>NC_056749.1:717252944-717617944 GCF_019279795.1 Protopterus annectens
CTATGACTGCTCTGATCTGCCTCACTCCAGTGTGCAGGCGTCATCATCTCTGTTGGAGCCAGTCTCCCAAACTCCTAGCAGGCCGACCATTCTCTCTTCCTCCCCACAGTGACCACGGACACTTCCCTGTTGGAGTGGGTGGGGGTATTGTCTGGAAAAGACTATCCAAGGCAATTGGTCAGAAGCAGAGACTAAACTTCATATCAACGTCTTGGAGATGAGGGCAGTTCTCGCGTGCAAGCCTTCCAGGACTGCCTCCCTCAGGGTAGCACTGAAGTTTACATTGACAAACATGGCTGTTGTGTGGTACATCAACTAGGAAGAGGGCACATGTTCGTATCTGCCTTGTTGCGAGGCCATGAGTGTGGGAATGGGCAATGTCCTTGGGGAGCTTTCTCTCTGCAACGCATATTCAGTGTGCTGGCGGACAGACTCAGGGCAGTTCTGTGTTCTCAGGAGTGGTTCTTGAATCCTTCGCTAGCGAAAGAAGTCTTCCTTCGCTGGGGTCAGCTGAACTGTGATCTCTTTGCTTCCCCTCTCAGCCACAAATGCAGGCAGTATTGTGCCCGGATTCCCCCAAATGGGATGTCCCCCAGGGATGCTCTGGTCCACGATTGGGCCCTGGGTCTCCTTTATCCCTATTCTCCCTTGCCTCTCATTCCCAGATTTCTACAGAGAGCCCGTCACCTCAAGGCCACCTTGATCCTCATCGCCCCCTTTTTGGCTTCAGGAGTGGTTTCCCCTTCTTTGGTTTCACTTGAAGTACCCCCTTGGCTACTAAATTCCATTCTGGATTTAATGTCCCATCCCTCTCAGCTTGCAATTCCCAACCTACAGTTACTTCATCTGACGGCATGGTTTGTCTGCTTCAGTTAATTATGAACCAGCCCAGGCTAGGTTCTCCCATTAAGAACATTATCCTGGCCTCTCAAAAGGCTTCCACTAGAAGGATTTCCACCAGTAATTGGAAACAGTTTTCTATTTGGGCTTTACAGTGCAATCTCGATCCAGCTTTGGCTTCCATTTCTCATATCTTGCTCTTCTTGTTTTTGCTATTTCAGGACAGAGCTGGCTTCTTGACTGTCAAAGTGCAGTCTGTGGCTGTTTTCAACTTTCATGTTTGTGAGGGAACCTGCCTTCTCCTTTTGCTTGTGCAAAGCTTTTTTAAAAGGGTTTTTTCTGCTCCAACCTCCTGTCAAGGATCCTTCTCCATGGGGTTTTTATTTTTTGCTGCACTCTTACAGCCTGCTGCTACAGGTGATATCAGATTTTTTGTCGTGGAAGATGGGTTTTCTAGTAGCCATAACCTCAGCCAAAAGGGATTCGGAGTTGCAGGTTTTCTATCAAACTGCCTTTCATGGTTTTCACAAAGACAGAATGGCCCTTCGAACTAACCCTTTGTTCATGCCTAAGGCTGCCACAGTAGCAAATCTGAACCAGTCAATCCAGGTGCCAGTCTTCCCAAATTTTGCTAATAAAGGGGAATATTTCTTGCATAAGCTTGATACACATCGACAAATGCGTGTCTGTTTAGATAAGACAGAGTTTCAACAACTTTGACCAGCTGTTTGTGGCATTCTCTCTTTATATGAAGGGTCAGGTGTTATTTGTAGCAACTATCTCCAGTTGGATTTTAATGTGCATTTCCTTTGATTGGCCCTGGTAAAGATAAACCTTTGGACAAATAATCAGAGCTCATTCCACTATGTCAATGGCTACGTCAGCTGCTTACCTTGCTCGTCATTCCACGGATTAATTTGTGGCCTTGCTCGTCATTCCATATATTAATGCGGCACCCACCTGGTCTTCTCACACTTGTTAGTCACTACACACTTGACATTGTCTCCAGGAGCAGAGCTTCCGTCGGCTCCACAGTTCTTCAACATGTCCTTCCATGAGGTCACCCAGGATTTAGGGTAGCTGTGAACTCTGACCTAATAGTGAAGACTAGTGACATGGATAACATCAGACAGAGTTATGTACTTACCATAACTTGGCATCTGTGTTATCCTGTGTCACTGTTCATCACTATCCCTTCTTCCATCCCCTGCCCTGTAGGATCTAGAGTATATGGAGATGTCCTACGTGGTGGCCAAGGTCTTCCTTAGCTGCTTTCTAGATTAGAGCAAACTCGATCTGAGGAGTTAGCGGGCAGCCAAGGGATCATGGGAGTGGGAGGAACTTGAGCCTGGAAGCTGTCGGCATAGTTACCAGCTCGGATCCGATGTCTGATCCAAGACCCAAGAGTAATGAGTAGTGACATAGGATAACACAGATGCCAAGTTATGGTAAGTACATAACTTTTTTTTTTTTTTTTTTCTTCATGGCTAAGTTAGTTGTTTTCTGAAACTATGCACACAGTTTTCGCATATGGGGGGGAGAGGGAATAAAGATAAAAAGAAGTGATGCCAATTAACATAAGTGGAAGCACAGGCAGTAACCTTCATCTTAACATGGATAACTTCAGTTTCACTTTGACTAGTACCTGTGGTATCAGCTGAAGGTTAAACTTTGTTATTTTAAGATGTACATGGTTACGGGGTTGTATTAAGTTATAGGTTATGGGGGTACTCTGGCGGTGTGTGTGTTTTTTTGTTTGAGAGGCTTATTAAAACAGTCTTGTAAAATGCGACACAAATTCCAGTGTTAAAAACTGCATAAAGGCTTGACAGCTAGACATTGAGTGCATGTATCACAAAAGCTGGAATTAGACATTTAACATACTGCAGCTTTGTTAAATGTCTGAGAATGATGACTTTTTACCATAATGGAAACTTTCCATATATTGGAATGTGAATGATCTCACAGGTATAGACAAAAAGGAAAGAATACTTAATTATATCTAGAAAAGTAGAGTGCAAATAGCAATGTTACAGGAGACATTTGTAAAGAAGTGAGCATGTGAATTTGATAAAAGATTTCAGGATGGATATCTGCAAGATATCAGAGACAAATGAAAAGGACTACTTGTATTATGTGGATTGGAATTTGATTTGCAACAGTGAAGTTGTATTGGGAAGGCTAAGAAAGGAAATTTCACAAGTTTGTAGATTTCTGGAAAAAAAATATATGAAAATATTTGGTATGACAGATGGGGAATTCAGTAGCAGGAACTCTGGGAGAATTTAGATTTTATTCCCCAAGGTACAGTAACTGGGCTAGATTTGACAGAAATTGTAATTTACAAGAACGTCCATTTAACTCAGAACTTTGATACACTTCCAGTAACTATTTCAGATCATGTGGCAGTAATTACTAAGATAAAAATACAGAGTAATGACAAGGATGAGACACTAGCACTTCCCCACCTACCTGATAAAAAAAAAGGAATTGTAGTGAAATTATCCAGGAATTATTAGGGAAAATAGAATGTATTCCAGAAGTTATAGGTAGTCAGTGGGATAAAATGAAAGTGGAGTTTAAAATAGGTTAGACATAAAAAGATATTTGGTTAGGAAGTAATAAGAATTATTTAGAGGGGCTGACAAATGTTAAAAGTATTTTACAAAATAAGGGGAATCTTGTATAACAAGAGGAGGCGCAATTGTAGAGTTCTAAAGAAAAGTAGTGGAGTAACTGCATAATATGCATGCGATTAGAAAGACTTCTGATAAGAATTTTATATATATATATATATATATATATATATATATATATATATATATATATATATAAACTATATAGATATCAAGAAAAATAACCAGAGATCGTGTAGAGGTATTGGAGATATTTTGGAAATCTTATGAAAATTTGTATAAAGCAGAGAAGTGGGGAAATCAAGAAAAAGCAAAATGGAAATATTTATTGAAGACTTAAATATGCTAATGTTATAAGTAGATTGGGCTGAGCTAACAGTTAAGACAGGAGGCGATGAGATAAAAATGTATAACCAAACTACAGGAAGGTCTCCAGCAACAGATGGTAAAGTGATATAAATCTGGAAGGTTTTGTTTAATAGCATTTTAAAAGGAGGGGAGGCACCAGTATCCTGGGAAAAGCTGTGGTGGTTGTAATCCTAAAGAAGGTAAAGACCTATCTGGCCCATCTTCATGTAGGCCCGTCTCACTTCTAAACGTGATCATAAAGTGTTTGTCTATAATGGCTTAAAGAATGGCAAAGGTGATGCCAGAATTGATAGATATGAACTGATTTGGTTTTGTGGAGGGGAGGCAGACATTTGACAACATCAATTGAACAATGATGATCCACTGGGAAACAGAATATAAGAAAATGTATTTATTTGTTTATACCAAGCCGCGGTGGTACAGTGGTAGCGTTGTTGCCTCACAGCAAGAGGTTCTCCTGTTCGATTCACGGCTGGAGTGCCTTCTTTGTGGAGTCCGCATGTCCTCCCTGCGGTAGTGGCCTCCGAAAGACATGCGTGAATGGGCGTGCCTTTGCTGAAGGTTGGGTGTCGGGCTGGCAACTCGGCACCATAAAAAAAATCTACTGCCCATCATTAGCGTACCAGAGTTCAGCTGTGGCCACCACTAACAGGGGAAAAAGTCGAAAAGGCAAACAACATTTATTTGTTTATTTTATTTAATGTTTGTTGACGGGAAAGTCTGACTGGGCACAAGCCCTTTTTCTGTGGAGGCCTTGGGGGAAGCTCCAAACAGAATAAAGATTGTTACAAATTATAAAATACATAAGCACATAATTATACTGCTGTTATTAGTGGGTCTTAACGCAGAGAAAGCATTTGACAGAGTAACCTGGGATTTTGAATAGGGCAATGAAAGCATTTTCATTTCCTGATATGATACTCTAATAAGGTAAATTAGAAGGGTTTTTGTGGGATCAGAGGCAGAAATCAAAGTGGGAGGGTTCCTCTCTGATAAGATGTCTAAACAGAGGAATCAGACATGCTTGTCCTCTTTCCCTGTTTGCATTATATTTATAACCACTGGCAAAGAAGGTAAGGGACTCGTAGGCTTTAATTGGTATGTTGTTTAAGAAAGTTGGCGTTATTTGCAGATATTATTTTGTACCTGATGGAACCAGAAAAGGACATCTGTGTTGTGGAATATTCTGAGACCGTTTTTTTTTTTTTTTTGCAGCAGCAGCAGAATATAAAATTATTGAACATGAAACAGAGGTTATAATTGTAACCTGTGTACCCACACATGAATTGGTCCAGCAGTACACATTTATGGGGACATGGTGAAATGAATTTAGGAATATGGATTGGAAAGGATTTGGTTATGGCAACTAAGGATATGTGGGAAACAAAAGATTATAGAACTGACAAACTGGAAGCTCTTGCCTTATTGATATGGTTAGCAAGGTGCAAGTAGTAAACATGTTTTTAGTCCTTTGGTTTTATAGATTGATCAGGAATGTTTTTTTGTAAACCAAAGGAGAAGTTGTGGATAGTAACTACTAGAGTTGAGAGATGCTGTTTGAGAGGGGGAAGAGGACAAAAGAATCAAATGGGATAATTTGAGCCTCTCAACAGAACACAGAGGGTTAGGATGAACTGATTTGAATGGATATTTCAGAGCAACCCAGTTAAGGCTCTTGTACATAACAGAAGCAGAAATCTACCATTCAAAATGGAAAGCAGTGGTGAAGCAGCAGGGGAATAATGCAAGAAATAAGGAACGAATGAGATTTTGGACCTAATCCTGAAGGAGAATAGCAACAGTCATCCAGAATGTTGTATTCATAAAGTAGTAGAAAGTACAATAAGAACCAAGCCAACACAGGAATGGAAAAAGGAGCTTCTGCTAATAGAGATGACTGGATTTAGGGGTACAGAGAATAGATAAGAGGAGCCTGGAATTGACTGTTGGAAGCTGGCAAAGGAACCAAGGTATTGGCCACATGAGAAGTTGGAAAAGTCCAAAAAAGACATTTGGATTGCAAGCTAGTGATTACCTTCCATATCGGAGATTAATATTCGAATATAGACATAAGGGAATCCTAAATGAAAGGTTTGCTCTGGTTGAGTTTTAGTAAAACGTAGAACAGAAGCTGCAGTTAAAAAAAAAATGGTCATTAGGCATATAAAATATTGCAAGGTAGCTATATGAATTGAAGATATGTATAGCACCCAAATATGCAGCAACGCCTAGATTCATGATTTTTGCCTGAAAATATTTGAATAGATACTTTTATACCCCAAGCAGATTACAAAGTATTTTTCCTCATGTAGAAGGCAAATGTTGGCGGTATAATGGAGAAGAAAGAGGCAAGTGGGAACATGTATTTTGAGACTGTAATGAGTTGGCAAACTTTAAAAATTCCCTACAGAGTACTCTCAGAAGTAGTTTGTGAGCAAATGAGTGTAACTAAAGAAATTGTTTTGAGCTGGAATACAAGATCTGAATTGCTTAGATATAGTAAGACCTTAAGTTTAATTCTGGTGGCTGCTAGAAAATGGAAATCAAAATCTAAACCAACTATACTCGAAGTAGTGAATATTGAAACAGAGGTTAAAGAACAGGGAGTGGGATCTTTAGAGTAAATTACATAGAGAGAGTGGAAATTGTGGGAACAGTACATGTAGAAAATGTTGTGGAGGAAGACCGTGATTAAGAGAAGGTAGAAATTGGAATAATGTATGTAATGTTGCTTAGATTATACATCACATATATTGTTATACAGCCTATAATGTTTGTAAATATGAACTTGTTGATATGGTTTGATTACTTCTATATAAATGTAAATTTGCCTAGGTTACAAGTGATGATTCAGTAAAGGTGTTAAAAATAAAAGTGATTGCAGGTTTTCATAATGCTGTTAGTCCTTCAAATATTGATAGACCCTCTCACACTTGAGTTGGCAAAGCTTTCCTTGTAATGCAGGAGCTACTAACCAATTGCTGTTTCAAAGAGCTTTTTAACAGACATGCAAACTTCTATATACAGGTTTCCTGATTGCTGGAAAAATGTGCTGTATTTGCTTAAAACTATTTTGCTTTCATAATTTCAGTTTTCAGTAGAGAGGTTATGACTTTCTGTTCTTGAATTTGAGGATTTTTTGTTTTACCAAGGCATAAATGTCTGTACATTTTTCAATTTATATTTATTTTATTTAAAATATAAATTGAGAAATATTGTATTGTTACCACTCACTGTAACTTACTAATGTTTCTAAACCATAATCCTTGTGTAAAACCAGTTAAGAGCTGTTTTATGCATTCTTTATATAGATGTTGCACTTAAAAATATCTACAATAGATGAATTATTTACCAGAAAGATGTGAAGAGCTGTGTACACAGATACTGTTTCTCTTCTGTAACAAGGGCAGTGAAGAGAGGTTCCACAGCGCTCTGCTTGTCTCTTAATAGCAGATGCTAATGTCAGCAGTACTGAGGATATAAGATTGACCTGTGCCTGCAAGAAAAGAACAGTTTTACCCATGTATGATATGCAGTTGGACTAAAATTTCTCTGCCAAAGATCACAAGATATTAAGCTTAAAAAGGTGGGTGGGCTTTCATAATCTTTGATTTTCAAGGTAAAGAAAGGAATGAAAGTTCCTTTTTTTCCTAGTTCATCACCATCTCTCTGGTCTTGACTGATGGGCTTACACTTGTCTCAAGAGATCTGATCTGTTAGCTGTAACAGGTGCTCGAACCTAGAGCTTTTTCCAAATTCCCAAAATGCCTCTGTCCCTAACCCAATGTCAGATTGAGCTTGCTGCTGCTTCTGGAGTAAAGCATAGACACGGAACATAAAGGATGTGTGGAGAAGAGGATGGACTTCATATAGGTCTGCTAGGTCCATCCAGGTAAAAATGGTGAGAGTTTGGTAGGGGAATGCGGATGGGTTATTTCGGACAGACTAGGGAAGAAAAGGAACCAGTGATAAATGTATTGACTTTCTGGCATTTGGCTAGCAGTGCCCTGCTACCCTTCTCTGGCAGACTGCTAAATCTTGGAGTCCCCCCAATTACTGTGGGTGTGATGACCCAAAGACACCCTTTCAGTTTTCTAGTGCTGTAGTAAGAGAAGGATCTCATGGAAGTCCTCTCCTTACTGTGCATCTCTTCAGCTGCTGAACTCAAAAAAGCAACCCCCCCATTTTTTTTATCAGTGGTTTAGTGTATTCTGCTGTTCTGACCATTTTCTCTGCTTTGAAGTGTGCGTTATGGCCATTTGTGAATGTTTAACTGATTTTCTGTATGTACTAAGGCTGTGTTCGTGCCACTCCTCCCATTACCTTGTGCTTCCAAAGCGAGAAGTTGATCCTGCCTATTTTTATTGTTTATTAAAAGCTTCATGTATAAGTTTTGACAGGAACACTTGCTGATATTCCATTTTTTTTTCTTTGAAGCTCTGATTATTTGAGGAGGTTGAGCATTTTAAGTGTTTTTTTATTTAAATTGTGATTTTTGGCGCCATTTTGTTAAACATTTGATAGGAATTTTTCATAAGTTTATACTTTATTACTTGTCTAATATTGCTTTAGGCTGTATCTGTTCATATGAACAGAAGCTTAGCAATTTGTTTTTTTAACAAAAAATTGGGGACTTTTGTATATGTATTGTACTGCTGTCTTTTTATTCAGTGCAGTGTACAGAATAGAACCCTTGCAGAAATAGACTTCATATTGCTGTTTAGGGGGAGAACAGTGGAATTTGTGTGGTGTGTTTTTTTTTTTTTTTTTTTTTTTTTTAACTGGTTGACTGCAGCTGTTTGACATTGCTTTGACTAGTTTTTTTTTTGCTGCCAACTGAATACATCTCTAATTCTAGCCACCATTTGATCTGATGTTAATCTTAATTTCATTCATCACTGATGGGTTCGGTTCCGAGCCCTCTGAACATAGTCGGCCTTATACCAAAGCTCACTTCAGCCCAAAACTCTCGATCTAAGATTTTACCCATAACCCCCTTCTCCCTGTTACCGCAGATCTTGTTTGCCGCATTGCCGTAAAGCCGTGTTCAAGCCAGCTCTCAGCCAAGTCTCTTGATATTTTTGGAATATTTTGATAACTTGCTAATATCTCTATATCGTTTAGTATGTTTTAGATGGTGTTACCTCTTGTACTTGTGTATCGCTAGTTTTTTTCTATACTTTCCTGTTAGTAATCTTTGTGCCATCGCTGGTACTCTCCTTCTCTCTACCCGTTGTGGTAATTTCCTTGTACCATCGTTGGTATTTTCTCTCTCTCCTCCTCTAGCTAGCTATAGTTGTGTACCTAGTTGTGGTAATTTTTTGGTTAATCATGTTTTTGCTGTTTTCTTGGTGTTTAACATGTCTGATTAAAAGGGCACTTCAGGCTTCAAACAATGCCTGAAGTGTGGGAGGAAAATGCCTAATAGTGACCTTGATGACTCTGTTTACTGTTTCGGGGAGCCTCATCTCTCTCTACAACCCCCTTGCCCTTTCTGTCTAGGGTTTAGCTCTCATACCTTCAATGAGTGTAAAAATTGATTTTGAAGGGCTTTCTCAAATCACCCTTCTCAGAGGCTCTCTACGCGTCGGAGGATTCACTCCTCTAGAAAGGAGAGAGAGGCCCCATTCTGTTCCCTCCTCACCCTCTGGTGAGAAGGAAAGACAGATAAAACCAAAAAAAAAGCTTTCTGCACCAGAGCAAAAGTCAGTCTACGGCACAGTCTATATCTGGAGAGTCGATGCCGACCCTATCGGCACCAACAATGTGACTGATGCAAAAATTTTGACATAGACACCAATTACAACTTCGAGCCCTTCAATAACTCGAGTTACTCAGATTGACATTGCTGCTCCTGTCGTCTCAAAAATGGAGACGGTGGTGCTGTTAGATGTACAGGCATGGACCTGATATTCTCAGTCTGTGGATCCCTTCTTAGGAAAGATTTGTAGTCCCTTTTTAGAGCGTCCAGAGTCCCCTTCGGGGATATCCACTAGATCCACTAGGAGGCTGTCCGAATTCAATGTGGTTCGCCTTGAGGACCAGCTGCTGACAGCCAGGGGGATTCCTTCTGATTCTAAATCCCAGTCCTTTCTAGGACTTGGGTTTTCTGCTTCACGGACTACATCTTACTCTCCTCCTTCGTCCTCGTTGCAGGTTCTGAAGTCCTCGGCACCGACACCTCTCTCTCGGCACTGTCTGCTTCAGTGCTGATAGTGGACCTCACTTCTGCCCCGGAGCCGACCTTTGGCATTTGGTTTCGTTGGAACCGGGTCTTCCTCAGGCCTGGGACTGGGCTGCAGGCTCCTCAGTTCAGAGTTCAGCGACCGTCTTTTCTATGGTGCCATCCACTGCTCCAGGAACCCTGTCGGTACCTATCCAGTTTGAGGCGTTTCTCTTGGGAGCAGGCTCAACAGAGCAGGGTGTGACCCTGGTTCCCAAGTTGTTTTTCTCTGTTCCGGGCTCCCATCCCTCTTCGGGCGACTCTGCTTTCCAGGTGATGGAGAGGGCTCTTGCATCTGTGAGCAAGCCTTTGGTGTCGGACCCCCCATGTCCTCCCCTGTGTTGTAGCTACCACAGGCCACCATCCCGGATTGAGCACGGGAGCCGCAGGAGACCCTATTGCAGGGTGCCCTTTCTTCTGGGTCCTATTCAGAAGCAAACACTGAGGAGGTTTCTAGGAAGAAATCGTGCAAGAAGCACGTGGACTCCCCTAGAGTCCCTCGCCAAGGATATGGATTACAATGAGGGGGAAGGGTCCCCATGTTTACCCCCTGAAGATGTCTCATTCCGAGACAGCCTGGAGATCTTGAAACAGAGGGGTGATTGGAAGCCCAAAAACCCTTCCTTGGAGCAGTCAGTTTTCTTGCAGGCCTTCCGTGCTCTACCATCTACCTCCTGGGTGACCCCGCCTGCAGACAGGTTGGTTCAGCTTGTGGTGCAGCGCCCCTGGAAGAAACCTGACGCGATTGAAGCACTCCCCAAGACACCAGACCAGATCTATCCCCACCTGAAGAACATCCTCATTGGTCGAAAGGTCTACTGGTAGATGTTATGGTGGTGGCGGGAGCTGCCAAGAAAGAGCTTACTGAGGAGAGCCATACTGTTCATCTGCCTAACTAGGAGTCCCGAGTGGACAGACTGGGGAAGTGAGTTTTAGCTTCATCGACCTTTGCTATTCGGTCCTTGAACTATCTGGCGCATTTAACCAGACTCCAGAGAGACCTCAACTCCGAACTCTCTGGTACTCTGTCAGGAAAGGTGTCTGACTAGGTTAGTGACAAGGTAGCCTCACAGGTAGCGACCCTAGAATTGATTTCTAATTCATCCATGAGGTTGATTTCACATGCAGCCGAAGGAGCGGCTAGAGCTGCGGGTTCAGGCGTAGTTATGAGATGCTATGCCTGGATGTGACTTTGCGGATCTTTTTAAGTCTTCCTTCCTTAACCTTCCAGTGGAAACATCTTCCCTATTTGGCCCCAAAGTGAAGGACACATTGGCTAGGTGTGAGCAGGATGATAAGACTCTGTCAGCAGTTGGTGTACGTTTCTCCACTCCTCAGCGTCCTTTTACTAGGAACCAGAGAAGTGGGAAATTGTGACACAAAGTTTCAGGATTCTTTTCGTGACACATGTGGTGAGTTTACCCCCAGAGGCAGAGGGGGCAACTCTCCCATAAGACACCCCTTCAGAGGCAGATGGGGTCCACGTAATCAGGGCTCCAGAGACGACTTCTCTGGACAGCCCTATCAGCACTCCTGAAGAGCGGCTCAATTCCTTTCTTCTGGAAGTAGTCGGGGGACATCTTTCTCTGCTCCTCAATGTCTGAAGATAATATCCAGAGGTTACCAAATCCCATTTGACTCCTACCTTAAACCTCCAAAGCGAATCCCAGATATTCCACCCAGTCTAAGGGAAGAAGCAGGTGTGCAAATAGAACAGCTGAACTTAAAAAGAGTCCTCCACAAAGTCCCATCAGACCAGATAGGATCCGGATTTTACTCTAGGTTCTTTTTGGTGCCAAAAAAGACAGGGGACTGGAGGCCAGTTTTGGACCTCAGCTATTTAAACAAGTTAGTCATCCAGACAAAATTCCAGATGGTCACTGTACATTCCATTCTCCCCTTTCTGGAGGAAGGTGATTGGATGTGCTCGATAGACCTTCGGGATGCGTATTACCACATCAAGATGGACAAACGCTCCAGAAGGTTCCTTCACTTCTGGCTGGGAGCCAATCCTTACCAATTCTGTGCCCTGCCCTTCGGACGCTACAGCCACCGAAGTGTTCACCAAATGCATGGCAGCAGTGACAGCTCACTCAAGACTGCAAGGATTCCAGGTGTTTCCATATCTGGATGATTGGCTCCTCACCGCTCCCAAGCATCTACTGGTAACAGCCTTACACTACACTCTGTCTGGTGCATCTCCTGGGAATATCCATAAACTGGGAAAAGTCCAATCTAATTCCAACCCAGACCCTGGAGTTTATAGGGGTAACGTTCAGTACCTGCTCTTGCTTGATCTCTCTTCCGGATCACAGGCTTCAAAGACCAAGGATGCAGCTCCGAGTGATATTCTGTCAAGAATTGGTCCTGGCTCGACAGGTCCTGCAGTTGCTAGGGTCAGTGGCAGCATCTATACCTGTAGTAGCAAGATTTCGCATGAGACTTAGAGTGGCTTCTGTTGACCTGATGGTATCTGAATCAACAACGGCTGTCTTCCCAGATTCGTATTACAAATCGGTGCAAACTGCATCTTTCTTGATGGATGAAGCCAGACACAGCACTTTGGAGCCAACCTTTCCACCCCCCTCAGCCCAGAGCCATTGTGTGACCATGGATGCTTCTCTGATAGGGTTGGGGGGCCATTACCAGGGAATGACTGTCCAAGGTCCAATCTAGAGGCCAATCTGCATATAAATGTTCTAGAACTGAGGGCAATGCTTTTAGTGTTGCAAACATTTCAGACTGCCCTTCTTTCGGGAACAGTTGCTATCCAATCTGATGTGGCTGTAGTTTGGTACGTCAACAAACAAGGAGGAACCAAGTCCTATCCCCTATGTCGAGAGGCCATGAGAGTTTGGCAGTGGGCGATAGCTTCCAACCATTTTCTTATAGCAATGCATATCCTGGGGCTTTCCAGCGTGATCCATGATTGGTCCACAGGGCGTCTTTATGCTCATCCTCCCATTCCTCTGATTGCTTTAGTTCTAAAGAAAGCTCTTCAGTTGA
This sequence comes from Protopterus annectens, assembly GCF_019279795.1. NCBI lineage: Eukaryota > Metazoa > Chordata > Ceratodontiformes > Protopteridae > Protopterus > Protopterus annectens. The sequence continues at coordinate 717,266,019 of NC_056749.1, forward strand.
AAAGCAGAATGATCCTCATAGCCCCTTTTTGGCCTTGACAGGCATGGTTCCCCTCTGGCCTCCTTTCTTGCAGACCGTGGATCTTGGATCCAACTCCAGATCCGATATCTCATCCTCAAGGGCTGAGCCACCCGAACCTTTTCAGGCTCAAGCTCACAGCTTGGCTCCTCCACTTCCAATGATTGCCAGGCATTGTAATCTTTCCTGTCCAGTTCATGACATTATTCTGGCTTCGCATAAACCATCCACCAGAAAACTTTATGCTGAGAAATGGAAAAGATTTTCGATTCTGTCTAGACAGAGACTGTTGGATCCTTTTTCTGCACCCATCTCTGTTGTACTACAGTATCTCTCTAATTCGAGGAGGGTGCCGGAGCTTCAACTGCTCATGTACATTTAGTGGCCATTTCAAACTTTCATAATGGTTTTGGTGACTCTTCCTTAATCTCTCGTCTGAGCAAACCTTTTTTGAAAGGAATCTATCATTCAAGACCTCCAGTTGAGCAGCACACAGAACCATGGAGTCTCACTCTTGTCTTGCAATCTTTGACATGGTCCCCCTTCAAGCCAGCAGCCACGTGCGACAAGTTTCTACCCTGGAAAATCCCTCTTTCTGGTGGCTATTACTTCAGCCAGATGCATTTCCAAGCTCCAAGCTCTTGGGGAAAGTCAGTCTCTAAAGTGACTCCAAATGGCTCCAAGACTTTATAACTTTCATTTATAGCCTAGAAAAGAAATCTGTTCCGCCTAACATCAGGGCTCACTCCACTAGATCAATGGCAACCTCTGTGGCTTTCCACTCTAGAGCTTCAGTGGGTGACATCTGTGCAGCATCTATGTGGGATTCCTCTCATACCTTTTTCACTCATTACAAATTGTATCTGGTCTCCAAGGGAAAGGGTGTCCTTTGGTTCAGTGGTACTCAGGAATGTTCTTCCTTAGGGCCTCCCATGGACATAAGGTAGCTGGGGGCTCTGTCCCATCAGTGATGAATGGAATGATGATTGACAGGTAAAGAAGTTATGTTTTAACATAACGTTCCATCTGTGTTGTTGATCTTCATCCATTCATCACTTCCCACCCTCCTTCCCCCTTCTAGAGGCTCCTGGGGGATTTTTGGGTCCACTTCCTGGACTAAGGTTTTTGCTCAGACAGCCTCTGCTTTACTTGTTAGGGTATACTCAATCTGAGGCAACAGGGAGAAAGGGGATTATGGGTGAAATCTTAGCTCTAGAGTTTTTGGCTGGCGTGAGCTTTGGTATAAGGCCGACTCTGTTTCGAGTGCTCGGAACTGAACCCATCCATGATGATCAACACAGATGGAATGTTATGGTAAGACGACTTTTTTTAGGTTGGTGAACCTGTTCATTCTTAGAAGTTGATTGGTCAGATCTCCATAAAAAGCAAGACCTTTAGATAGTTGAACTGTTGGTGGGAGCGCTGGTGTTACTTGGCCTGGGATTGCACCCCACAATCAAAGGTCTGAATAATGGATCTAGCTAAGGCCACTGATTCGTTTGAAAACACAGTTTGAGACTGTTGCCCTGTAATGTGGCAATTCTTCTCTCTTTTCATGCACCTACACTAGTCGGAGAATCCCTGGGGCGGTGCATCAGCACTGGCAACAGATTATACCTCTGACTTCCTCTGGTTCTGTCAACTGTATTTGTTGCAAACTTACGGCCCTAGAGATGGAATGAAAGGTTTATACTCCAGAATTTACCTTTTCGCCAAATAACAATTGTGGAGACTGGTGTTGGATCTCTTCTTTCTGAATACCTTTAAGGTTCTCAAGTTCAAGTTGCTCACCCTGTAGGCAGTGCTTCCTCTTCTGCCAGACCTCTGCTTCATGGTGACTCTGGACTTGAAGGATGCGTTTCATCATATCTCCACTGCGCCTCAAGTGTTTACCAAATGCCTTACTGTGGTAGTGGTTCACTGCTGGACTCTGAACTCTTGGCTTTTACATTTTTGTTAACTTGGATGACTTGCTGATCTGTGCAGAGTCTACTTCCAGGTGTTTGGAATCACTAAAGAAGATCTCGACTTTACTGTGCCGGCGAGAGTTCATGCTGAACTTTTGGAAGTCTTGCTTGATACCCTCTCAGACTCATCTTCCTAGGCTGCTTAATTGAGACTGGCAAAAAAATGGTCTTTCTTCTCGAAGACCAGGTCCTGTCCTACCAGACAATGTTTCAGGAATTCTCCAGGAGCAATGTCACCCCTGCAAGAGGCTTTGTAAAAATTCAAGGACTGATGGGATCCATGATACTTATACCACTGACCTGTCTCCACATGAGGAAAATTCAGTGGTATATACAGAGTTGTTGAACCCAGCACCTACATTCCCTGGAATCTCAGGTGCTGGTGCCCTTCATCTGATGAGAGCTACAGTGGTGGAAAGCACAGTTTAGTATCAATTCAGGGCTTCCTTTCTACCTGTTCTAGCTCAGTCTGTCCAGACTATTCTGACTTCACTGGGGGAGCTGTGTAAGTGATAGTGCAAGCTACCTGAAGGCCCAAGGATGCACAGAAGCACATCATTATCAAGGAAATCTTAGCGGTGATCCGTGCATTGAAAATAAAAATCCTTCACAGCCTATGCTCTCTGGTGGACTCTTGTAGTTGCAGACAGCACCACAATGATGAAGTACATCAACAAACAAGGAGATTAAAAGTTATACCCTCTGTGCCGGTTGGCAGTGATGGCCTGAGAGCTGGCTTTACAGCATTCTTTAACTCTTCAAGCATCATACATCCCATCGGAGCAAAGCATTGTCGGACAGACTTAAGCAGGTCCTGGGCAGACTCGCACGAATGGCAACTCAAGGCAGTGATTTTCAGACTCTAGCCCAGAAGTGGGGAATGCCTCCACTAGATCTGTTTGCTTCCTTTCAAAACAGACAGCTGGAGGAAATTCTGTTTTAGAAATCCTTCAGCCATGCTTGGAAGACAGATGTATAGACCAACCACTTTGGGCATCTACTGTGGTGCTCGTTATCAAAGTTGAACACAGATCACGAACTACACGCCACTTGATGTTGTAAAATATGGCTCTAGGTAATTTGGTTATGTTGACTAATATCACCAAATGAGCATGGGTATTTGCCAGTGATAATGTGGTTGAAGACCCAACCTACTGTGCCCTATGCCAGGGAGCCATGCTAACTGTGAGAGGGGTTGTATTATGTGCTGCTGTTGGCCGGTGTGTTCCTGTCATAACACTCAGCAACCCTGGGTCAATAAGCTACTGGCAGGCCGGTGTCCAGTTGCCGAGCCTTGGTTACCATGGATAGCTCTGTTTTTTGTTTAAATGCACCTTTAATGAATTATCACTTGTGACATAGGCAGATTTTGCATTTATACAGAAGTTATAAGACTGTATTAACATCAACAAACATTATATAACCTAAGCAACATCACATAAATTATTCAATTCCTTTCCCTTTTTTGTAAAAAAAAAAAAAAAAAAAAAAAAATCTTTATTAATCCATCACTTATGACATAAGCAGTCACACATTTACATAAGTGAAAACAAACTACATCGACACAATCCTAGTTGCAAGCATTTTACATCACAAACAATACTGACAACACTCCCAGTTGCAAACATTTTACATCACTTATAATCTACCCAGTCATTTTCAGTCCAACATTACATAGCTTATTTAAGTCCAGCCTTCTTTTAAACCTCATTCCTCCCCTGTATGTATTGATGTTCTTCGTGTTTCACTGTTGCAGTCATTACATTTGGGTAATCTGCTGGCAGGTTGCACTCAGTCGGCCTGATTAACAAAGTCTTGGGTCCTGCGTCTGTAGTTGTCCCTTCTATGACGTCAGGTCATCAGGGGTGTAAAACATGCAGCCGACACCATTTTAATCAGTCTTTCTTGCCGAGCGGTGCCCGAAGCAGAAGCAGTTCGCAAGTGCCGGTCGGCAGACTCCTGAAATTTTCATTTTCGAGTTTCAGAACTGAAGTCTTCCACCTAAAGCTAAGTACCCCATTGGGGAAACTTTTTCTTGCTCTTTACTGATGTCCGTAAACGTTAATAATTGTATTACTTGTGGGAAGCAAATACCTCATAAGGATTTCTATTTGTACTGTATTCCTTGCCTAGGCACTGATCACAACGTGCCTTGCTGTCGGTTTTGTGCTAAATTTAACCAATGCACTATTAAGTGTCTGTATATTTTTGCATCTAAATATTTTGGCTCAAGATTTAACTATCCAGTAATGTCGTCTGTTAGCAATCAGACTACCGGAATTCACAAAAAACGCAAAGAAAAGACAGAGACAGACCGTCTGTGTCCAAAACCGATGACAAAGCTTCCCCTAAGCCAGTCGTCGGTTCGCTGGTACTCAGTGAGGCGCTTTCGCAGCCCCTGATACCCACTACTTTTGATTCGCAGGCCTCTACCAAGACCCATTCGGAGTCCGGTATGCCGCGAGACACTTCAAGTATTGAACCCGCGGATGTTTCTCCCTTAGATGAGTCCAGAGCTGCTGAGCCAGGCACCAGCTTCTGAGGGTGTTTTCAGGCCTAAAGATTTGTATATTAAACAGACGCCATCCTCAAAAACAAGGCCAAAACCAACTTTTATGTGTGTAAAAAAAAAATGACGCATGGGCCACATGCTCAGGCCCCTATGCCTAAAAACAAATTATCAAAATGGCTGAGGATTTAATTACCTTGATCAGGGGTTCCCAACCCCTATCTGCTAAGAGGCCTAGGCAAGGCACTGATTATGACTCTTCAGATCAGGTTTCCATTTCTTCTGATTCCTCTTCTGTTCAGGAATTATCTGTTCCACCTTATGAGGACTCTGATGCAGTAGAATCCATCCCTTCTGCATCTCCTGAGGATTTTCTTTTGCATACCTTAAGAGAACATTTTCATTGGGAGAGTCAGGATTTTTCAGAATCCAAAAAGAGGCTTAGGGATTTCCTTCTTCCTCAGCATAGGCCTTTGGCTATACCTCCTGTTCTAGACATTGATGTTTTCTCAGAATCCAGTATGGCTCCTGATTCCCTGCCTCCGGCTCCTAGTAAGCCAGACCAATATTACAGGGTTCCTGACTCCCACAAATTTCTTTGTAAAAACCCTATTGCTGACCCTGAAACAATTTCTCAGGGTCCCAAGGGTGTTAAGGCTTCTATTGCTAAAAATCCTACCTCTTCTGACAGAGACTCCAAGGCGCTGTATAGATGGGGTAAGAAGGTTTACACGTCTGCAACCCTGGCAATCAGGGCTTTAAACGGTCAATTTCATATGCTTAAATATCAGCAGCATGTCATGGGCCTACTTAAACAGAAAATGATGTTGATTTCTGTGTGAAAAATAGTTACAGGATTTATTGCATTCAGCTGAGCAAGTTGGAAAGCATACTTTGCAATGTGGTTTTGATTCCTTGGAGGCCTCTTGCAGGGCTGCTGTAACTGGATCTGTGATAAGAAGGCATGCTTGGCTCAAGGAGCAAAATTTGCCTGATCATGTTAAAGCAAAATTGTTGGATGCTCCTTTACAACAGGATAGTCTATTTGGTAATAAGGCAGAAGTTGTTTTGAAAAAGATGGAAAACAAAGCTAAATGTATGCAAACTGTAAAAGATTTCCTACAAGTGCAGCCACCCAGATTCAGTAGGCACTGGCCTACTAAGAATTGGTCCTTTCCAGTACCCACCAGAGCTGCTCAGGTCAAACCCAGGCACTCCAAAGGCTCCAGGTTTGTCACAAGGAACTTACAAAACAATGGGGTGCCTCCACCTCCAAATCTGGAAGTAGCGAGGCACCCCCCCCCCCCTTACGGTAAACAGTCTGTGACTTTCCTCTGCCATTTCCAAGCACTTATCTTTTGGCAGTCCCTTTGTGGGGGGGACTAGCACTTCATGCACAAAATTGGCATCTAATTACCCAGGACAAGTGGGCTTTAAAAATAGTATCCCAGGGATACATATTTCATTTCCACACATTGCCAATTACAAACGGATGGCCTGATCTGCCTCCAAATCAGTGGGCATTGGCCCAGAAACAAGTTATGTCCCCCATGGATATGGGGGCTATTCAACCAGTACCAGAAAAGGAAAAAGGACAAGGTTTTTATTCAAGACTTTTCCTGGTACCAGAAAAGACAAATCCTGGCGTCCAATTCTGGACTTATCCATTCTAAATACTTTCCTGGACATTCCAAAATTCAACATGCTGACAGTACAACAGTTGCTGCCTATGCTAGGCAAGGATGCCTGGCTGGTAACTCTAGTCTTAAGAGGTTTACCTGCATATCCCAATCGGGGAATCTTGCAGGAGATGCCTCCACTTCAAAGCAGGCTATTTGCATTAACAGTTCTCTGCACTGCCCTTTGGCTTATCTACTGCGCCCAGGGTCTTCACAAAGTGCCTGGCACCAGTAATTGCATTTTGCAGACTAAGAAACATTCAAATTTATCCTTATCTGGACGATTGTCTAATTCAGGCAGAAAACAAGGGCACTCTTCTACAGCATCTGGCATTTGTAGAAAGGCTTCTAACTTGCCTAGTGTACACCATAAATGAAAAGAAATCACAATTGGTACCCTCTCAAAAAATTACATTCCTTGGTGCAAGCTTGAATACAGCTGCGCAGATGGCTTACCTCACGCCAGACAAAGAAATCCAATTGATGACTTAGTTCAAACAAGTGGCCACAAAAACCAAGTGGCCACAAAAACCCAGTTATCTGCAAGACAAATTCTGCAGGCCTTGGGGTTCATGGCTTCCTGCATTCTTCTAATTCCATATGCAAGACTGCATATGAGGAAACTTCAGTGGTACCTAAAAAGCTTATGGAGTCAACATGGTCACAGCCTGGAAACAATGATTCTTATAATTCCTTGCCTGCAGCAAGAGTTCCTTTGGTGGGCAGAGGCCTGTCACCAAAACAAGGGACCGTCATTCATTCCACCCTCTGCCACTCAAACCCTGACTACAGACGCATCCGACTATGCTTGGGGGGTGCATTTGGCAGGGAGATGCATTCAGGATGAATGGAGCCCAAATCAAATGCACCTGCATATCAACCAGAAAAAGATGCTAGCTGTACAGAATGCTCCAATAGCTTTCAAGGACTTTCTTCATCCAGGACAAATACTGATAAAGACGGACAACACCACAGTCATGTGGTACATAAACAAGCAGGGGGTACCCATTCCTACCCCCTTTGCAGACTAACCATGGCCTTGTGGAACACAGCCTTGACTTGGCAAATAAATCTACAAGCTCAGTTCCTGCCAGGAAAACAAAATACTCTGGGAGACTAAGCAGAAATGTTATGGACCCACACAAATGGAAACTGGATCCGCAAATCTTCAGCATGTTGACATGCAAATGGGGGAGCCCAGACATGGATCTTTTTGCATCACCCCAAAACTATCCGTTGGACAAATTCTGCACAAGAATTCATCACAAAAAAGCTTGGAAAGTGGATGCTTTATCCTTCAGCTGGAAAAACCTATCAGTCTATGCCTTTCCCCCTCTGCCTCTGCTCTCCAAGGTCTTACTAAAAGTCAGACATGAAAAAACAAAAATGATTCTGATTACTCCTGACTGGCCTCGCCAACACTGGTACCCGCTCCTACGCAATAGGTCACAGCTTCCTCCATGGTACTTGCCTCAGACACCTTATCTACTGTCTCAGTAGAACTTTCAAATTCTACACATTCCGCTCCAAACTCTCAATCTTGCAGCATGGCTACTCAACTAATTTCACCAGTCACATCTCTCAGCAAACCTGTGATGGATGTCATTTTGGAGGTTAGAAGATTTAGCACTAGAAAATCTTATGCTGAGAAATAGAAAAGATTCTGTGCTTGGAATCGGGCACAAGGAATAAACAGAGAAATGCCCAATAAAGCTGCTACCTGGAGCTCAGTTCATACGTTCACCAAGTATTACCAATTACCTCTCTTCTCTAAATCCAGAGTAGGCTTTGCCACTGCTGTCCTGCAGGGCCTTATAACTGCTCCTAATGCTGTAATTCCATCCTCCCAACCATAGCTTTGGGATTCTACCCAAATGTAATGACTGCAACAGTGAAACGCGAAGAACAGAGTACAGTTGTGTACACTTGCCATAAATGTAGATGTTCGAGTGTATTCACTGTTGCAGTCTGGTTACCCACCTGCCAGCCCCCTTCCTTTTTCTTTTTATACCTCTTCTTTCTGCTACTATGCTCAAAAGCCGCCTTGTTGTATTTGCTTTTATTTGGACGTATATTTTTGTGTTCTAAATTACATTCGTATATATATATATATATATATATATATATATATATATATATGTGTATAAATGTCATTACATTTGGGTAATCTGCTGGCAGGTTGCCCTCAGTCAGCCTGATTAACAAAGTCTTGGGTCCTGCGTCGGTAGCTGTCCCTTCTTTCATGACATCAGGTCCAGGGGTATAAAACATGCAGCCGACACCATTTTAATCAGTTTTTCTTGCCCCAGATGTCAGGTGCCCCTCAAATGGGGAGAAATATGCTCCCCATTTGAGGGGCACCTGGGGCAAGAAAAACTGATTAAAAATGGTGTCTGCTGCATGTTTTATACCCCTGACGACCTGATGTCATGAAAGAAGAGACAGCTATTGACTCAGGACCCAAGACTTCGTTAATCAGGCCGACTGAGAGCAACCTGCCAGCAGATTACCCAAATGTAATGACTGCAACAGTGAATACACTCTAACTACATTTATGGTAAGTGTACACAATTGTACTTGCCCACAATTCCCATTTTTTCCTATGTAGTGTGCTCCTACCCTTTTCTAAAGATTTCAATTCCAGTTGTTTTATCGCTTGCTATATTCACTACTTCTAATATAGTTGGTTTAGATTTTGATTTCCATTTTTCTAGTAATTGCTTTTTTGGCAGCCTTCGTAATTAGAGACAGCAAGGCCTTACCATGTCTAGGCAATTCCGATTCTGTCTCATAGCTTAGAAAAATGGTCTCTCTCGTCACACTACTCTGCCCACGCAGAATCTCAGACGGTGCATCCTGCAGGGAGTCCTGAAAGTTTGCCAACTCACCTCACTCACAGAAAACATGTCCCCAGGTATTTCTTTTTTCCTTGTCACATCTCCAGCATTTGCTGTGTACCTGAGGAAAATTTATCTGGGGTGTACTTTGGGTATACGTAAACATGTCCAAGCAAAAATCGTAAATCTTTTAGATTTTGTTGCGTATTTGGGAGACCTACAGATAGCCTCCCATTTTTTTCTTTGTGAATTGCTTACCCAATCTCTTCCCTATCTGTTCTAAGCTCCTTTGATTCTTGTAGGTATCATGCAATATTTTATATCCTCTACTAATTATTCCTTTAATGGCAGCTTCTTTTCTAGATTCTACTAAAAACTGTACCAGTGCTGGTCTTTATCTGGGATAGCTATATTGAGTGAAAACTGGATGTAAAACCAATCAACTTGCCAAACTTGAACTAAGAATTGCTAACTCTGTGTAGGTTCAGTGACAGGATGCAGCTTGGAAGTGAATTACATGATTGTATGGAGGAAGCTGAACATCCTACATATCCAAGAGACAAGGTGGAAGGGCAGTGCAGCAAAGACACTTGGTTTGGGATCCAAAGTCTACTAGGAGGAGGATGGGCTAGAAATGGTGTGGGAATTGATATGAGAGAATGGCTTCAGAAGGCAGTGAGGAATATTATCAGAATCTGTGACAGACTCATGGCAATCAGACTCCAGCCTAATGATAGGGCAATATTGATAACCTCAGCCTTTTCCCAACAGCAGGGTTGTGATAGTGAGGAAAAGAGTGCATTCATACAGCCGGTCCTTCTAGATAAAGCAGGACAACATGAATTGGTGTTGATTTAATGGGTGACTTGAATACATGTATTGTGACAGACAGAACAGGATATGAGGACTGCCTGGGCCCACATGGGTAGGGCAACAGGAAAAAAAAAGGGAGAGACTGTTCTAGACTATTATCTGGTGAACTGAACTGAAAATTGAATTGAAAATCATTTCCAGTGAAATGGTCAGCCCACAGCCTAAACCACTGGTTGCCACAGTCTGCTACAAGCAGTGGTCAGAGAAGGCTATAATGTCAGAGACCAGGCTGAAGATCTGGAAGTTGACTGAAGAGAAAGCACAATAGTTAAGGAATTAAGCTAGCTATGAAAACAAAATTGCCACTAATTCTAAGGACAACCACAAAGCATTCTATAGCTATGTCAAGAATCTTGATGGCAACACCCAGATCTGCTCTGAGTTACAGCACAACGGCATGAAAATTACAGAAGCAACTGATATTGCCAACATCCTGGCAGATAAGTTTAGTGCTAACTTTACCCCCCCACCCCTTAAAGGGCCCATATCTATACAGGAAGAATGCAGAGTCCCTGTAATCACAACTACAGAGGTAAAAGCTGCACTCTCTAAAGCCAAAAACACAGCATCCATGGGGACCGGACAACATCCCAGCTGCGTTTTACATGAACTTCAGAACGATCTGGCTCCCCACCTAAGCACCATGTTCAGTAATAGCCTCGCATCAGGCTGTGTGCCCACTGAATGGCGCACAGCAACAGTTATCCCACTCCAGAAAGGGGGAGCCGCCACTGATCCTGGGAACTATCGCCCTATTAGCCTGGCGAACCTGATCTGCAAGGCCATGGAACGTATCCTCATGGAACTCGTAAACAAAGACATTGGTAACCTGCAAACTCTGGTTCTCGCCCAGTTCGGGTTTGTGAAAGGCAGATCATGCATCCTGAACCTGATAAACTTCTTTGAGGCAGGCACCAAAGCCGTAGATTAGGGTAAGGTGGTTCACACAGCCTATCTTGACCTCGCCAAGGCTTCGACACCACCCCCCATTCTGGAATTATAGCTAAACTCACTAAACTAGGTATAAATCCCTACATCGCAAGATGGTTTGCCAACTGGCTCACTGACAGAACCCACACTGTAAAAGTTGCAGACTCCAAATCTGACCTCAAACCAGTGACAAGTGGAGTACCACAGGGTTCAGTCCTGGGACCTCTCCTGCTTGGTATCTACTTCTCTGAAGTACAGGCTAACGAAGTTTGCAGATGACTGCAAACTAGGAGCCATAGTCAAGTCCCCAAATGATATGGACATCCTACAGAAGGGCCTCGCTGAGACAGATGCTTGGTGTCAGAGCCATGGTCCCAGGACTGAACCCTGTGATAACTCCACATGTCACTGGTTTGAGCTCAATGCCAAAAAGTGCAGTGTCATCCCCTTTGGCAAAAACTCTTTACCATGAACTACCACATAGGCAGCAATCTACTTAACACCAAATGTGTGATGAGACCTTGGGACCCAGGTGGACAGTAGTCTCTCCTTTGATAGTCACATCGCCACAGTAGTCAGGAAATCCTTCTACGTGGCACACTATCTTAAAAGGATTCTCATCCAGGAAAAAAAGAGGTCATTATTCCCCTTTACGCGACACTCATTAGACCCATTATAAAGTACAATGCCCCTTTTGGAATGTACCTCACAAGACATCTGCAGCAGTTGGAAAGGCCACAGAAGTAGCATACAGAGGATTACTGGCCTCAAACAAATGCCCTACACTGACCATCTCAAAAAACTCCAGCTTTACTCCGTAGCATATCGCCTACTCTGAGGTGATCTCTGCTTAACATTTAAAGCTATGTCATACCAAGAGCTGTTGGACTTGCTACATCTAAAGAAATCCCACTCCCTCCGAGCTAGGGACATAAACATTGTCACCACAATAAACAGGACATGCTGGAGGATAGATTCCTGTCCCAGAGACTTTCCATACTCTGGAACAGGCTACCCATCTATGTCAAGCAAAGTTCTTCGTTAGCACTCAAGGAAAATCTTGATGAGTGGATGGGAAATAGGAAATACACCCCAGGGATCACGTCTGTGTCTCTGCTTGACAGTGGCACAGGAAAATAACTTTCTTGGGTGGCGTAAGCCAGGGAACCTTGTTGGCTAGGCTTACGTAAGCCCTTGGGCCAAAAGCCTAGTACCTACCTATGAACATATGAATGGCTTGATAGTAGCCAACACATGTCTCAGAAAGAAACTGTCACACGATCACATACAAGAGTAGCCAGCATGCAACTCTGGTAGACTTCCTCCTAGTAAGGAAAATGGTACTATTGTAGAATTGGTGATTTGCAAAATCATTTCCAGTGAAATGGTCAGCCCACAGCATAAGCCACTGGTTGCCACAGCCTGCTACAAGCAGTGGTCAAGGCTCTAATGTCAACAGAGACCAGGCTGAAGATCTGGAAGTTGACTGAAGAGAAAGCACAACAGTTAAGGAATTAAATTACTCGGGGCTCTAGTACCCCACGAAGAGGAGGAAATAGGTGATGGTGAACAATTGCAAAACAGATATGTGGCCGAGCCAGGTATAGAAATAAGGTGCATAAGGAAAGCTGGTGGTGGAATGCAGAAGTCCAAGAAGTTATAAAAAGAAAGGAGGAGTTCAGATAAAAGTGGGAGAAAGAAGACTGACCACGCTAGGAAGGAGCACTAGTTGACTAACAAAGAAGCTAAGAAAGGAGTTGTAGTAGCAAAGAACAGGACATCTGAGGCACTCTGCCAGCTTCTGGAAAGCAACTCAGTAGGTGGCCCAAAGAAACTATATCAGGTAGCAAGACAAAGATGAAGACAAACACCCTTCATAAGGAATGCCAGAAACAGCCTTCTAACCAGTACACAGGCCATCAAAGGCAGATGAAAGGAGTACTTCAAGGAGCTTTTTAATGAAGAATACCCCACAGAAGCTGTACTGCCTCAGCCACAGCCTACAATGAGAGAAGAGGAGGAGCCCAGCCTAGAAGTAAGAATAGTATTAAGGAAAGCAGCATGCTCCGATGAGGTCACGGATAAAGATGCTGGGTGAGATAGGGGAGAAATGGCACGCAAGTGTACTCAGTGTGGGGAGAAAGGCATATCCCAGTTGACTTGAGAATAAGCATACCATTTTTGTGCCAGTGTACTAGAACAAAGGGGACATCCACAACTGTGGGCAGTACAGAGGTATCAAACTCCTGTCACACTGCATGAAGGTTCTGGAGAGGGTGATTGATAAACGATACATGGAGTAGTAGAAAGTAAGATGGGAGATGAGCAGTTCAGATGCAGATCAGGATGCAGCACAACTGACCCAATGTTTGCAGTGAGACAGATATTGAGAACAAGCTAGAGATGAGGAAAGTGTCATGGACATTCCTAGACTTGGAGAAAGCATATGACAAGGTCCCAGGAAAGCTGAATTGGACATTACTGCAGTGGTTTGATGTACCAGAAACATTGGTAGAATTATTGCAGGCTATGTACAAAGACCCAGTGTCTCAGTATTCTGCCTCACAGATGGGTTCACTGTGGGAGTGGGTGTGCACCAGGCTTCAGCTCTGAACTCCCTGCTTTTCATACCGGTGATGGACTACATTAGCAAACAGGTTGGAGGGGACAGAAGAAAGTTGCTGTATGCAAATGAAGTGGGATTGCAGGCAGACTCTGAACAAGAACTTCAGTTTTTCAGTCAATTCCCCTATCCTTTGATGAAGGCACATGGAATGAAACGAAGTACAGATAAGACAGTGGTAATGGCAGCAAACTGGGGAAATCAGAAGAAGCTGAGAATTGAGATAGAAGGGAAGATAGTGGAACAAGTTCAGGTATCTGGGACGGGTGGTTGAGAAGGGAAGCCTGAATGAAGAAATCAAAGCTAGAATTACAGTGGCTGCAGCCAACTGGCATAGTGTCAGGTTCAGTACATGACAGAAGAATGTCAAAGAAGCTGAAAAGTAAGGTGCATAAAACGGTGGTGTGACCAGTACTATTGTATGGTACAGAAACCTGGGCAATAAAGGGAGAACAGATGAGAACGCTAGAGGTGATGGAAATTAAGTGCCTGAGAAGGGGGTGGTAGGGTACAGACTGGGATAGATGAAAAAATGAAAACACAAGAGCAGAAGCCAAAGTAGTTGCAGAAAGATCCGAGAGAACAGAATGTCCTATTCCTCTGATGCAGTATTTCTTAGATGAGGGAGTTGCCTGCCAAAACAACTCTACGTCTGGCAGTATACAAAAGACTTTCTGCTTAGAGGCGTGTGACATGTAGCACATAGGCTACATGCCACACATGGACATAGGCCATAAAAGCTATGCACTCGCACCATTCTCAAAACAACTTTGCCACCAGTCCGAGCGCTTCACCTGTACATACGTTCTGCTCGTTGAAGTGGTTGCTTTCTCAGTGTTTCAGATAAGTGCTGTGTTGGGGAGACCTTTCTTTGCCGTTTCTGCTGTGGTTAGGTTTAATGTTATCCAAGAAAGCCAAATGGAAATGTGGACATCAGATTCCACATAAAGACAACCACCTGCATTTTTTTTTTGTCTTGGACCTGCCCACGATCATAGATCTTGCCATATCTACTAGGCCTTTATGCCTAAAACACTGAAGTAAGTTATCTTCCCTTTTGATATATTTGCAGAACCAGTGCTTGAAACTTCTTGCGAAAAGTGCTATGGAGGGACTTTCAGGGTCTGAGGCTGTCGCTTGTGAAGTGCAAGGCCAAGAAGCTTAGGCCTGAAGCTTCCACTGCACCTCCAGAGGTGGACGTCTTTCCTGAGGCAGTTATTAGTCTGGAGAAACTTTCAACCCCTATGTCAGATTCACAGGCTGAGCCCGTAACAGTGGTCGCCTTCGGTCAGGATGATGTCATGTCCTTTGAGGTACCGCAAGCATCCAGTGTGGATGTCCAGGGGGAGCCTAGACTTGCTATCAGCAAGAGCCCTAAAGGGATCTCTCAAATTTTGTTAGAAAAAAAGTTGATTCTGACATCATAGAAACTAGGCTTAAATCTGGTCCTCCCACCTTTACACAGGGCTAATCTGCAAGCCAAGAAGAAACAGAAAAACAAACCCTTCACAAAAGGATCGGCAAAGCTTTACACAGTGCGTTTTCAATACGCTTATTTCCCTTAGTCTTCCTCCAGGAGTGTCAGTACTGGCCACACCCTGGGTTACCTCTCCTCAGAAGAGGTTTCTTCCGAAGAGGAAGAATCCTCAGAGGATGAGCCCCCTAGCTTATTCATCTCAGATCCCCTGCCCACTTGATTATGCATCTCCAGAGGAGGATTCCAGTGGTGCTGATTCCCCAGTGGAGAAAATTACTTTCAGTGAGACCTTGGGTAAGATGAGGAAACATTTCAAATGGGATAGTTGTGAGATGTCTAAAGTACAAAAACATTACTACAAATTAGTTCAGGTAGATGCTCCTAATCCCTCAGCGCTACCTCCCGTCCTACCTACATTTTTGGATGCATTTGCATCTTCCAGTAGGAATGCTGATTCATAGCCTCCAGCACCTAAGAAACCAAATTCTATAAGGTGTCTTGAAGACTAAGTTTCTTTGCAAAGCCCCTTCTGCTGACCCTTCTGTCATTACAGCAGCTTCTGATAAGCCCTCAAGGTTACTTCCCTCCACCTCCCTTCTTCCCTCTGACAAAGATAGTAGACATATGGGGAGGTTAGGCAAAAAAGTATACACTTATGCCACCCTTGCCTTTAGGGCTATCAGTTATCAAGCACACACGACTAAGTATGGTTCCCCCTTCAAAACATCTAAAACGCACAACATCGAATCTCAAAACACTTACCGAAAACCCAAAACATCTATAACTCGTACATTGAAAACTCAGAACACAAACTTTGCATCACAACATCGAAATGTACAAAGCACATGTAAATAACATCCTCTCCACCTATAACAACAACAAACTAACACTGTGCCCCCCACACCCCCACAAATTAAATATACCAACTCGGAGATCACAGTACAGTGTGAAAAAGATTTCCTAACCCCACTGTATCGCGATCACCATAAAGAATGTACACAATGTCTAAATCACTTGCCCATGTGCCCTAAAAACAGAGTGGCAAAATAAACACTATATAAGTAGTATAAATTCCTACACTATATAAATAAAAACTACATCTTACACCACAAGATTAACAGATTAAACTATAACATTTACATGTTTAATACACTACTCGATGTTGTACATTTTCAATGTTATGAAATTCGATGTTGAGTTTTAGATGTTTTGGGTTTTCAGTATTATATGGTCTCTGTTTTGAGATTTGATATGAGTTTTAGATGTGTTGGAGAACCCTAAATACATGTTTGAACTCTTGTCCCAACTTTCCAAAATTATTTCAGATTTGTCTCACTCAGAAAATAAGTCTTTGGCTTCATCCTTGCTTGTGGCATTCTCTCAGCTGGCCTGCCACTCAGTAAAGCATAGTTATGATGTTGTGGAGGCTTCAGCTAGGGCAGCTGCCACAGGTTCGGGCCTGAGAAAAATTGTGTGGTTGAGACTTCAACCTTTGCCAGGGGACATTAAGTTCAAACTTATAGATGCTCCTCTGGACAATTCAGTCCTGTTGAGCCAGCAGCTGCGGATTTGTTTAAAACCTTACAGGAGAAAGTTAAGGAGATGGAGAAACTGAAACGCATCCTGGTTTCCCCAGTACCAAACTTCCAAAGAAATTATCCTTCTAAACCTGTTTGTCAGAAGGCAGTCCCCACCCCCCCCCCTTCAGCTAGGGCTAAAACGTGTGGTAAGAGACCTCTGCAATTTAGGACTCCCCAGCAAAACCTACCTCAAAAACGGCCCTTTCCAGACAGACCAGGGTCCATCTGACTATTTAGACCCCAAACACCCCCCCCCTTCCTTTGCCTTTCTCTTTCCACTCCAGCTTGGGAAAACGTTGCACAGGATTCTCAGGTGCTCTCCACCATAAAAAAAATGGTTAATGTTCTGTTGCCCTACCTCGCCTTCATTCTTACTTGGATGGGTTCGGAGCCAGTCCTCGGCTCAGACTCAACTGAATACACAGCTGGAAGTCTCAAACTTGGCTCGTGGCAGGTAGGTATCCCATGATACAGTGGTGCAACTCTCCAGATCTTGTTTGCTACTTTGAGGTTGGGTGTGCTCTTCTTGGCCGTGGCTAAGTTTTTGTCTTTTTCACTCTATTCGTAAAACTTTCTAGTAGTTTTACATTTATAATGTTTCCTAGCATGTTTAGTTAGATTGAGTGTGTAGCTAATCTCATTGGTAGCTGCTTTTTGGCCGTAGTTTTTTAGCAGGCCTTGTTGTATCCCATAGTTATTGTAGTGGTGTTGGTTTATTTCCCTTTTTCAGTAGCTCATATTTAACAATAGTTAATATTTAGCTTGTTTAAGTTAGAGGGTTAATCGACCATTTTAGTTGGAGGGCTGGTAGTTTTAGTAGCTAGTGTGTGTTATCCCGGGTATCTAGGTCCGTTTAAGTTAGAGTCCCTAGTGCTACTCTTGTCAGTTTTTCTGCTTATATTTACTTAGATATGTAGTGTTTATTAGATTAGAGTGCAACTTTATACTTAGAAGTGCAGTGTTGATTAGTTAGTGTCTCTCGGCGCCATCCGGAGTGTCTGGGAGCCGGGGTTCTCTAGCCGGCCCTGAGGGGGATGCTCGGGCCCAAACTACTTTGGTGCTGAGTCTACCCCTTGGACCGTGAGCTCGGCTCCCACGTCAGCCTCTGAGCTGATCTCCCTGGATCCGGGGGTGTCCTCTGTCTCCTTGGAGCCGGGGACATCTTATGAGCCGGTGGGGTCTACTTTTAAGCTGATGAGAAGTGTGCTGTCTCCCTCTACATAAGGATACCAGCATTTGTCCCCCTAAGGCACTGGCTTCTGTCAGCACTACCCCATCCACAGGACAACAGAGATCCAGAGCCTCATGATCCCCCATTGGGTGAACCCCTCTTCCGCGGCCTCCCTAGAATACCCTTCTGAGGAGCCTCCTTGGAAGAGACCTTGCAAGAGGAAGCATATAGACTCCCCTGATGAGTCTGTCACTTCAGACACTGACCTTGAGGAGTCAGAAGGGTCCCTATGGGCGTCCTGTGATATCTCATTTGCAGATATCCTAGAGATCCTAAAGCAGAGAGGCGGCTGGAAAACCATCACCCCTTCTGATGAGGAGTCTGTGTACATGAAAACTTTTGGATCTCATCCTTCAGCCTCCTGGGTGCCCTCCGCCTTTCGATGAACTAATGGACTTGGTCAGTCGAAAGGTGAGTCACCTGACACTGGAACTAGTCCCTCTGAGGCCAAACAAGTTCTTATCTGTCCCTACCGGAAAGGATTTTCTCACAAAGGGTGTACCTGTAGATGCTATGGTGGTGGCAGCAGCCACCAAGAAGGCACTCTGAGACATCCTCATCTGTCCAACCTCCAAGGAAAGATTCTCGAACGATGGACAGATAAGGGAAGCGTGTCTTTTCTACAGCGACTTTTACACTTCGATCGCTGAAAGACCTAACTCACTTTACAAGGCTACAAAGAGATGATCTGAAAGAGCTAGGAGGTAGTCTACAAGGTACATTAGCTGCGGGGGTGAATGAGAAACCCAGCTATCCACCTTAAATTCTATAGTCAACTCCTCCAGGAGGCTGATATCTTACACAGCGGATGGAGCAAGCAGGGCAGCGGGTACAGGAGTTTCCCTGAGGAGACCCTCCTGGATGTGCTTGTGCAATTTTGCGGAACTTTTTAAGTCTACCTTTGCTAACACCCCTTTGGATGGTTCCTCCCTCTTTGGACCCAAAGTAAAAGATGCTCACCAGATGCAAGCTGGAAGGGAAAACTCTGCCATTGGAGTACGTTTTTCTGTACCTTCAAGACCTTACCCTAAAGGTCAGAAGAATGGGAAAATGTGGTTCAAAAGATCCCAGGGAGCTTTCCAAGACGCACAAGGTGAATCCTTCCCCAGGGGCAGAGGGGTAGGTAACAATGGTAGATGTAGCCCTAAAAGCAGAGGGGGTCCTCAAAACCAGGGCAACCATGATTCCTTTTGCAGACCTTCCTATCGGCCTTCCTGAAAGGAGACCCTCCTGTTCTACTCTGGAGGTAGTCGGGGGATGTTTGTTTTTGTACCCAGAAGTCTGGCAAAGTATTAAAAGAGAAGTGGGTACTAAGAATAATATCCAGAGGATATTCCATTCCCTTTTGCCACCCTGTCCCACAAATCAGAACAATCCCAGATGTTCCACCCAATTTAAGGGAGCAAGCAACTATAGAAATCCAAACGTTGCTGTACAAAATAGTCATCCAAGAAGTCCCCGCAGACCAAACAGGATTCGGAATTTACTCAAGATTCTTTTTGGTGCCAAAAAGAAGAGGGGACCTGGAGCCCCATATTAGACCTAATCAAGTTGAATGAATCTGCCAAGAAGTCAAAGTTCTGAATGGTGACACTGCAGTCAATACTTCCCTTCTTGGGGAAAGATGATTTGGATGTGCTTGCTAGACCTCCAAGATGCGTACCATCACATAAAAATGGACAGAGCATCGAGGAGTCATTTACGCTTCTGGCTGGGAGTCCGTCATCAGTTCCGAGCCTCTGCTCTGTGGTCTCACTACAGCCCCCAGAGTGTTCACCAAATGTATAGCAGTAGTCACGGCTCACTTGAAGCGTCTGGGATTCCAAGTGTTTCCGTATCTTAACTGGCTCCTAACTGCCACCACCAAGCATCTACTCCAGCAAGCCAGTGATGTGATTTTGGAAATTTGTGCTCAGTTAGGCATAACGGTCAACTTACAAAAAATTACCTTGTTGCCCTGTCAACATGTTACCTTCATAGGCGCAGATCTAGACATTGTTTCCTTGATGGCACGTCTTCCAGCAGACAGAATTTCAGCCCTCAGGCAGCAAGTACTCCCTTCTTCCCAAGGACAAGGTAAAGGCAAAGGTAGTTCTGAAACTCCTAGGGACAGTGGCTTCCACTGTAACACTAGTTCCTCTCACCAGAATGCACATGAGAATCCTTTAATGGCTTTTATTCTCCCAATGGTCACTTCAAGAGGTCCCTGTGTCTCACCTCTTCAGAATAATGGAGTCATTAAAAGAAAGGACTTGCAGTCCAGCCGTGTGACCATTGGGAGACCCTTTGTTCCACGACAACCAGTTGATACAGTGACCACTGATGCTTCCCAGATAGGGTGGGGGGGCATTATCTGGGAAGAATGGTCCAAGGTAAATAGCAGGAACACGAGGCCTACTTGCACATAAACGTCCTAGAGATATGAGAGCAGTGCTTCTGGCGTTGCAAGCTGTCCACAACTCTCTTCCTCTAGGGACGATTGCTATACAGTCAGACTATGTCAGTGGTTTGGTACATAAACAAGCAAGGGGGAACCAAATCTTATTCTCTGTCACGAGGCCCTGAGAGTTTGGCAATGGGCAATTTCTTCCCAATGCTTTCTAGTAGCAACACACATCCTGGGGAAGTCCGGCGTGATAGACAAGCTGAGCAGGGGAATATTGATGCCTCGCGAGTGGTCTCTGAACCAGAACATAGCGGAAAAGATCTTCCGGAAATGGGGTCAGCCTTGCTGTGATCTTTTTCTACTCCCATGAATGCCAAGTGCAGCAGCTACTTTACCCTAATTCTCCCGCTGGGGAGTTACCAAGAGATGTACTTGTACACGATTGGCCCTCGGGGCTTCTTTACGCCTTTCCTCAGTTTCCCCTCCTGCCTACCCAAAGTCATCCAGAAAGCAAAGTCCTTCGGAAACAGGGTGATTTTCATTGCCCCATATTGGCCGCGTCAGATTTGGTTCCCCTTCCTTTGGCCTCATCTTCAGGAGAAGCCTTGTACTCAGGACCCAGTTCCAGACCTGCTGACACACATGTCCGGTACACTTCATCCTTCTCTCCACACCCTCAACTTGACAGCATGGCTGCTCCACTTACCAATTTAGTCAGGCTTCCAAATTTCACTCCCAACAGTTAAGCACATACTGATGTCATCTCATAAAGCTTCTACTGGAAGACTATATTCTAGTAAATGGAAAAGATTTTCTCACTGGGCACAAAATAGAAACATTGACCCTTTTTCTGCATCTCTTCAATCCATTCTTCCAACAAGATTCGGCTGCAGCAACCATTTGAGTACAGCTGGCTGCAGTTTCAAATTTCCACATTTGTGACCATTCTTCTAATTTATTGTCACAGGTTGTGCAAAGCTTTTTTGAAAGGTGCATCCTTATTGAGACCTCCCTTTAAGGAACCATTTCCTGCTTGAGATTTGAATTGTGTCCTATCTCAGCTTACATTGCCACCATTACAACCTTCATCTTGTGACCTCAAATTTCTTTCCTGGAAGACCATTTTTCTTGTTGCTGTAACATCTGCCAGAATGGTCTCAAGAGTTGCAAACATTATCTATCAAACTGCCATATCTGATTTTTCACAAGGACAGAGTATTGTTACGAATTAATCCATCCTTTGTACCCAAGGTTTGCTCTCAAGCCAATATCAATCCATCCATTGAGCTTCCGGAGTTCTTTCCCAACCATAGCAACAAGGCAGAATATAAACTCCATCAGGTGGATGTGCATAGACAACTCAGATTCTACTTGCATAGGACTAAAGATTTCAGGAAATTTGACTAATTATTCCTCTCCTCTGTTGCAAAAAAGGGTATGCAAATTATGATATTCCAAAGGAATTCTCCTTCTAAGCATGTGTTTGTTAGAAGGCAGTCCCCCCCCCCCCCCCCCCCCAGCTAAGGCTAAAATGTGTGGTAAGAGACCTCCGCAATTTAGGACTCCCCAGCAAAACCCACCTCAAAAACAGCCCTTTCCAGACAGACCAGGGTCCATCTGACTATTTGGACCCCAAACACCTCCCCCCTTTCCTTTCCCTTTCCACTCCAGCTTGGGAAAATGTTGCACAGGATTCTCATTTGCTCTGAAACATAAAAATTTATTTCATGGTTTGGAATTCACTCCCACCTTTCAGAGGCATTCCACAGCCACCCAGAGAGAAGCTGCCACATTTTCTAAAGGTGCTGCATTACCTGTTTGATCAAGGCACCATTCAACTTGTTCCATCAACTCCAAGAGGAAAAGGGTTCTATTCAAGGATGTACCAAGGAAAGAGGGCCCTTGGAGACGCGTCCTGGACCTCTCCTTCAACACCTTCCTAAAAGTGCCTACCTTCGGAATGCTTACTTTGCAAACCCTGTTTCCTCTGATCATACCACAGACCTTTATGGCCTCATAGACATCAAAGATGTTTGCCTACACATCCCCATTCATCCCAGTTACAGAAACATTTAAGATTCTCTGTAGCCTCGTGGCACTTTGTTTACTGCCTTGCCTTTTGGGCTTTCCACCAAGGGTATTCACGAAATGCCGAGACTCCATTGTGCTTACTGCAGATTTCGGGGCATTCAGGTCTTCCCATACCTGGACGACCTTTTCTTTCAAGCAGTCAGTCCAGGAGCTCTAGAGTACAACCTAAACTCTGCCCTTTCCCTACTACAGTCTCTGGGGCTCACAATAAACTACCAAAAATCTGCTCTCCCCATTTCAGGACCACATTTTTCTGGGAAGAAGGGTACAGACAGACCTTATGAAAGTCTCTGTCCTCACTCAGAAGGCTCAAGCACTTGTTTACTTTTTTCAAAGCCTCATCCCTCTGACTCCTATCACTGCCAGGAATTTTCCCAGAACTCTGGGCTTCATGGCATCCACCATCCCAATCTTTCCTCTGGCAAAACTGCACATGAGAAAACAACTACAGTAGTTCCTGAAATCAGTGTGGATGCAACATGCAAATCCACTAGAGTTCCCTGCTGCTCTTCTCCCTTGCTTGAAGGGGGAGATTACCTGGTGGATTCAATAGTTGACTGCTAACCCAGTTCTCCCACTCCTTCCTCTAACACCTGTTCGGGAGATGTTCACAGATGCCTCAGACACAGGATAGGGAGTAGCTTTCAGCTCCATAAGAGCACAAGGGACATGGTCCCCCTCTCAAAGAAGGGAACACAGTAATAAAGGAAATGAGGGCACTGCTTCTAGCTCTAAAGACCTTTCAGTCTCTCTCTACCCCACACCCTCTAAAAATAGGAATAGGAGGACATATATTAGAATCTTACCATAATGATAGATGTCCCTCTCTTCTCTGTTGCAGTATTCCATCCCTCCATCCTTCTCCCTGACTTTGTTCTTCCTTTGATGTACTTGGCCTACATGCTTTCCTTAAACGGGCATTCCTCCTGGGGCACTCAGTTCTGAGGATGGTGTGTGTGTACATCACTTTTATGGCCTATAGCAGCCTATATGTGATGTACCATGCACCTCTAAGCAGAAAGTCTTTTGTATACTGGCCAAAATTGTGTCGATTTGGCAGGCATCTCCCTAGTGAAGAATACTGCAACAGAGAAGAGCATCTATTGTTAGCGTAAGATTTTCATACAACTAATCTTTACGGCGGTTCAGGCACGTACGAAGAAAGGCAGAAGACAATCTGATGAGGATTTGGGACAGACAAGAATATGTTAATAGGAAAAGAGGGCATCCAGTAAAGAGGTGGGGGGATTGTGTGAGAAGATTTTTGACAGCTGGGCAGGAGTGTGGCATTGAATAGAGAGAGATGGCGACAGCACGACACCCTGACCCCATATAGAAAATGGGGGGTGGATGATCTGTAATGCTCTGTGCAGGCAGGTTATAAAATATAGCAACTGTTTGTTACTTTTGTAACAAGTAGTTTTAAACTAAATTTGAGTACAATAGTGTGTTGTCCATGCCCGGGTATACAGTATAGCGGCAGCTGTTTGATAGCAAGCAGTTCACTACAGATGGCTTTTTTTTTTTTTCCTCTTCAATAAAATGAGTGGAATTTGGGAGCAGGGCACAGACACAGTCATGAATGACTGGGGCAGGAGCAGGATGGGGGCATTTTTTTTTTTGACCTTCACTTACTTGAAGATCTGAGGGAGTAGGGTGCTGGCTTGTGAAACTGTCAGTTTTTTCATCTCTGTGCTTGCATGATGTTTTTCATATTTCACTGTTGCAGTCATTACATTTGGGTTATCTGCCTGCAGGTAGCCCTCAGCCGGCCTGAATACCAGAGTCTTGTTATTCCTGTGTCAGATGCTGTCTCTTCTTCCATGATGTTAGGGGAATAAAACATGCAGCCAATGCCATTACATCAGTCTTTCTTGCTACGTGGTGCCCAAAGCAGAAGCAGTTTGCAAGTGCCGGTCGGCTGACTCCTGAAATTTTCATTTTTGAGTTTCAGAACCGAAGTCTTCGAAAAAAGCTAAGTACCCCATTGGGGATCCTTTTTCTTGCTCTTAACCGATGTCAGTAAAAGTTAACAATTGTCTTACATGTGGAAAGCTAATACCTCATAAAGATTTTCATTCGTACTGCATTCCTTGCTTAGGCCCAGACCACGACCTCCCTCGCTGTCAGTTTTGTGCCTTATTCAACCCCCAAACTATTCATCTATTTTCACAGCAGATTAACTATCCAGAAATGGCTTCGGTAAGCCATCCGACTACCGATATTCCGAAAAAAACATAAGGATAAAGAGACAGACCACTTAGGTCTATAACTGCCGACGACGCTTCTGTTAAGCTAGTCACCAGTTCACTGGTACTTAGTGAGGTGCTTTCGCAGCCCCTGATACCCACTACTTCAGATTCGCAGGCCTCTACTCAGACCTATTCGGAGTCCAGTATGCTGCAAGATGTTTCTTTGACTATGGAACCTGCGGATGTCTCTACCTTGGATGGGTCTGGAGCTGGTGTGCAGGCACCGGTTTCAGCGGGTGTATTCAGGCCTACAGATTTGCATTTTAAACCGATGCTATCTTCTTCATCAAGGCCTAAAACTCGACCCACGCCTAGAAAACCGATGTCCAAACCACATGGTCAGGCCCATATGCCTAAAAACTAAATGCTTAGAATGGTTGACTACCCTATTTCTTTAATTGGGGGAAGCCAGCCTCCCCCCTCTGAGACCTAGAACTGATTTTCCTTCTGATTCTTCTGATCAGGATTCTGAATTTTCTGTTTTCTTCTGATTACCAGGATTTTGCCCTTATCTACCTATGAGGATTCTGATGCAGAGGATTCCATTCCCTCTGCTTCCCCTCCAGAAGATTTTTCTTGTGGTGAAACCTTGCACACTCTTAGGGTGCATTTCTGATGAGAAAGCCAGGATTACTCTGACTCCAAAAAGACTCCTCCTTCAACACAGGTCTTTAGCTATCCCTCCTGTTCTGGACATTGTAGATGATGCCTTCTTGGAATCTAGCCTGGCCCCAGACGCTTTACCTCCAGCTCGCAGAAAACCTGACCGGGATTAGAGTACCTGAAGTTTCCTCTTCAAGAATCCTACTGTGGATCCAGAGACCATTTCCCAAGGACCAAAGGGCATTAAGGCTACTGCTGCCAAAAACCCTACCCTCTCTGATGAGATATTCCAGGGTCTTGGACAGATGGGGTAAGAAGGTATACACTTCTGCTACTTTGGCCATTAGGGCCTTAAATTGCCAGTTTCATACGTTAAAGTATCAGCAGCACATTATGGGTCTACTTAAACAGAAAATGAGGTTGATTCCTATCTGTGCTGAACATGAATTACAGGATTTAATGCATTCTGCTGAACAAGTTGGTAAACATACTTTGCAGTGTGGTTTTGACTCTAGAAGCATCTTGCAGGGCTCCACTGTACTTAGAAGGCATGCTTGGCTTAAGGAGCAAAACTTGCCAGATAATGTTAAAGCTAAATTACTGGATGCTCCCTTGAACCAAGACTGCCTGTTTGGCAACAAAGCAGAAGTCCTTAAAAAGATGGAAAAAGCTAAATCTGTGCAAACTGTTGATTTCCTACAAGTATAGCTTCTCAGATTTAGTAGGCATTGGCCTTCTAAGAATTGGTCCTTTCCAGTCTCTTCCTGGCCTTCTCAGTCCAAACCCAGGAACAGCAGACCGCCTAGGTTACAATCTCAGGCTACACACAGGCCTAAGCAGTGGGGGGGGGGGGGGCTCCTACTTCCAAAGCTGGAAGTAGTAAGACACTCCCCTGTTGAAAAAATGTCACAATGATTTAACTTTAACCCTTCCAAGCTGTGCTCACCTGCCTGCTCCCTTAGGAGGAAAGCTCACCCTGCATGCAAAAAATTGGGAACTTATTACCCAGGACAAATGGGTTTTAAATATAGTTTTCCAAGGATACAGATTCCACTTCCACATCTTACCAACCCCAAACGTTTGGCCAGACCTACCCCCAAATCAGTGTGCAGATGCTCAACAACAGGTTCTCTCTCTTCTAAGTATTGGGGCTATTTAACCTGTCTCGGCAGAAGAAAGGGGACAAGGTTTTTACTAGACTTTTCCTGGTACCCAGAAAAGACAGTTCCTGGCATCCTGTCCTGGACCTCTCTGTTCTAAACACCTTTTTGGTAATCCCAAACTTCAGAATGCTAACACTTCAACTGCTTCCTATGCTAGGCAAAGATGCCTGGTTGGCAACTTTAGACTTAAGCTTACCTGCACATTCCAATAGGGGAATCTTGCAGGAAATTCCTACACTTCAGAGCAGGTTCCATGCACTATCAGTTCTCTGCACTTCCCTTTGGCTTACCTACTGTGCCCAGGGTATTCACAAAGTGTCTAGCTCCAGCCATTGCATTTTGCAGGCAGAGAAATATTCAGATATACCCATACCTGGACAATTGTCTGATTCAGGCAGAAAGCCAGGACATGCTATTAAAACATCTGGCATTTGTAAAGAAACTTCTAACCTCGCTGGGGTACACTATAAACGAAAAGTAATCTCATCTAATACCCTGCCAACAGATTGTATTCCTGGGAGCAAGCTTGAACACAACTTCCCAGATGGCTTACTTCACGCTAGAGAAAAAAGCTTGACAGCCTACTTCAAACTACTGGCCACAAAGACCCAGCTATCTGCAAGGAAAATTTCGCAAGCCATGGGGTTCATGGCCTCTGGCATTCTACTAATTCCATATGCAAGACTGCATATGAGGAAACTACAGTGGTATCTAAAAAGCCTATGGTGTCAACATTCTCAGGACCTGGAATCAATGATTCAGATCATTCCTTGTATAAGGACAGAGTTCCTTTGGTGGGCAGAGGCCTGCCAACTCAACAAGGGGCTCCCTTTCAGTCTACCCCGTGCCACCCATACCCCGACTAAAGACACATCAGACTATGCATGGGGAGCAGGGCTCAGTTGGCAGGGCAGTGCGTTCAGGGCAAATGGAACCAGAGTCAGATGCACCTGCATATCAACCAAAAAGAAATGTTAGCTGTACAAAATTCCCTGAAATCCTTCAAGGACCACATCCTTCCAGGACAATTATTGGTAAAGACAGACAACATCACAGTTATGTGGTACATAAACAAACAGGGCGGAACACACTCGTACCCTCTATGCAGACTAGCCATGGCTCTGGAACACAGCCTTGAGCTACCAAGTGCACCTACAAGCTCAATTCCTGCCATGCAGGTTAAATTCACTGGCAGACTACCTAAGCAGAAATCTCATGGACCCACACGAATGGAAACTGGAACCAAAAATTATTCAGCCTCTTGAGGAGCAAATGGGGGACCCCAGAGCTAGACCTGTTTGCCTTCCCCCAGAACTACCAATTGGACAAATTCTGCACAAGAACTCCCCACAGTCGAGCTTTGAAAGTGGATGCCCTGTCCTTTACCTGGGAAAGCCTCTCGGTTTATGCCTTTCCCCCTCTGCCTCTCCTCTCGAAGGTTCTGCTAAAGATCAAACCAGACGAACCAAGGACAATTCTTATTGCACCACACTGGCCTTGCCAGCACTGCTACCCCCTCTTGCGCAGCATGATACTGCTGGATCCATGGCACCTACCTCAGACACCTTCCCTGCTGTCCCAGCAGGCGGGCCAGATTCTGCACCCTCAGCTTTAAACCCTGAACCTTGCAGCCTGGCTAATTCCGTGAGTTCTCCAATAGCATCCCTCAGTAAGCAGGTGCTAGAGGTTATTCTGGAAGCAAGGAGACCTAGTACTAGAAAATCCTATGCTGAAAAGTGGAAAAGATACTGTTCCTGGAGCCAGACCCAGGGTATGGGCACTACAGTGCCCAGTTTACCTCATATTCTTCAGTACTTAACAGAAATACTCCACAAGGACCTATCCTTCTAGTCAATTAAAATTCATGCCTCTGCAATTTCAGCACATTATAATACTGAACCAGCCCCCCTCTTCTCTCACCCCCTGTTAAAGCAATTCTTCAGAGGGGCTAAAAATTTAAGACCCCCAGGCGAGCCCCTACTCCAGCCTGGGACCTTAAATTTGCATTGGAAAAGCTCACTCTCCATCCATTTGAAACAGCTGCAACTGCAGAGTTGAGATTCCTTTCTTGGAAAATGGCCTTCCTTCTAGCCATCACTTCAACAAGAAGAGTGTCTGAATTACCTCATGGCAGTAGAGCCCTTCATTATCTTCCATGCAGACAGGGTTTCCCTCCAGACCAATCCTTCCTTTATGCCCAAGGTGGTGTCTAGTGTGGCCCTAAATCAGTCCATTCATTTGCCTACCTTTTTTCCTAATCCACAAAACAAAGGAGAATTAATTTTGCACTCTCTGGACGTGCACAGACAACTTCGATTTTATTTGGACAGAACTAAGCCTCTCAGAAAATCTGAACAGCTGTTGTTTGGCTTTACTGCAGGAGCAGAGGGGAAGGCCATTTCAAAGCAAACCATTTCAAAATGGATAGCCCATTGCATTCATTTTTGCTATAAGCACCATGGAAAACCTACCCCACAGGGGATAAGGTCACATTTCACCAGGGCTGCATCTACCTCTACAGCCTTTCTCAGAGGGATCCCTACCAGGGACATCCTAGAAGCTGCTACCTGGAGCTCTGTTCATACCTTCACCAAGCATTACCACGTGCCTATTTTTTCTAAATCCAGAGCTGGTTTTGCCACTGCTGTATTGCAGGGCTTAATAGCTGATCCTAATGCTCTCTAACTTCCTCCTCCTTTCCTTAGCTTTGGGAATCTACCCAAATGTAATGACTTCAACAGTGAAACACGAAGAACATAGTACAATTGTGTACACTTTATGGTATAAATGTAAATGTTCGAGTGCATTCACTGTTTCAGTCCTGGTTACCCTCCCTCCAGCCCCCTGACTTCTCTTGGCTGTACCTTTCCTCCTTGTTTGGTGTATTTGAGCTTTCTGGTGTATTTGCTTTTTGTTGGTGTAACATAACCTATAATTGCTTTCATTATGGGGGCACCTGACATCTGGGGCAAGAAAAACTGATGTAATGGCGTCTGCCGCATGTTTTCTACCCTGACGACCTCATGTCATGGAAGGAGACAGCATCCGATGCAGGAATCCAAGACTGGTATTCAGGCCGGCTGAGGGCTACCTGCAGCAGATAACACAAATGTAATGACTGCAACAGTGAATACACTGTAACATCTACATTTATAGTAAGTGTACACAACTGTACTTTTTGTCTTGTATGATTCCTACTTAATAGTGAGCTAATTAAAATTGTCCATGAATATGGTATTGGGTTGGATGGTGAGTGTTTCTAGTAAGCTTAAGTACGTGTAATGAATTTCTTGGGTCATAGAAGGGGGACGTATAGCTTTCAAGGAAATGGTGTGGGAATTTGTGTATGGTACTTTCAACATGGAGAAACTCAAGTGCATGGTCTTGTTTGACCAGCCTTTGAGGTATATTAATTTTTTATGTAAATCAAGATTCCTCCATCTTTAGTTCATGCATGTGTAGTAGCTGGTTTAAATGTGTGAATGGCATTATAACCTTGCACAGCCGGGGTATTTTCTCCATGGGTTTAAACCACGTCTTAGTGACTGCACAGATGTCAGCATTTTGTAGAGTGAGAAGAACTTTTAGGGAGTGGAGTTTCTTGTTTAGACTCCTGCAGTTGAGCAGCAGCACCTGTGTATTTTCTTGGTTTTGATTTACTATGTTGGAAGTATTTTCAGTTTGACATTGCCTAAGAAAAAAAAGGCTCTATGAGAGAGGACAATATTTTAGCTAACATCTGAAAGTATTGAGGAGAGAAGTGCATACTATCCCTGTCAAAGTGACATGGTCTGTTGATGTTCTTTCTTGCTGACAAATATTGCACCCCCTTAGAGTGACACCACAAACTTTGCCAGTTATTAATCCATTATTCTTCTGTTCATACTGTGGCATCGTCATTGTAGAAGGTAGAGTGCTGCTCAGTGCTAGGCCCATACCAGCCTGGGACATAGATTTCGAGAGCTCCATGAAATCTCTCTTCGTATAGATTAGGGGGGCATGTTTCAGGTCATTTACACCCACATGAACTACGAGTCATACTCGTAGTTGTAGTTCAGTGGGAAGCATGCTTCTGGTCATTTACACCCACATGGACTATAACAGAGTCTTACTCGTATTTGTGGTTCAGTGACCAGAGTGCGTGCATAATATGGTGAATCCTGGCCCCTGCTAAGCAAATGGCGGTGTCTTTCTCCTTAGCCTGGTGAGAGGGACATCACTGTCTGTCAATGGAGTCTCCAATGACCCGAATGTTGAATTGTGTGGTGGCTTGCCTTATTGGCTTTAGAAGTATATGCCTCATGAGATGTGGCTGTATGTGATGTGGTTATTTTGAAAGAGTACATTTGAAGCTGGGCGTTTGTTATGTGGTTTGTCTAGGAGGTCTTTGGTGTTTAGGAAGGTTGTTTCTAAGTGCCTCACCATATGTGGGTGTGCATGTCTGCTTTTTGCAGTGTGAGATGGGTGCAACATGTATACTACTGACAACCTGATTGACATTAGGAGTGCTTTTAAGTGAGAGCTTTTCCTCCAGTTACATTTTGTAAACGCATCCCTCGCGTATCTTATAAATTTGAGAATTTACTGGTTTTCAGTAGAACGAGGCAGTTTTGCATTGCCTCAGGTTGCCCATATCCACCATGCTGGTAATGGAGTTAGTGTGAAAGTTCATATCAATGGCTACAAGTCCATTTTTATTGATTATATGGTTGGGGTGAGAATTTAGAATAAAATCATGAGTATCTGGTTTGCAACTCTGGGGCAGCACTTGTAGCTGCACAAACTAGTAGTGATGACATTTCTGGAGTGCTTTTACAGGAAAAATGTCATTCCAAGGTGTCTGCATCTATACAGAGCAATGTCAGATATGAGGGGAAATTACTGTAGAAGACTCTTGATTGATTTATAAATGAAGTATTAAGAGAGCTATTCTAAAAGTTAGGCTAAATAGTAGCTAATCAAGCAGTACTTAAAGCATTAGTTTCATCAAGAAGGATAATAGTGGGGATTCATCTGATTGGCTACTACCTGGCTACTTCAAGTGCTGGTCTCACCACAGCTCCATGCTGCTCCTGGGGTACAGTGCCCCTTTGCTTCTTCTCTTACCGGAAGCAGAGCAGTAGCATTAATCCCAACATGAGAAGCAGGCCACAGGCTGTTGGGTGATAAACAGTTTGTCCTAGATGATGCAGGGGATCAGTAGGCTTGCTGGAACCTTTTTCTGGTAGATCCCTTGAAATCCAGCCAGACTAGTCAGGAAGGTCTCACACAGACACACTGCCAGATCAGAGGCCATCAGGAACCGATGACCTCTGCTCCTTCTCTCTCTCTCTTTTTTTTTTTTTTTTTTCCCAATAGTATTTTTTTATTTCCGTAGTGCACCAAATACAAAGCTGGATAGATCACACAATAGAAATACAATAGTGGTTGCACATCAGTTCCAGTACTGCTAAGGCAAGTCTAATGTCTATATGCAGTATTTACAAAAAGAGCTACTAAACATCAATATAAGGAAATTAATATCATAATGTGTAGATTCAAATTACCTCATCTAAATATAAGCTAATCTCCTAATATGTAATCAAAGATAAGTTTCCAGAGTTTCAGATAATCTCGTTTTTTAGCATTCCTAATAAGTTTTTGAGAGGATATATATGATGTTGCCATCTTCCTAAATTCATTCCATGAGAGTTTGGTATGATCCAACCAAAGAGTAATTATAATATGGTAATGTAACTTAGGAAGTTTGAAGTCAGTGATGCAAAGAATAGCAAATGCCCATGATAGGGGTGATTTATAATAACCCATTTTTTCTAATCGCACCTTAAGGGAATCCCAAAGATTCTGGGAATATTTGCAAAACCACATTACATGTAGGAGGTCAGCCTTAGGAAAAGGGCAGCATGTACATGCTGATGATTTGTTAGGATCAAATTTGTTTAGGATGAAAGGGGTGTAATATCCATTATTATTAATCATTAGCTGTGTATATATGCTTTTTTTAAATGGAAATAAGTTAATAGAGTCAGTTGCTTTCAGTTTCTGTTCTTCTGTGAATACGCATCCCTTCTGGTCCCAGTAAGAATAAAGTAAAGAATTTTCATATCTGATTACACTAATCAGTTTGTATGTATTAGAAAGTGTTTTATTCCTACTAGCTAGGTTATCAGTGATGTCTATCAGCCTGTTTACTTCATTCCTATTCACAGAAAAATCTTTGAAAAATGACATTTTCTCCCATATCTGACGTAATATGATAGTGTATTTTTTATTCACTTTAAGAGCTAGTCGCAACTCTTGCAATGTTTTCTCTTTGTGCTTATATATATCCCAAAAAGTGAGTTCTTTAATTAGTGGATAATCCAATTGATCTAACATCTTGTTGTTTATTTTGATGTTTGGATTTAAATTAATAGGTTGGAGGAGGGCTAGTGTCTTTTCTAGTTTCAGGAATTTTATCAATTCCTGAAAGCTTTTTATTATCTGTTTTAAGATTATATTAACCTTAAGATGCCTAAGATTTGCTGGAACTATGTAAGGAAGGGATTTGGGGTTTATATTGCATCTGGATACATGTTGGTGCCAAGTTTTTGCCCAGGTCGGAGACCAGACTCCTGGTTTGACAGAAAAATTGGAGATTAGTGATAGTCTAATGGCATTAGCAATTTTATGGTAAAGTTGAAAATCTGGTAGATTTAGTCCCCCTTTCTCTTTTGGGTACATGAGTTTTTGATAACTTATTCTTACTGATTTGGGAAACCATATGAATTTGCCAAGTTCTTTGTTGATTTTCTGAAAGAAATGAT
Organism: Protopterus annectens; assembly: GCF_019279795.1. Lineage (NCBI taxonomy): Eukaryota > Metazoa > Chordata > Ceratodontiformes > Protopteridae > Protopterus > Protopterus annectens. The sequence goes on from NC_056749.1 coordinate 717,299,044, forward strand.
TTGGGATGACAGGGATTGTTGTATTGAAATGATATAGTACTCTTGGTAATGTATTCATGCTAATAATTGCCGATGTTCTTCATACCACATTGCTGCAGTCCTAACACTTGGGTAGTCCGCTGTCCCAGTCGGCCCGAATACCAAAGTATATGGCTGACGTCGGTCAAGGCGCATTAGTCTGACGTCAGGACGTCAGGGTACAAATGCGCATGACCGACGTCATATCCTCAGTCTTTTTTGCCGCATGGTCCGATGCAGAAGCAGTTTTGCAAGTGCAGGTTGGCGTTCTGAGATTTTCCGAAGTTGGAGTTTCAGACCGAATCCAAGTTGGCTAAGTACCCCGTTGGGGATTATTTTGTTTTTTTCTTGCCTCAGTATTTTACCGGATGTCAGAAAAAGTGAATAACTGTATTTCTTGTGGGAAACAGATACCTCATAGGGATTACCATACCTTGTGTATACCTTGCTTAGGGCCTGAGCACGACGTTGTTGGCTGTCGCTCTTGTGCTAGATTTAACAAACGCACTATAAAGAGAAGATTAGATTGTGCCAGGTTAGTTTTGGGAAGCGGTGTAATTATAAAATGCCGCCGGATGCTCTGACGCCCGCCAAAAAGCGCAAGGACAAAACAGCAAAGCCTAGGTTGGAAGAACCGTCCGTCCCGGACGCCGGTTCTTTAGAGGGCTCGTGGAGCCAGGGTTCAGCCAGAAATTTCTTTGGAATCCCAGGGAGAGACTTTATTACTGCAAGATGTGACCTCTCAGGAGGTAGGCCAGGCGGAAGGGGCTTCTCAGGTAGCTGTTCTTCCCTCCCTTCCTAAGGTGGTTAGGCCCTCCCCTGCTGTTTCCAAGGCTTCTCCCAGGGCAGGCCAGGTTTTGTTTCAGGAGTTACCCCTAGTTCTTCAGGGTCTGTACCTAAGAAGCATATGCTTAAGATGGCAGAAGATTTGATTACAATGATTAGAGGTTCTATGCCCCTCCTGATAAGAGGCCTAGGGTGGAACCTGAGCTTGGGAGTTTTGAGCAGTGTTCGGATGCTTCTGAGTCTTCGGCTGAAGACTTGCAGGAGTATTCCCTTACTCTGATTCTGATGTGGATGATTCTACTCCTTCTGCTTCTCCTCCTGAGGATTTTTCATTTTCAGAGACTCTTCATTCCATGAGGGAGCATTTTAAATGGGATGGTCAGGATTTCTCTGATTCCAGGAAAAGGCTTAGGGAATTTTTGTTTCTACCCCAGCATAGGCCTTTAGCTATACCTCCTGTTCTAGATGTGGTAGAGGATGTTTTTGCAGAGGCTTCTCTGAACCCTGACTCTTTGCCTCCTGCTCCAGTTAAACCGGATAGATATTATAGGGTGCCTGAAGCTCATAAGTATCTTTTAAGAGTCCTAGGGCAGACCCAGAAACTGTTTCACAGGGGCCTAAAGGTGTTAAGGCTTCTGTTGTTAAAAATCCTGTTCCTCCAGATAAAGAGGCTAGGGCTTTGGATAGATGGGGAAAGAAAGTGTATACTTCCACTTTGGCCATGAGAGCTTTGAATTGCCAGTTTCACATGTTGAAATACCAAAATTATCTCCTTTCACAATTAAAGTCTAAGGTAGATGCTTTGGCGGAAGGTATTGAGTGTAAAGAGTTGCAGGATTTAGTTCATGTTTCTGAACAGGTGGGTAAGCATTCTTTGCAATGTGGTTTTGATGCTGTGCAGGCCTCTTCGAGGGTGGCTGCCACTGGTTCGGTTCTTCGCAGGCACGCCTGGTTGAGGGATCAGAATTTAGCTGAGCATGTGAAAACAAGGATTTTATATGCTCCTTTACAATCTGATGTGTTGTTTGGTTCGCTTGTGGAAGCAGTTCTAAAGAAAATGGAAGACAAGGCTAAGTCTATGCAGACTGTTAAAGATTTTTTGCAGGTTCAGCCTCCGAAGTTTAGTAGAAATTGGCCTACCAAGGGGTGGACATATCCTGCTTATGATTCCCAGTCTAGGGGTAGGTCTAGACGTGGTAGAGGCAGAGCTCAAGGTTCTTTTAGGCCTAGAACAGGGAGTTCACCTGCTCAGTCTTCTGGTGAGGGCAGGGGTCAGTCCTTTCGTAAACAGACACAATGACCTGCCTTTTCAGCTGCCAGAATCTTCTCGTCTGGCAGCACCTTTGGGAGGAAGGTTGGCACTTTTCAAAGAAAACTGGAGTTTAATTACCCAAGACAGATGGGTATTGGATATCATTCACCACGGTTACAGGTTTTATTTCCATACCTTGCCTCCTTTCAAAGGCATGCCAGACATTCCTCCTCAACAAAGGAAAGAGGTTCACAAGCAAATTTCTCTGTTGCTCCAAATAGGGGCCATTCAGCCGGTTCCTGTGCCAGAAAGGGGCCTAGGATTTTATTCTCGCCTGTTCCTAGTACCAAAAAAGGGGAACACGTGGAGACCAATTTTGGATCTGTCTATCCTCAACACTTATCTGGACATTCCCAAGTTCAAAATGTTGACGTTACAACAGCTTTTACCTCTGCTGGGCAAAGATCACTGGATGGTAACTTTGGATCTCAAGGAAGCTTACCTTCATGTTCCTATCAGACTAATTTGCAGGAAGTATCTGCGTTTTCGAGCTGGGAATTCTCATTATCAGTTCTCTGCATTGCCCTTTGGCTTATCTACTGCGCCCAGAGTATTCACAAAGGTTCTGGCTCCAGTGATAGCTTTCTTCAGGCTAAAAGGAATACAAATCTATCCTTATTTGGACGATTGCCTGATTCTGGCTCAAGGAAGGGACGTGCTTCTTCAGCATTTGGAATATGTGATAGCAGTGCTAAGATGCCTAGGGTATTCTGTGAACGAAATAAAGTCCAGTCTAGTACCCTCTCAAGACATGTGCTTTCTGGGTGTGAGACTGAATACAGCAACCCAGATGGCCTTTTAACCCCGGACAAACAAAAGAATCTTTCTCTTTACTTCCATCAACTATCTCATCAGTCCGGGCTGACTGCAAGGACAGTCCTTCAAGCCTTAGGGTTCATGGCATCTTGTATTCTGGTACTTCCCAATGCCAAACTGCATATGAGGAAGCTACAATGGTATCTCAAAATGTATGGACACAGCACTGCCAGGATTTGGACACTGTCATTCAAATAATACCTTGCATTCAAAAGGAATTTTTGTGGTGGGCTCAGGAATGTCACCTAAACAAGGGACTCTCTGTGACCCGCCAGAGGCGAGTCAGATTCTAACGACAGATGCCTCAGACACAGCTTGGGGAGCTCATCTGAATGGAAAGTGGATACAAGACAAGTGGCCTGCCAGACTGCAGCATCTACATATCAACATGAAGGAGATGTTAGCAGTCCAGTTTGCATTACTGGCTTTCAAGGATTTACTTCTTCCAGGGCAGGTGTTGATTCTAACAGACAACACAACTGTCATGTGGTACATCAACAAACAAGGGGAACACATTCTTATCCTCTATGCAGGCAAGCAATGATTTTGTGGGAGACTGCTAAGCTTGCAGCTGAATCTTCAAGCAAGGTTTCTGCCAGGAGCACAGAACTCCTTAGCAGATGTGTTAAGCAGGCAAATCATGGATCCCCACGAGTGGAAACTGGATCTTCATGTATTTCAGACATTGACAGTGTCATGGGGAACTCCAGACATAGATCTGTTCGCTTCTCCACTAAACCACCAGCTGCCAAAGTTTTGCACTAAAAAGGTTTCATCACACAGCCTGGAAAGTGGATGCTCTTTCTTTCAGTTGGAAAAATCTTCATGTGTATGCCTTTCCACCTCTGCCTCTCCTCCCAAAGGTACTTCTAAAGGTCAGACAAGACAAGCCAAGGACGATTTTAATAGCTCCAGATTGGCCTCGGCAGCACTGGTACCCATTGCTGAGGAGTCTGGTAAGGAAGCCTCCATGGCCCTTACCTTTGATTCCACACCTATTGTCTCAGAAGGACGGGCATCTGCTCAATGTCAAGCTTCACTCTCCATCTAACAGCTTGGCATATTCTGTTTTGAACCATAGCAGGTCTCAGCTTCCTCAACAAGTTTTGAATGTGATTATGGAAGCCAGAAGACCTAGTACAAGGAAAGTGTACGCAGGAAAATGGAAGAGATTTTTATTTTGGTGTGCAGCAAAGGATTTGGATGTTTCTGAGCCAAATTTGTGTGTGGCTCTCCAATATCTTACTGAGTTATTGGACAAAGGTTTGTCTTTCTCTTCCATTAAGATTCATGCTGCAGCAATTTCAGCTCACTATGATTGTGACCCACCATTGTTTTCTCATCCTTTGTTCAAGCAATTTCTTAGAGGGGCAAAGAATATAAGACCCCCAATAGAGCTCCTACTCCTGCTTGGGACCTCAATTTTGTGTTGGAGAAACTCACTCTACAACCTTTTGAGCCTGCAGCTACTGCTGAATTGAAATATTTGTCATGGAAGACTGCTTACATGTTAGCCATTACATCTGCAAGAAGGGTGTCTGAATTGCAGGCCCTTATGACGGTTGAGCCTTTCCTGATTTTTCATAAGGATAGGGTATCTTTACGTACTAATCCTTCCTTTATGCCTAAAGTGGTTTCTAGTGTGGCTTTAAACCAAACTATTCATTTGCCTACCTTTTATGCAGATCCCCAAAATAAAGGGGAAAAGATTTTGCACACTTTAGATGTACACAGGCAGTTGCGTTATTATTTAAGCAGGACTAAGGATTTTAGGCAGTCTCAGCAGTTGTTTGTTTCTTTTGCTTTGAGTTCTCAGGGCAAGCCTGTGTCAAAACAAACTATTTCTAAGTGGATTGGGTTTTGCATTGCATTTTGTTATTCCCATCATGGCAAGGAGATTCCAGCTGGGATTAGGCCTCATTCCACTAGGGCTACTGCCACTTCAACAGCATTTCTAAGGGGGGTGACAACTAAGGATATTTTGGAGGCAGCTACTTGGAGTTCAGTGCATACTTTCTCTAAGCATTACCACCTTCCTCTCTACTCTAAATCTAGGGCTGGTTTTGCCACGGCTATTTTGCAGGGCATGTTGTCAGCTCCTGCTTCCTTATGATTTGCCTGCCTCCCTTACCTCTGCTTTGGGATTCTACCCAAGTGTTAGGACTGCAGCAATGTGGTATGAAGAACATAGTACAGTTTTGTACCTACCATAAATGTAGATGTTCGAAGATCCACATTGCTGCAGTCCAATTTACCCTCCCTCCTTCCCCTCTGTGTTTAGGGGTGGTTGTGTGGGTGAGGTTGTACTCTTGTAAATTTGTATATATTGTATATATATTTGGTGCAGGAGTGTGTGGTGTTTTTTGGTTTTAGCCTTATCTTTTTAGGGTCTTCTGACATCTGGGGCAAGAAAAGACTGAGGATATGACGTCGGTCATGCGCATTTGTACCCTGACGTCCTGACGTCAGACTAATGCGCCTTGACCGACGTCAGCCATATACTTTGGTATTCGGGCCGACTGGGACAGCGGACTACCCAAGTGTTAGGACTGCAGCAATGTGGATCTTCGAACATCTACATTTATGGTAGGTACAAAACTGTACTTTTTAGACAGCGTTGATAATTTGAATTGTCTCCATCTATGTAAGTCCTGAGTGATACTAGTTCATATTTTAATTAGGTTATTTTGTATCATGGATGAATGATTATGTTCAAAAGATATCCCCAAATGTTTAATAGAGTATACCATTTTATAGGGAGAGTCTGAAAAATTATGTTCCCTATGACTAAGAGTATTAATGGGAAATATGTGGGATTTCTTGTGGTTTACCTGATAGAGACTTTTGAGAATGTATTAATTGATGTTACAATTTTCTTTAGGTCTGTGTTTGGGATTTCAAAGTAAATGTTCAGATCATCTGCAAATGCAGATATCATTTTAGAGTTCAAGATTCTAGGAATTGAATGGAAGGTTCTTTGTGACATGTAGAAAATGGGGCTCTATATACAAGTTAAATAGGTAAGGTGAAAGTGGACAACCCTGTCTTGTTCCATTCATCAGCTTAATAGGGCTATATAGGATTTTATTAATATAGAGGTGTATGTGCTCTTTTGTATAAGGTTTCAATTAGATTAATAAATTCCTTTGGAATATTAAATTTGGATAGGGAAAAAAACAGAAACTTCTAGTTTACTATACTATATCAAATGCTTTGCATGCATCTAGAACTAATGCATATCTCAGGTTTCTTTCTTTTTTGATAAGTTGAATCATAGAATCTAGAGTCAATGTATTGTCCCATGTATGTCTATTGCACATGAAACCGGATTGTTCTGGAGATATAATGAAGGGCATGATTTTCTTAAGTCCACTAGAAGTGTGGTCAGTATTTTAATCAAGGAAATCAGTCTATAATTATGAGGGTTTGATCTATCCAGATTGTTTTTAGGAATGAAAATTGTTTTTGAGTTGTTTATATAAAGATCAGTTATACCCTCTATCATAATGTAGTTAAATACTTTCAATAGAAGGGCTGGGAGTTTCTGTTTAAATGTTTTATAAAATTCTGCTGTGTACCCATCTGGACCCGGGGCTTTACCAGTTTTTAATGACCTCAGCTATTTCCTGTTGTTCAAATGGGGCTATAAGAAGTGTTGCTTGTTCCTCATTAATCTTAGGGAATGTAAGATTTGTTAAAAAAATCCTCCATCTCAAACCTGGTGCTCTGTTGGGTATTTGTTTCATATATCCCTGTGTATATTTGTTGGAATACTTCTATAATCTGCACATCAGACTTGAATATTTTGTCCTGATATTGAAGTAGGGTTATCCTAGAGGCTTCTTGTCTATTTTCAGTTATCCTCGCCAAAGTTCTAGATGGAACTTGTGCCCACTCAGAGTATTTGGCTATTGATTTTACTTCCTGTAGTGAATAGTTTTCTTGATGTAGGTCAAATCTTTGTAATTTATTAATTTGTTTCTCTAGATCTGAGCTTTGTGCTATCATTTCCTATCTATTTCCTTTAACTTGCTAGTTAATGTACTCTCCTTTTCCTTCATTACTTTTTTGTAGTAGGAAGATTTTTGGGGTAGTGTACCTCTAAGCATTGCTTTACATGCTGCCCATTGAATGTCGTATGGAATATCTGAGGACATCATATTTTTATCTAGTTCTGATAGTATTACTGTTATTTCTTTTATCACATCAGACTTTGTGAGTAGATTGCAGTTTAGGGACCAGTTTACCTCTATATTTCTTTGATATGTTACTAGATAAATTTATTTTCAGTGAGATCTGTGAATGGTCTGGCAGGAACCTAGGATGTTCATCGTGTTTCACTGTTGCAGTCATGACTGTAGGGTTCTCCCCTGCCGGCAGGCAGTCCTTGGTCGGCCAGAATCCCAAAGTCTGGGTCCGGTGTCGGCTGGTCAGCCATGCTCCCTGATGTCAGAACGCCAGGAGTACAAAGCTGCCAGCCGACGCCATGTTCTCCAGTCTTTCTTGCCATGCAGTGATAGCAGTTCGCAAGTGCCGGTCAGCTGACTCCTGACTATCTTTTCTGAACAAACTTCAGTCCGAAGACTTTCTTCTACTCAAAGCTAAGTACCCCGTTGGGGAAACTTTTTTCTTGCTCCAGTCCGATGTCAGAAAAAGTTAATCATTGTATTTCATGTGGGAAGCAAATACCTCATAAGGATTTTCATTCTTACTGTATTCCTTGCTTAGGCCCTGACCACGACGTAGCTAGTTGTCGGTTTTGTGCTAGATTCAATCAACATACAATTAAACGAAGGTACAATTTTGCATTTCATTACTTCGGTAGGCGTTTTAATTACAAAATGTCGTCTGATACGGTTCTGGCTACCGGAGTTCACAAACTACGCAGGGACAAAGACAGGCCTCCGAGGTCCAAATCTGACGATATCGTACAAGTAGAGCCAGCTTCAGGTTCAGCCGTAGGCAGTGAGGCGCTTTTGCAGCCCCTGTCGGCCATTTTGGAACAGATGGCCGAAACGGACTCCCACGAGGAGCCAACTAGGCCTTTGAATATTTCTGTTGCAGGACCTTCGGACAATGCTCCTTCGGATGGGTCCGGAGCCGCTGTGCAGGTACCGGCTTCCGAAGGGGTTTTCAGGCCTACTCAGCTTCTAATAAAGGCAAAGACAAAGACAAAGGCAAAGACTCCTTCCAAATCAAAGACTGCAACACAGGCCTCTTCTGATCCAGCTCCCAAGTCACAGAAACGGTTACTTAAGATGGTGGAGGACTTACTATGATTAGGGGTTCACATCTCCCTCCAGATAAAAGGCCAAGGCAGGAAGTTTATTATGACTCCTCTGATCAGGCTTTTGTTTCTTCTGACCAGGAATATTCTTTCCCTCCTTATGAGGATTCTGATGCTGAGGAATCCATTCCTTCAGCTTCTCCCCCTGAGGATTTCTCTTTTGGGGAAACTTTGCATGAAATGAGGGAACATTTCCACTAGGAAGGACAGGAGTATTCGGAATCTAAGAAAAGACTAAGGGATTTTCTTCTTCCCCAACATAGACCCCTGGCTATTCCTCCTATTTTGGATATTGTGGATGATGCTTTTTCGGAGGCTAACTTAACCCCTGACTCTTTTCCTCCTGCTCCTGTTAAGCCTGACAGATATTACAGGGTTCCTGATTCCCACCAGTTTTTATACAAGAACCCTACTGCTGACCCTGAAACCATTTCCCAGGGTCCTAAGGGAGTTAAGGCCGCTTCTGCTAAAAACCCCATTCCCACTGAGAAGGATTCCAGATATTTAGGAAGATGGGGCAAAAAAGTGTACACTTCTGCTACTTTATCTATTAGGGCTTTAAACTGTCAGTTTCATATGCTGAAATACCAGCAATTTCTCCTGTCTGTTTTAAAACAAAAGCTGACTTCCATTTCCGCCTGTGCAGATAAGGAATTACATGACTTGGTGCATGCCACTGAACAAGTTGGGAAGCATGGTTTACACTGTGGATTTGATGCCTTGGAGGCTTCTTGTAGGGCTGCTGCCTCTGGCACAGTAATTAGAAGGCATGCATGGTTAAAGGAACAAAATTTGCCAGATCAAGTAAAAGCTAAATTATTAGATGCTCCTGTTCAGCATAATGTTTTGTTTGGATCTAAAGCTGAAGAGGTGATTAAAAAGATGGAGGACAAGGCAAAATCCATGCAAACAGTTAAAGATTTCTTACAAGTACAGCCACCCAGATTTAGCAGGAATTGGCCTACAAAAAAATTGGTCCTTTCCCAATTCAGACGGGCCTCAGAGGGGTAGATACAGACGCTCCAGAGGAAGGCCTCAAACACAAGCCTCTTTTAGACCAAGACAGTGGACTGTTTCCACCCCTAGGGGAGGAGAGGACAGGTCGCAAGCTCATAGAAAACAGACTCAATGACACCCTCTGTTGGGCTGCAGGAACTTCTTGCCTGGAAGCCCCTCTCGGAGGAAAACCTTTTCTTTTTCACCTAAATTGGACTCGTATAACCCAAGACAAGTGGGTTCTGGATGTGGTTTCAAGAGGTTACAAATTCCATTTTCATACCCTACCAAGGCCAAGCGGATGGCCAGATCTTCCAAAACATCAATGGACAGAGGCCTTAAACCAGGTGGAAGCTCTTTTGGCTATGAAAGCAATCTAACTAGTTCCACTTTCAGAGATGGGACAAGGTTTTTACTCCAGGCTCTTTCTAGTCCCCAGGAAGCAAAATTCATGGAGACCTATTCTGGATCTGTCAGTCTTGAACACATTTCTAGAGATACCAAAATTCAAGATGCTTACTCTACAGCAGCTACTTACAATGCTGACCAAAAATGCATGGATGGTAACTTTGGATTTAAAGGAGGCATTATTTACACATTCCCATCAGACAGGAACGCAGAAAATACCTCCGGTTCAAGGCCGGTTCGAGGCACTTTCAATTCTCTGCGCTGCCCTTTGGATTGTCTACTGCGCCCAGGGTCTTCACCAAATGCCTGGCTCCAGTAGTAGCTTATTGCAGACTCAAGGGAATTCAAATTTACCCTTATCTGGATGACTGTCTTATTCAGGCAGACAGCAAGGAGGTCTTACTCCAGCATCTACAGTTTGTACAGAATCTTCTCAAGTTCTGGGATTCACTGTAAACATTAAGTCAAATTTGACACCCTCACAACAGATAATTTTTCTGGGCGCTTCTTTAAACACAACAACCCAGATGGCATTTCTGACATACGAAAAACAGTTACAGCTGGCTTCAACTTTCAAAACCTTGGCAACTTTAACTCGTCTATCTGCAAGGAGATTCCTGCAGGCTTTGGGTTACATGGCCTCCTGCATCCTTCTCGTACCATATGCAAGACTACATATGAGGAAAATACAGTGGTAACTAAAAAGTGTATGGTCTCAGCATTGCCACAGTTTAGACATACTGATCTCCGTCCTGCCTTGTCTTCAAAAGGAATTCCTTTGGTGGTCCAAGGCATGTACTCTAATCAAAGGAAATCCCTTCTGTCTGCCTCCTGCCACTCAGATACTAACCATGGATGCCTCAGATTATGCATGGGGAGCCCATTTTCAGGGCAACTGTCTGCAGGGCCTTTGGACAAAGGATCAGAAGCACCTGCATATCAATTTAAAGGAAATGTTAGCCGTTCAGAAAGCTCTATTGGCCTTCAGGAATCTTCTACAACCAGGACAACTATTGATATGGACAGACAACACCACAGTTATGTGGTACATAAACAAGCAAGGGGGATCTAATTCCTACCCCCTTTGCAGACTAGCCATGCATCTATGGAACACAGCTCTAGCTTGCAATCTGGACCTTCAAGCTCAGTTTCTACCAGGGAAGCAAAACTTCCTGGCAGACAGTCTGAGCAGAAACCTTTCAGACCCACACGAGTGGATGCTGGACACCGAAATATTCAGGATGATAGCAGTCTGGGGATGTGCACTATCATTCAGTTGGAGAAACCTCTCTGGATATGCCTTTCCGCCTCTTCCTCTTCTTCCACGGGTATTATTAAAGATCAAACAGGACAAGCCCAAGATGATAATCTTGATGGCCCCAAATTGGCCTCGACAGTTTTGGTACCCAACTCTGAAAAACCTATGTCTAGACCCCTTGGGTTTTACCACAGACTCCAAACCTTCTGTCCCAACACCAGGGTCAGGTTCTACACTCCCATGTCAGAACTCTCAGCCTGGTGGCCTGGTTAATCCAGGGTCTTTGATTCATTCTCTCCTACCCAAGCAGGTTATGGATGTCATTTTAGAAGCCAGACGTCCTGGCACTAGAAAATCTTATGCAGGAAAATGGAAAAGATTTTGTTCCTGGATGCAGGCTCAGGATTCTGATCCTCTTCTTCCTAACATTCCTTTGATTTTACTTTACCTGACAGATCTCTTACATAAGGGTCTCTCTTTCTCTTCCATTAAGATACATGCCTCTGCTATTTCCGCTCATTACAATACAGACCCTCCAATCTTACCAGCTCATGAGACAGTTTCTCAGAGGAGCTAAGAACTTAAGACCTCCTAGATCTCCTCCCATTCCTGCTTGGGATCTCAACTGTGTTTTGGAAAAGCTCACCTTACCCCCTTTTGAGCTTGCTGCCTCTTCTGACATCAAGTTTTTATCTTGGAAAACAGCCATCCTGTTAGCTCTGACCTCTGCCAGGAGAGTTTCAGAGTTGCAAGCTCTTATGGCTGTGGAACCTTATATTATTTTTCATCAAGACAGTGTCTTTAAGGACTAATCCTACTTTCATGCCTAAGGTGGTTTCCAAAGTGGCTTTAAATCAAAACTATTCACTTGCCAACTTGTTTCCCCACTCCTCAATATAAAGGGGAAAGGATCTTACATTCCTTGGATGTACACAGACAACTACGTTTTTACCTGGACAGAACCAAGGACATCAGAAAATCAGAACAATTGTTTGTTTCTTATGCTTCAAGTTCCCAAGGTAAAGCCATTTCAAAACAGACCATTTCTAAATGGATTGCTCATGGAATCAGATTTTGTTATTCACACCATGGAAAGCAAATCCCAGGGAGTATACGGACTCATTCCACCAGAGCTGCTGCCTTCCTCAGGGGAGTTCCTACCAAAGACATTTTGGAAGCTGTAACTTGGAGTTCAGTGCATACTTTTTCAAAACACTACAATCTACCTCTCTATTCTAAGTCTGGGGCAGGCTTTGCTTCTGCAGTCTTGCAGGGCCTTTTAGCCACCCCTTCTACTTTATGACCACCTCCTTTTCATTCTGCTTTGGGATTCTACCCTACAGTCATGACTGCAACAGTGAAACACGATGAACATAGTACAGTTGTGTACACTTACCATAAATGTAGATGTTAGAGTGTCTTCACTGTTTCAGTCTGGGTTTCCCTCCCTCCTGTCCCCTCTTATTTTTACTTTTGTGTGGTTCCTTTTTTCACCATTCTTCTGAGGTGTATTTGCAAAGGATAGGACCTTACTCATTTTGGGACTCCTGACATCTGGGGCAAGAAAAACTGGAGAACATGGTGTCGGCTGTCAGCTTTGTACTCCTGGCACTCTGACGTCAGGGAGCATGTCTGAACAGCCGACGCCGGACCCAGACTTTGGGATTCTGGCTGACCGAGGACTGCCTGCCGGCAGGGGAGAACCCTACAGTCATGACTGCAACAGTGAAGACACTCTAACATCTACATTTATGGTAAGTGTACACAACTGTACTTTCCGCTGAGTATTTTATTTCCCCTCTTGTTAGTGTTTCTGAGATTAAAAAGAAGTCCAATGTACCAAGAGTTATGGCATTTAGAATATGTGTGTTATTTTTATCTATTCTGTCTGCAAAGGAAATACGATCTAACAGGCAAAAGTCAGAGAAGGTCAGCTAGTGCAACTGACGCTTGAAAATTGTATGCATCCGATTTACTAGTGCGATCAAATACTGGATCTATAACCGCATTCCAGATTTTTCCCAAAAGGTTGAGCAAACCTTTTCAACCCACTATTTAATGTGCAGGCCTCTTGACTACTTAATATTGTGAATCAAGTTTAGCCCATTGTAAAGGTCTAAAGATGTAGAGATAGTTCTTCCTTTCAGAAATTTCCTTCACTGCTCACCATATTAATAAGTCTGTAGCAGCAGTAATTCTTAAGCTCCTATGTCATGTGAAATAACTGCCAGATTTAGTTAGCCCACAGTGAAAAGCCTCTTCTCTCTAGTAGTATGCAAAGTGAATTACAGTTACTAGTCAAATTTCTATAGTAATGTATAACTACCCATTAGTAAGTAAAGCACACGATGAAACCCTAATCCTATGTAATTTTCAGATTTCAGATATTTTCTTAGACATTTTAAATAAGCTTTTGTCTTTGGATGCCTATTCCCTTCATAGTGGCACATCAATTATTTATAGTGCATTTCCAAAGTCTATTACTTAATATGAAAGCAATCATTTTGCTGTGGATAATTATGTTAACATACAGGAAGGCTTATACCAATTGTCTGTCTCTACTATTATTGGCATCCACATCAGACCTGAAAAAAAAAAAAAAAGTGTATTGGCACTCACAAAGTGCTGCAAACTTTCTAGTTTATCAGGTACACATCAATTTTCTTTTTAACTAACTGAAAGGAGCACAGACTCTAAAGCAGTCAAACATACAACAGGCATTCATGATCCTTATATTGCAGGAAGAATGCTCCTTCTCTTACTCGGAACAAAACAGTAGCACAAATTCCAAGCTGGCACCTACAAAGCAGTTATTGGCAGTTTCCATAAAATAATGTCCCTAGACGACTCCTTTCACAGAAAACAAAACAGAATTTCAAACTCAGAGATGATTACTGGGACTCAGAATATAGATTCTGCAGTGATTGGTGGACTTAGACCAGATGTTTCAGATTTTAAATGTAAGATGGAAAAATGGGTTAACATGCTAAGTGTGCACTAAGCAGTTTGATGTGGGAGGGGGGGGTTAAATCAAGCTTAGCAGTTTTGAGGGGAAAACCAGTAATTTTAAAAGGGCAGGATAGATTGGATGAAGGTTGAGTACTTAATGCTCTTGCTCTGTGGAATACAGTGAGAGGGCCAATGAATTTAAATAACTGAAAGGGGAGTGTGACTTCACAGAATGATTTTTTTTTTGTTTTTTTTTGTTTACTGACCATCTAATGAAAGAGGTGAGACAAGGAACTATGTAATCAAATTAACATAGAGGCAGACAACTAGAGAGAAGGCGAGTTTAAAAACAACAAGAGTGAGATGGTGGGGACATTTTAATTTCTGTGCGACTCAGAGAGAGAGCCCTGGTTTCTTTACTAGTTTAAATGTGCAGTAGAACACAGAATACAACTCATGAAACTACACCACAGTATGTAAAAAGAAGAAAGCAATACAAATTGCAAGAAAGCATTATGAAGGAAAACAAAGAAACTCTGCCACAGACTGCTGTGAGGTAAATGTTAGAGTGAGCTTTTCCCCCTTCTAATGGTGTTAGCCAAGGGCAATTTACATATTTCCACACACTGATTGTTAGGTTTACAATTTAATGAGCTTTTCTATGTGGTGCCAAAATGGGAATAGCCTTGAGGCTAACATCTCTATGGTCTTGAAATATTTGTGTGAGCTACTTCAGGATGGCTTATCCATATGCTTCCATTAAGGTACAGTTAGTGGCCATTTGTAGCAGTGGATCACTTTCTTCTTATTTGGTAAAACAGTTATTGAAAGAGGTTTTGCATACAAGATCCCCTCACAAGCAAATTCCTTCTTTGTGGGATCTCAACTGTCCTGGAAAAATTGACCTCGTCACCCCTTGAACCTGCCACTCAGACTGCTTGGAAGCTCTTGACATGGAAAACTGTTGTGCTTATTGCTATGACATCTGCAATGCCAATGTCTGACCTGCGAACTCTCAGGATGAGACAGCCTTAACTTATTTTCCACAGGGATAAGGTTGTTATTCACTAACTTCTGTTTTCATGCAGAAAGGGATCTCAGAATTCAGTCTGTCAACGTCCGTGTTTTTCCCAGAACCTATGAATAAGGCAAAGAGGATGCTTCATACCATGGACATGTACCGGCAGCTCAGGTACTACCTAGACAGAACAAAACCTTTCAGGAGGGCTGAAATTCTTGTTTATTCCTACACAGGAGCAAAGAAGGGTGAGCCTGTTTTGGACAATTTGAAACCTAATGTGGAGGGAACAAAGGATGTAAAAAGATGACTCTCTGACTGTTTGGGTAGAGTAGAAATGCAGTTGTCTGTGGATATCCAAGGTATGAAGAAGATTATCTCCCCTATGAGTTTAAACTTAATAAAACTGTGTTGGGTTTCTTTTATAAGTTCTAATTGTATTTAACATGAGAAGGAACTTTTGTTTTGTGTTGGCATAATTCTGTGTGCAGTACAGTACACAGAAACTGTCATATGTTGAAACATATATTTGTGAATGGAACAAGAAACCTCCATTTCCAGCAGTTCTGTCTATTTCTTTTGCTCAAAACTGTTTTAGATTTTTTTCATTAGTTATCCATTGATTATCTCGTTAGAGTTGAGTTATGTGGATTTTATATGGGTTACATACCAAGTATGAATATCTGCTGTCAGACTTCTTGCCATCAGTTTTGAGTGGTCTGTCGTGCTTTTTGTCCCTTAATAATGATAGTATTTTTGCATCATCTGTGTGCACACAATGTAAATTTGCATTACAGTTTGGAGTAACATTTCATGCACATTTTTATTCCATCACTAATACTGAAGTGTCTTATTTTGTTATATTTGTAATAAAAAAAAGTTTCTGTCCTATTTACAGGACCGAGAGACTGGCTCGGGACATAATGAAGGATATGGGAGGACACCACATCGTCGCACTTTGTGTGTTGAAAGGTGGCTACAAATTCTTTGCAGATCTTTTGGATTATATCAAGGCACTGAACAGAAACAGTGACAGGTCTATCCCCATGACTGTAGACTTCATCAGACTGAAGAGTTACTATGTAAGAACAGAGCTTTAATGGACATTTTTAAGTGTTGTCATTCTTTTATGTGTTTTTTGTAGACTCTTTCAGGGTAATTGTTCAAATGCCCCTTTTTTTCTGATTTCAGTGCAACTCATGATATACTGAATATTTTTGACCACATTGGGGATATTAGACCTAGGTTTTAAAGTCAGGTTAGTGACATTATAGATCTGATAGTTTTCCTTTGTCAGCTCTTCCCTTCACCTTGAAGTAAAAGACTGCTCTCAAATCTTTGCAAAGGCCCATTGTGTGATTTAGGAGCTTCACTAGTTGTCTTTTTTTCCCCTCACCTCAGGACTATTTGCTCCTTTGTGCTTCTGCAGCTATTTAATTGGCTGATCTTTCTGATTGAATAAGGGATTTTTGTCTTGCTTTTTGTTTAAGGTCTTGCGGTTTAACAGTATGTTAATTGCACTTATGTTCACTGTTAAATATGTCCTCAATTTGTTATCCTTCCAGACGGTAGCCGGTCGGACCAGCTTCCAGAGGTGTACATCCCTCCAGATGATCTGGATGATTGCCTCCTGTTGGACATTGGTTGATGCTGTCTTTGATCTTTCTTGCAGCAGTTTCAGCATTACTGTGGTGCTTAGGCCTACTTCCAGAAGGGAGTACTCCTTAGGGAAATTCTCTTTTCTGTATTTTTTAGAACCATTTTTGTAGACTGATAGTTCAGATGTAGAAATTAAGAATAGCTAAATAGCTAGTAGTAAACATAGTCCTCATAAGGATTTTCGATTTTGTCTTTTTTGTTTGCCTCTGCTCACAGCATGACAAGGATTGCGGTTGGCAATGTCAGTTTCTCCCCATAGTCATTCAGGAGGAGAGCACAGTACAGACTTTTTGGGAATTTGCTGCTGTTAAGACGATAGTCATCTGATCTTGCACTGCTGTGGGTTTGTCAAGGCCTCAGGGAATCTATTTCTGAAACACAAGCAGTTGGATACATGACACAGAGGGAAGCACTGAGCAATGGAGGACAGCTCAAATGAAGCCACTGGTTTCCCTCTGTTTGGTGACACTGAATACAGTGGAGTTTTTTTGCAATTCCCAGCTGCAGAATCTGTTTTGGCCAGGATCTGTGGCATGACAGCTTTGCAGGCCACCACTCTTGGCTGTTGGCATGTCCTCTTGAACTGAAGCCATGGATATGTTGGGAAGCTTTGAGGCCTCTTTAAGAGGGCCCAACTCCCTTTTTGTGGTCTGTGATTAGAAGAATGGTATCCCTTCAGTCTTAAATTGCAAATAAGTTCATGGGGGATTGTGGAGATTTTGGTTGTCCATTGATGGACCAAAGCTGTCTTGCCAGTTTCTTCTGAAAAAACTAAACCCAAAGGCACAAAAGACCAAACTGATACCCACTAGCTTGCTGAGGCCAAGTGGACCTCCATACAGGCCACAAAATTGTTCCCACTGGCTCAAGACTCTCAAGTTTCCTTGCATCTAAGCAGACAACCTTGGAAATTCCTGAGGTGTCAAGAGTCCATTCTGCAAGAAAGTTGGGCCCCATTTTGAGGATGATTCTGATACCCCAGATAAAAAAGAGAATGAGCCAGATCCTACCCCATTGTCGCATTTATAAATTGGACCCTGAGAGAATCTTATCCTCTGCCTCACCTTTAGAGGAACTCTTCTTTGGGATCACCCTTCACAAGATTAAGGAGGAGCTCCAGTAGTATTCCAAGAATAATTTCGTGTCCAGTTCAGATACAGAGCTTTTGTGGGCCTTACAGAAGACCCTAGAGCCTTAGCTGTTCCTCCAGTTGTTTATTTCCTGAAGGGTATGTTTACTAATACATCTTTTGAGGTGAGTTTTTTTGCACCACCCACCCACCCACAGAATGCCTGCCTGGTTTGTGACAAACAGGAACACCCAAGTTTCTGTACACTAGACCTCTGGCTGGTGTTCCAGGTTTAAAGCAAGGGATCCTCTCTGGCTCCATCCAGGAATGCCATTCCCACTTTGAAAGTGTAGAATTCTTGACTGATTTGGGAAGAAACTTTTCTGTTATCCTATCATTGATAGCCCTGAGCTGCCTTGTCCTGAGGTTTAGGACATATGCCACAACAGACTCCTTATGCGATTCACACTTGCACTCACCCTCCCACTCATCACAAATTAAATCTTGAGGTCCCCTCACCCTATGCCCATACAGCAACTCTAAGGATGAAAACGTTGTGGATTCCTAGGGCACCTGTCTGTAAGCAAACAGATGGGGCAAATCTTTGTCCCACTCTCTCTTAAACTGGTCTGCAAATGCCCGTAGCATGGTCTTTAGTGTAGAGTTTAACCTCTCCACCAGACCATTAGTCTGGGGGATGGTAGGGCGTGGTCTTCAGGTGCTTCACCCCACAATGCTCCCACAGACAAGCCAGCAGGTCTGACGTGAAACCGGCACCTCTGTCAGTCAGTATTTCTTTTGGGAAAGATACCCTGCTAAAAATCTCTAACAAAGCATTTGCCACCTTTTCTGACTGTGGAGGACAAAGCCATCGTTTCAGGTTATCTGGTAGCATACTCTACTACCACTAAGGTGTACTTTTTCCCTGTGGAACTTGGGATACTCAGAGGCCCCACAATATCTATGGCTACCCTCTGAAACGGCTCCTCAGTCACAGGCAAAGGCATCACAAGTCCTTTCACCTTGTCTCTTGCCTTGCCTACTTTTTGACACTTCTCAGAGGTCCTGCAGTACCCAGTTATATTCCTGGAAATCCCATGCTAATAAAAGTTCTGCATAATTTGTCTCTTTGTACGCTTTACGCCCATATGACCTGCAAAGGGAATGTCATGGGCTATGGCTAGAAGTACCAGATGGTAGGCTCTGGGCACTACCAACTGCTGAATTACCTCACCCTCTAGCCCTCCCTCAGGGGTCCACTCTCTGTACAGTAACCCTTTGTACATGTATACAGATTCCCCTCTTCCTTGAGAATCAGGCGCCTCCCTGGCAATCTCCCTCAAGCCTTGTAATATAGGATCTGAGAGCTGAGCCTGTCTCAACTTTGTGACACTTTCCATCTCCCCTTCCACAGGAAGTCTGGTATCCTCTGACAGCATTGTCTCAGTGTCAGCCTGGGGTACTACTGGTTACCTCTGCCCTTGCAGTCAACCTATCCAAGGGAGCATTAGTACCCACAAGCAACTGTAGCTCACCTTCAGTCTCACTGCTACAGGGCAACTCCCTCCCTAAAGTAGCCACCTCCCCAGTCCTTGCTGTGAAGATAGGTGAAGGTTGCCAGCTTAGTTAAATAGAATTTTGTAGATAATTTTGTCATTTGTAAATATTAATATAAGCCACAGGCTTGTTCTCTTAAATGTAAAAAGACTGTATTGGATGTTGAACTGCAAAAAATGTAACAATGCACTCTGCTGTAAGAAAGCTGCTAAGTCAAGCATTGTGAAATTCTTTGATCTAAAACTCAGAGCCGAGATGTCTAGAGGGATGCATTCTGCCTATTGTTTTGAGGCCAGAGTTAATGGCTAGAATTTACATGTATAATTTATTTTATTGTTCTGGCTTCCTGACCAGCTGCAAGGTCAAAAGGGCTATTAACCTCTGAGTTTCTGTTGGCCTGAGAACCAGAAAAAAATGATGTAATCTGAAATGAATCAGTGGTACTGTGTTAGCAATTTAAGGACAGGAAGAATGAGAGCAATGGGGTATTTGTCTTGAGAATATCCTACTCACCAGGACTCTGCCTGTGTTCTGTATGCAAGTTTATTTTAGAACTGTTAGTTCTCTCTCTGATATAGCTAGGAACTAGGAAGATTAGATTATTTTTTTTCTATATTGATGTCAGAACTTTTCTGTATTTAAGTATTTCTCTGTGATCTCTGAACTCTTGACTAGCACTGTGTAGTAAGAAGTATTGTCTTGTGTTTTTGTTTATTATTAAATATTTTAAAGCCTTTCAACTGTGGCTGTTTTGTGTAGAGATAATTTAAGCTCTATAGTACATTGCATGTATATAGTGATACTGGCCAAGCCATTCCAATAAGTCTTGACTGTTCAGTTGCACTTTACATTTGGGTAAAGATATTGCACAGTATAATTGGGCACCCTTTCATAAGGGCCTTTTAGTAGCTGATAAGTATTAGTGGGTGGTGGCAAGTGGTACTACCATATAATCTGGGTAAAAGGGGCACAGCTGGAGAGCCTGTGCCAGCCTTCCCCAGGAGTGTCTGTGTGGTTGTATATCATTCTCAAGTCAAAGTGTGTGTGTCAACTTCTTGGGCAGGGACAGAAAGCACTGGCTGGATAGAGAAGGTGCTGGAGGTTTTAGTTTGCCCACTAGCCTGAGATCTGGACCCTATAACTGTGCCAGTGGGGGAGTCTTATTGGGGACCTGGGGAGAAAGGGAGAAACCAGCCCCAGACTGTGATCTCTGTGTACTCTTAAGGGAAATTGTACTTTACTGCATGTATTTATTATCCTTTCCCTATATGGACACTCCTCACTGGTGTTAGTGGTGAGGATTGAGGCTCCTTGGTTGCTGGGCCAGTGCACGGGCATCACATATTGTTTGGCAGTGGTGGGATACCCACTCCACATATTAATTGGTTGGCAATTGGCTTGTAGTGGTGTGGAAAGTGAATTCTTGTAGTTTCTGTACAGTAATCATTGAAGGTGTTTTTGTGCTCTAAGTCAGCCACACAGTGAAGACTCAGAGTTCAGATCACAATTGTTTTATTTCTCTTGTTAGCTTAGTTAGGGAAAGCAGGCAAGCATGTCAGCAGAAGAGTACAGAAAGCTGACAAAGTTGTCCCAGGCTAGGGGACTGGTGCATGGAAACCTGACTAAGGCAGACCTGATTGCAGCCTTGGTCACAGTTGCATCAGAAAACAGCAACCAGGAGGAAGATCAGACTAGCAGTGGAGATGTACCACACTCAGAGAATAGACAGCTCAACCTTTCTGCAGAGGACTTAAAAATCCATCTGGCGCTAAAGAAACTTGAGTTGGAGGCCAAGCATGTGGAAATAGAAGCAGCAGAGAGATTGAGGCTTCTAGAGAGTGAGGACATTGAGAAACTGCGATGTTTGTAGGCTGAGGAGAATGAGAAACTACTACAACTGGAAGCTGAGGAAAAGGAAAGGCAGAGGCAGCATGAAAAGGAGATAACTCTTAGCCAGAGTCATGGAGGTAATGGGGAAGGGAGTAACTGGACCCCAGAAGCACACAAGATCAGTAAATTTCTTCTGCAGTTTACAGAGGGGGCTAATTTTGATAGTTTCATTCACATGTTTAAGAGGGTATGTAAACAGTATGATGTTGACCAAAGGCTCTAGGTACGGTTCCTGACCCCTTTACTCCATAGTAAAGCTGTAACTGTGTTGTCTGAAATTTCTTATCAGGAATGTTTTGATTATGCTACTGTTAAGAACTGCTTGTTAGAATTTTTTAAGCTAACACCTGAAACATGTTGGAAAAAGTTTTGTGAGCATAGATGCAAGGCAGATGAAAGTATGTGTGAATATGTTGCTGAACTGAGCACTTATTTTCAAAGGTGGGTGAGTGGTTGTCCGGTCACCACTTTTGAAGGATTGGTAACCTTTTGGTGAGGGAACAAGCCTTTAGCACTTTGCCTGAGTAGATGAGGATCTAGTTAGCTGATAGTGTGCTACTTCAGATATGTTGGGGAAGAAGGGAGACCTATACCTAGCAAGCAGGGCATCCCTGCACAGGAAAGGGACCCCCAGTACTGCTCATGGGTCTTAAGGAACCCATAGTGGGCAGCACAGAGTGCCCCGATAGAATCTGCCAGTAACAGGGGAAGCCAGTAGTCCAGGTACATGTCCAGGACCTAGGGTTAAATGTTTTGAATGAAACCAGTGGGGCCATGTGGCATATAGATGTCCACAGAGGTAAGGTGGGGAACAAAAGGTGAGACACAGTAAGTGGGAAAGACAAAATGCCAGCAGTAGGTTATCTTTAGACAAGAAGGCTACCAAACTACCATCCTGCAAATGTCCTGATAGGGATTTTGATGAGGCAGTACTGTGTGTTAATGCAGTTACATGCGGTCAGGCTGAGAGACAAGCATGTGGGTCTGGTAGTCTTGGGACATGTAGACAGACTGCATACTTGCAACCAGGACTAGTAAGGTGGTTACTTCAGGGAGGACGCTATCCTCTAACAGTGAGACTGAAGAGGAGCTACAGCTAGTTGTGAGTACTGATGTTCCCTTGGACAGAGTGACTGCAAAGGTAGTGGTGAGTAGTAGTATCCAGGCTGACAGTGAGGCACCACTGTCAGAGGATGCCAGACTTCCTGTGGAAGGGGGAGCCGGGAAGGGTTACAAAGAGTGAGTTGAGACAGGCTCAGCTCTCAGACCCTGCACTGCAAGGCCTGAGGCAGGTAGCTAGTGAGGCACCTGATTCTCAAGGGAAGGGGGTTTCTGTATTCTGGGACAAAGGGTTACTGTATAGAGAGTGGACCCCTGAGGGAGGGCTAGAAGGTGAGAGTATTACAGCAGTTGGTAATGCCTAGAGCCTACCATCTGGCGCTTCTAGCCATAGCCCATGATATTCCCTTTGCAGGTCATATGAGCATAAAATGTACAAAGAGATGTATTATGCAGAACTTCTATTGGCTTGGAATTTCCAGAGATGTAACAGGGTACTGCAGGACCTGTGAGCAGTGCCAAAAGGTAGGCAAGGCAGGAGACAAGGTGAGAGCTCTTTTGATGCCTTTGCCTGTGATTGAGGAGCCATTTCAGAGGGTAGCAATGGATATTGTGAGTCCTCTGAGTACCCCAAGTTCCACAGGGAAAAAGTATATCCTAGTGGTGGTGGATTATGCTACAAGATGCCCTGAGGCAGTGGCTTTGTCCTCCATTGAGGCAGAAAAGGTGGTAAATGCTTTGTTAAAGATTTTTAGCAGGGCATGATTCCCAAAAGAAATACTGACTGACAGAGGGCATCAGTTTAATGTCAGACCTGCTGGCTTGTCTGTGGAAGTACTGTGGGGTGAAGCACCTGAAGACCACGCCCTACCATCCCCAGACTAATGGTCTTGTTAGTTAAACTCTACAATCAAGTCCATGCTACAGGCATTTGGAGACTAGTGTAAGAGGGAGTGGGACAAATATTTGCCCCATCTGTTTGCTTACAGAGAGGTTCCCCAGGAATCCACAGGGTTTTCACCCTTTGAGTTGTATGGGCATAGGGTGAGGGGACCTCTAGGTTTAATTTGTGATGAGTGGGAAGGTGAGTGTGAACCTCATAAGGAGTCTGTTGTGGCATGTGTCCTAAACCTCAGGACAAGGTCAGGGAACTCATGGGCTTGGCCCAGGAGAACCTGGCAGACACCCAACAACAGAAAAAAGGTATGGTATGACAGGAATGCTAGAGAGTATGCCGTGTAGGGCAGCAGGTAATGGATGTTCTTCATGTTTCACTGTTGCAGTCATGACATTTGGGTTATCTGCTTGCAGTAGCCCTCAGTCGGCCTGATTAGTCTTGGGTCCTATGTCGTTTGCTGTCTCTTCTTCCATGATGTCAGGTCGTCTGGGGTATAAAACACGCAGCCGATGCCATTACATCAGTCTTTCTTGCCGTGCAGTGCCGAAGTAGAAGCAGTTCGCAAGTGCCGGTCGGCAGACTCCTGAAATTTTCATTTGAGTTTCAAAACTGAAGTCTTCAACTAAAAGCTAAGTACCCCGTTGGGGAAACTTTTTCTTGCTCTAAACTGATGTCAGTAAAAGTAAATAATTGCATTTCTTGTGGAAAGCAAATACCTTCATAAAGATTTTCATTCGTACTTCATTCCTTGCCTTAGGCCCTGACCACGACCTACCTCGCTGTTGGTTTTGTGCCTTATTTAAACTACGAACTATCCGTTGTCGGTATATTTTCGCTTCTAAATATTTTGGTGCCCGGTTCAATTATCCTGATATGTCTTCTGTAAGCCATCTGACTACCAACATTCCAAAAAAACGCAAAGATAAAGACAGAGACGGGCCGCCTAGGTCCAAAACTGCCGTCGGGCCGTCTAGGTCCAGAACTGCCAACAACGTTTATCCTAAGCCAGTCGCCAGTTCGCCGGTACTCATGCGCTTTCGCAGCCTCTGATACCCGCTACTGCAGATTCACAGGCCTCTACTGAGACCCATTCAGAGTCTGGTATGTCGCAAGATGCTTCAACTGTGGAACCTGCAGATGTCTCTACCTTGGATGGGTCCGGAGCCACTGTGCAGGCATCTGCTTCTGAGAGTGTATTCAGGCCTACTGACTTGCATATTAAACAGACGCCATCTTCTTCTTCAAGGCCTATAACTCGAACCATGCTTAGAAAACTGACGCCCAGACCCGCATGGTCAGGCCTCTATGCCTAAAAAACAAATAAGAATGGCTGAAGACCTTATTACTTTAATTAGGGGAATCCCCCTTCTCCCTCTAAGAGACCTAGGACTGAGTTTGCTTATGATTCTTCTGACCAGGATTCTGAAATTTCTGTTTCCTCTAATGACCAGGATTTACCCTTATCTACCTTTGAGGATTCTGATGCTGAGGACTGGCAACTCGACACTGTAAAACTCCACTGCCAATCATGAGCGGACAGGTGATCCGCTGTGGCGACCCCTAACCGGGAAAAGCTGAAAGAAGAAGAATGCAAACTGTTAGATGTTTTACAAGTACAACCTCCTAGATTTAGTAGGCATGGGCCTTCTAAGAATTGGTCCTTTCCTGCCTCTTCCAGACCTTCTCAGTCCGAACCCAGATCTAGCAACCCAGGCTTCAGTCTCAGGGGACGCACAGGACTAAGCAATGGGGGGGGGCCTCCACTTCCAAATCTGGGAGTAATAAAACTCCCCCTATGGTAAACTCTCCCAATGACTTCTTTTTAAAACTTCCAAGCACTTCTCAACTGTCTGCCCCTTTGGGGGGAAAGATTGCACTTCATGCAAAGAACTGGGGACTCATTACCCAGGACAAATGAGTTTTAAATAGTGTCCCAAGGATACAGATTTCACTTCCACACATTACCAACTCCAAAAGGTTAACCTGATCTACCTCCAAATCAGTGGACAGAGGCCCAAAAGCAAGTACTCTCTTTCGTAAGCATAGGGGCTATTCACTTGGTACCAGAAGAGGGAAAGGGACAAGGTTTCTACTCGAGACTTTTCTGGTACCCAAAAAAGACCATTCATGGCATCCTATCCTGGACCTGTTTACTCTAAACACCTTTTTGGTGATTCCAAAATTCAAGATGCTGACTCTTCACCAGTTGCTTCCTATGCTAGACAAATATGCCTGGTTGGCAACACAAGATTTAAAGGAATCATACCTGCACATCCCAATCAGGGAATCTTGCAGATGATACATACGCTTCAAAGCAGGCTACACGCACCATCAGTTCTCTGCACTGCCCTTTGGCTTATCTACTGCGCCCAGGGTATTCACAAAGTGCCTAGCTCCAGTCATTGCATTTTGCAGGCAAAGAAATATTCAAATGTACCCATACCTGGACGATTGTCTAATTCAGGCAGAAAGCCAGGACATACTTTTGAAACGTCTGGCCTTTGTACAAAGGGTGCTTACTTGTCTGTGGTACACCATCAATAGAAAGAAATCACACCTGGTACCCTGTCAACAAATTATATTCCTGGGAGCAAGCTTGAATACAATGTCTCAGATGGCTTTCCTCACACCAGAGAAACAAGTTCATTTGACAGCCTACTTCAAACTACTGGCCACAAAGACCCAGCTATCTGCAAGGAAAATACTGCAAGCCCTAGGGTTCATGGCCTCCTGCATTCTCCTAATTCCATATGCAAGGCTGCATATGAGGAAACTACAATGGTATCTAAAAAGCCTATGGTGTCAACATTCTCAGGATCTAGAAGCAATGATTCCTATCATACCTTGACTACACCTAGAGTTCCTTTGGTGGGCAGAGGCTTGCCACCAAAACAAGGGACTACCATTCACACTACCCCTTTCCACTCAAACCCTAACAGATGCATCAGCCTATGCATGGGGGGCTCACCTGGCAGGGAAGTGCATTCAGGGCAAATGGAACCCAAGTCAAATGCACCTGCATATCAATCGAAAAGAAATGTTAGCTGTACAGAATGCTATGGCAGCCTTCAAGGACCACATTCTTCCAGGACAATTAATGGTAAAGACGGACAACACCACTGTTGTGTGGTACATAAACAAGCAAGGGGGTACGCATTCTTATCCCTTCTGCAGACTAGCCATGGCATTGTGGAACATAGTTTTAAGCTACCAAGTGCATCTACAGGCTAAATTCCTGCCAGGGAAGCTAAATACACTTGCAGATCTAAGCAGAAACCTCATGGACCCACACGAGTGGAAACTGGACCCAAGGATTTTCAACATGTTGACAAGCAAATGGAGCCCAGATATAGACCTATTTTCCTCTCACCAGTGCTATGAATTGGACAAATTTTGAACAAGGACTCCCCACAGACAAGATTGGAAAGTGGATGCTCTGTCCTTCAGTTTATGCCTTCCCTCCTCTGCCTCTCCTCTCCAAGGTACTACTAAAGATCAGGCAAGACAAACCAAGGACTATTTTGATTGTACCAGACTGGCCACGCCAACACTGGTACCCCCTCTTGCCCAGTTTCAGTGTTAGCCCCTTGGCACCTGCCTCAGACTCCTACCCTGCTGTCTCAGCAGGAGAACCAGATTCTGCACCCTCAGCTTCACACACTGAACCTAGCAGCCTGGCTAATTACCTAATCTCTCCTTTCCATCCCTCAGTAAACCAGTGATGGATATCATTTTAGATGCAAGGAGGCCTGGTACTAGAAAATCTTATGCTGAGAAATGGAAAAGATTCTGTGCCTGGAACCACGTGCAAGGGATGAGTACAGCAGTGCCCAATTTACCTCAGATTTTGCAATACTTAACTGAGATGTTTCACAAGGGCCTTTTTCCTCAATAAAAATTCATGTCTCAGCCATTTCAGCTCATTAGAACACAGAACTTCCCCTCTTCTGTCATCCACTGCTCAAACATCTCCTTAGAGGGGCCACAAATGTAAGACCACCCAGGAGAGCTCCAACTCCAGCCTGGGACCTTAACTTTGTATTGGAGAAACTCACCCTTCCTCCTTTCGAGCCAGCTGCTACTGCAGATTTAAAATTCCTTTCTTGGAAAACATCTTTCCTTTTAGCAATCACTTCAGCAAGAAGGGTATCTGAATTACAGGCCCTTATGGCAGTGGATCCTTTCATAATTTTTTATGCGGACAGGGTGTCTCTCAGGACCAGTCCCTCTTTCATGCCCAAGGTGGTATCCATTGTGGCCCTTAATCAGTCCATTCATTTGCCAACCGTCTTTCCTAATCCACAGAACAAAGGGGAACTGATACTGCACTCCTTAGATGTGCACAGACAACTTAGATTCTACTTGGACAGGACTAAACCTCAAAGGAAATCTGAACTGCTGGTGGCATTTGCTGCAGGGACAGAGGGAAAGGCTATTTCAAAGCAAACCATTTCTAAATGGATAGGCCATTGCATTCATTTCTGCTATTAGCACCATGGAAAACCTGTCCCACAGGGGATCAGACCCCATTCAACCAGGGCTGCAGCTACCTCTACAGCCTTTCTCAGAGGCGTACCTACCAGGGACATCCTAGAAGCTGCTACCTGGAGTTTCACCAAGCATTACCATTTGCCAATTTTCTCTAAATCCAGTGTGAGCTTTGCCACTGCAGTCTTGCAGGGCCTTATAGCTGGCCCTAATGCTATTTAATTTCCTCCTCCCATCCTTGGCTTTGGGAATCTACCCAAATGTGATGACTGCAGCAGTGGAACATGAAGAACATAGTACAGTTGTGTACACTTACCGTAAATGTAGATGTTCGAGTGTATCCACTGTTGCAGTCGTGGTTACTCTCCCTCAGCCCCCTGATTTCTTTTGGCTATACCTCTTCTCTCCTTTACTATGCTTAAAAGCTTTTTGGTGTATTTGCTTTTTTGTTGGAGGTATAAACTTGTATATTTAAAGATTTAATTGCTTCCCGTTAGGGGAGCACATGACATCTGGGGCAAGAAAAACTGATGTAATGGCTTCGGCTGCATGTTTTATACTCCTGATGACTTGACGTCACGGAAGAGGAGACAGCAAACCGACGCAGGACCCAAGACTTTGTTAATCAGGCCGACTGAGGGCTACTGCAAGCAGATAACCCAAATGTGATGACTGCAACAGTGAATACACTTGAATATCTACATTTATGGTAAGAGTACACAACTGTACTCTCTCTTTCCTGTCAGACACAACAAGCTGCAAGCAGCTTGGGAGGGACCCCACAAGGTGGTAAGAAAGGTAAGAGATGTTAACTCTGGTGGAACTGCTAGGCAGGAGGCAAGGGCACAAATTGTACCATGTTAACATGATGAAACATTACCAAGATAGGGAGGCCCTTGTGCTGAGCATTTGCAGTGGATTGCAGGAGGAGTCTGAGGGAGATCAGGTGACTGATCTCCTCCGTGAGGCTCGGAGTGACACCTCAGTGGAAGGGATTGCAGTGTCCCAGCAGCTGTCTCCTACCCAGGTTCCAGAAATCTGAGCAGTGTTACAGGGGTCTGCGGACATGTTCACTGGGAAACCAGGGTGCACCCACCTGGTGCAGGACCAGGTGATACATGACCCCAAAGACCTATTAGGCAGGCCCTTTATAGAGTGCCTGAGAGAATCAAACCGACTCTGAGGGAGGAGATGCAGGAAATGTTGGAACTAGGGGTAATTCAAGAGTCCAACAGTCCTTGGGCCTCCCCAGTGATGCTGGTGCCAAAGAAGGATGACAGCACCAGGTTATGTGTGGACTACAGGAAATTAAATATTCACAGAGTCAGATGCTTACCCCATGCCTAGGACAGATGAGGCCCTAGAGCAGCTGGTTGGGGCTAAGTATCTTACAACCATTGATTTTACCAAGGGTTACTAGAAGGTGCCCTTGACTCCCAGTGCTAGAGGGAGGTCAACCTTTGTGATTCCTTTTGGCTTGTACGAATTCACAAAGATGCCCTCAGGGATAAAAAAAAAATGCCCCAGCAACTTTCTAGAGGCTGGTAGATCATATCCTAGCAGGAGGGTTTACCCTTGCTTACCTAGATGATATTGCCATATACAACCATTCCAAGGAAGAGCACTTTCAACATGTCAGGGAGGTGCTGGGAAGACTACAGAGGGCAGGGTTGACCATTAAGCCCAGCAAATGTTAGGTGGATATGGCAGACGTCTTCTACCTGGGGCATAGAGTGGGGAGTGATTCGATCAGGCCAGAACCTGCCAAAGTAGAAGCCATTCAGGCAAGGCCCGCACCTGTTAACAAAAAGCAGGTGAGGACATTCTTAGGGACAGCACGGTACTACAGAAAGTTTGTCCCCAGTTATAGTACCACAGACCTGACAAGAAAAACAGACCAGATAAGGTAGTGTGGATCCCAGCATGTGAGCAGGCATTCCAGAAGCTTTGAGAAGGACCTCCTGTGTTGGCCAGTCCATATTACAGCAAAGAATTTGTTGTGCAGGTGGATACTTCGAACCATAGGGTGGGGGTTGTACTTGGCCAGATTTCTTCAGAGGGAGGAGAGTACCCAGTGGTTTATCTCAGTCATAGGCTCCTACCCAGGGAGGAATGTTATGCAGCTGTAGGAAAGGAATGTATAGCCGTAGTGTGGGCACTGCAGAAACTTCAGCCTTATCTGTATGGAAGAAAATTCACTGTAGTGACAGATCACAATCCCCTAACATGGTTAAACAGAGCCAGCCAGCAAAATGCCAAGTTGCTAAGATGGAGCCTGGGATTCCAAGCATATGATATGTCAGTGCAGTACCACATTGGGATTAGCAATGCCAATGCAGATGGGCTCTCAAGATAGGGAATGGGGTATGTTATACTTAGACCTAAACCTCTCAAGCAACGTTTCTCAAGGGTCACTTGAAAAATTAGCTTGAGTTCTCCCGGCGGGGTGGGGGGATTCGGGAAGATAGGTGAAGGGTGCCAGCCTAGCTAGTTAGAATTTTGTAGATAATTCTGTCATTTGTAAATATTAATATAAGCCACTGGCTTGTTCTCTTAAATGTAAAAAGACTGTATTGCATGTTGGAACTACAAAAATGTAACAGTGCACTCAGGTGTAAGAAAGCTGGTAAGTCAAGCATTGTGAAATTCTTTGATCTAAATCTGAGCCGAGATGTCTAGAGGGAGGCATCCTGCATACTGTTTTGAGGCCAGAGTTAATGGTTAGAATGTACATGTATAATTTTATTTTATTGCTCTGGCTTCCTGACCAGCTGCAAGATCAAAAGGGCTATTCACCTCTGACTGTCTGTTAGCCTGTGAACCAGAAATAAATGATGTAATCTGCTGTTAGCCTGTGAACTAGAAATAAATGATGTAATCTGAAATGAATCAGTGGTACTGTTATCAATTTAAGGACAAAAAGAATGAGAGCATGGCGCATTTGTCTTGAGAACATCCAACTCACCACTCTGCCTGTGTTCTATATGTAAGTGTATTTTAGAACTGAGTTTTCTTTTAGATATAGCTAGGAACTAGGAAGATTAGATTTGTTTTTTTTTTCTGTATTGATGTCTGAACTTTTCTGCTGTATTATTTTAAGTATTTCTCTGTGATCTCTGAACTCTTGACTAGCACTGTGTAGTAAGAAGTATTGCCTTGTGTTTTTATTATTTATCATTAAATATTTTTAAATCTTTCAGCTGTGGTTGTTTTGTGTAGAGGTAGTTTAAACTCTAGAGTACATTGCACATATATAGTGATACAGGCCAAGTCACTCCAGTAAGCCTTGACTGTTAAGTTGCACTTGACATTTGGATAATAGTATTGCATAGTATAATTGGACACCCTTTCATAAGGGCCTTTTAGTATCTGATAAATTAGTGGGTGGTGGCAAGTGGTACTACCGTATAGTCTGGGTAAAAGGGGCACAACTGGAGAACCTGTGCCATCCTTCCCCAGGAGTGTTTGTGTGGGTGTATATAATTTTTTTCAGTATGTGTGTCAGCTACTTGGGCAGGTACAAGAAGTAGTGGCTGGACAGAGAGGGTGCTGGAGGTTTTATCTTGCTCACTAGGCTGAGAGCTGGACCCTATAGCTGTGCCAGTGTGGAGTCTTATTGGGTACTGGAGAGAAAGGGAGAAACCAGCCCCAGACAGACTGTGATCTCTGTGTGCTCTTAAGGGAATTTGTACTTTACTGTGTGTGTGTGTGTTTATTATCCTTTCCCTATATGGATGCCCCTCAGTGGTGTTAGTGGTGAGGATTCAGGCTCCCTGATTGCTGGACCAGTGCATGGGCATCACACTGGATTCAAGTTCCCAGTCTGTTTGGGTCCCCCTCAGACTACCAGACTCGCATACCTGTCTCCAAGCCTCACTGCATGTAACTGTGTGCACACAAGGTACTACGTTATTAAAATCTTTCCCTATCAGGACATCTGCAGGGATTATCTTCAAACACCTACTTGCTTGCTTCCTTTTCCACCCTCCCAGTCAAGGTGAACCCTAGTCAAGGGTATTTGGAATGGTTTCCCTCCTAAAGCTCTGACCGGAATAGACTGCTCTAGCAATTAGTGCTCTTCTTCAACCATTGGAGGCTTCAGAATGGTTTGGTCAGAGACGGTCTCTCTCTCAGCAGTGACTCGTTTCCCATCTACTAAGGTCTTTTCAGGCTTGTTGGCTGTTGGTGAAGCACCCTCCAAGAGGAAAAAATGCTGAGAGAAGAAGGGAGCCACTTTTGAGATTTTAAGTATTTTTTCTCTGTTTATTTGCTAAGTTTTTCTGCATAGCTGCCTAGCTTGAGCATTTTCTGGCTTGTTAAACTTGATTTCTGTATTAGTAGCTGTATTTAGAGCACAACCAAAAGCTGTTTGCTGAATTTCCTGTTTGCACTTAATTTTAAATCGTTTTTTCTTAAAACTTGCATATTTTCTGTCCTTGACCTAGCACTCTTGTGTGGGGTCATTTACTGCACTGTTATAACTTGATATTACTTGTGAACCTCTGCTATCTCTGTAAAAAACAAAAACAAAAAAAAATCTTGCTTTTTTCTCACTTTTCTGAGAGTTAAAAAAGTTCAGTTACAGGCTTGCTGTTCCTGAACTGTTTGAAAGTTTCTGTGAGGCCATTTTTGCTTGGGCTGAAGGAGGGTCTCTCTGTTCATCAGTGGCAGTGACTAACATTGAGCAGCTTCTTTGCCCCCCGTAGAGGTGGTTACTGACTTGAAACTGTAGTTTTATTTTCCCTTTTGGGTGTATTCCTGCTTCTTTCCAGCCCCTGCTATCAAGCACGCTTTAACGTGCTTTAGCGTGATTTAGCGCGGAGTTGCCACTAGAGCAGCATCGGGCAGCGCCGGTTAAACAAGGTTAAACTCTTTCTGGCTCCAGAAAGTCTGTTCTTCAATTTTTCCCTTAGAACTGCTCTGTTAGGAACCTAAACAGTTTACACCTACACTAAAAAGTGCAGCACTTGTTCCAATAGCTTTTTCTTCTCAAAAAGCTCAGCACTTGTCTTATAAGCATATCCCTTGTCTTATAAGCATTCTCTTTGCAGGTGAAGCACTCCTATATTATACAAATCTCTCACTAGCAAAACCCCCCAGGAGTGCCCACTTCCCTGCTAAGCCCACTACTTTTTTGTCTCATACCAACTCATAATTCTTTCTAGCATGTCGAAGGGTCAGATGCTGGCGTCCTCTCCTGCCCATTTGGCGAATCTGGGAATTCTGAGACAATGTTACAATTGCCTCATGTACACGGACAACCATCTCCTCCTCCCATGTAACACTAACACACTAACACTTGTGAGAGATGCAGCTATTTAGCCAGACTGGAGGCTGAGCTCTCTCAACTCAGGACTGGCAAGACCAGGCAGGAGGAGAAGGCAACTACACACACCACAATACCAGTCTCACATAACTCAACCACACCACTGAATCAAACACATAAACACACTAAGACATACTTGGAGGCTCTGAGTAAAAATTTACCTAAACAGCAGAGGCCTCCAAAGCAGACACCTAAGCAACTGCAAACTCAATACACCACACAAACAACACATAAACAACAAAATCAGTGTGTAAAGCAGTCACTGCCCTTAAGGCCAAATACAACACCAAACATACTTGTCATAGGTGACTCCATAGTCAGACACACTGACGTCCCCCTCACCAGACTGAGTAAGGAGAAGGTCACAGTAAGCTGCCTGTCGGGCGCTAGAATCCGCCACATAACACAAGCACTCAGGTCTCTCAACAGCAGGTACAAGTACGACTCAGTCATTGTCCACGCTGGTGTCAACGACCTGAGACGTACCTCCTTGGACTACATGAAAAGAGACATTGGGGAGCTCTCTGATTATGTAGCCCAGGCAGGTATGACCCTGACCTTGAGCAGTATCCTACCTTCACCTAGAATGATGCCACAATACAGTGATAAGATGATCAGCTTTAATAATTGGCTTAAATTCTGGTGTCATTCAAAGGGGATCCAATGTCTGTCTGCCTGGGATGACATGCTGGACAAGCCACGCTGCTTCGCAAGGGACGGCTTGCACCTGTCACCCCTAGGCTTCCGGATATTGGCAAAGGCTCTTGCCACCCCCATAGTGCCTTTTTAGGCAAGGCTCAAATTCTAAACCTACCACCCTAGAACACAAAAGTAAAAAAACTAAGGGTAATGCTGCTCAATGCCAGAAGTCTCAATCTCAAGATGCACGCACTTGAGGCCCTTCTCAGTATGGAGAACATTGATGTCTGTGCTGTGACAGAAACCTGGTTCAAGGCTCCTGAGAGCACCCCAGCACTAGCAGGTTTCACCTCATATCATGCGTTCCGGCCCAAAATCCGGACAACACCAAGAAAGGAGGGGGGGTGTCCATATTCATAAAGGACACCCACACCTCAAGGTTGGTGGCAACGCACAATGCATCGGAGACCATCCAGGTGCAATTAACCATAGGCAAGACTGCTCTGCAATTTGTAGCATGTTACAGGCCACCCTCTCAAACTCAGGAACCTCACATGGCCTTCCTGAAAACAATGGAGGGGATAAATGTATCTCCAAACACCATCATACTAGGTGACTTCAACTACCCTAATATAGACTGGGAACCCTACTCAAGCCCAAACACTCTAGCCCAAAGGTTCCTGGAGTTCATAAACTCAAATGCCATGGAACAACTAGCCACCATCCCCACAAGAGGAGAAAACATACTTTATCTCATCATCACGAACATGGGATCACAATGTTCATCACCGGAAGTATACCCCTCACTGGTGAGATCAGATCATAAACTAATCTCGCTGGAGGTCCTCATCCCGCCCCCACCTGAAACAAAAAAGACCACAGTGAAAAACTTCTCAAAAGCCGACTTCACACTTCTAAAAACTAGTGTGGTCTCCTTTAAGGCCCCTGAGCCAGTGGTAAACATTACTCAAACCGAATCCCAAACAAAACTAAGACTCTTTGTACCAAAGGCAAGCGTCCAGTCTGGTGGACCCCAGCCATAAACAAGCTCTACAACAAAAGGAGGAAGCTACTACAAGATAGAGCAAAATCCTTGAAAGGTAAGACACCTTTGATCATAAGTAAAAAACTAAGAGCTCTCAAAATCATCCAAGGCAAATTTTGAGAGAAAAATCGCCAAGGATTCAAAAGACAATCATAAGGCCTTCTTTAGCTATGTTAGAAACCTAGAAGGAAACTCCCAGATATGCTCAGAATTAGTTCAAAATGATGTGAAGATTACTGAACCTACACACATTGCCAACATACTGGCTGACAGGTTCAGTGCAAACTTCTTCCCTCCCCAAAAGGAGAGATATCTATACCAGAGGATTGTAGCCCCCAAACATCTCCAACGCCCAGGTGAGAACTGCTCTCTCCAAAGCAAAAACACAGCATCCATGGGACCGGATGGTGTCCCCGGCTGTGTGCTCCATGAACTCAATGAGGAATTAAACCCGCAGTTAGGACAGCTGTTTAATCTTAGCCTCGCCTCAGGATACGTACCCAAGGAGTGGCGACGGTGACTGTGGTCCCACTTCACAAGGGCGGTGCCTCCACCGACCCTGGAAATTACCGTCCCATTAGCTTGACAAGCCTTATCTGCAAAGCCATGGAGAGGATCATAATGGAACTCATAAATAAAGACATAGGAACTTGCAGACTTTGGATCCAACCCAGTTTGGCTTTGTCAAAGGCAGATCATGCCTTTTAAACTTGGTTGACTTTTTCGAGACAGTCACCAAGGCCATTGATGAGGAAAGGCAGTCCATACAGCCTACCTTGACCTGGCAAAGGCCTTCACACAATACCCCACTCAGGTATCATCAAAAACTCATCAGCTTGAATGTAAACCCATACATCACAAGATGGGTTGCAAACTGGCTAAGTGACAGAACACACAGGGTCAGAGTTGCTGGAGCCATGTCAGACTCAAAGCCTGTCACAAGTGGTGTCCCACAGGGCTCAGTCCTGGGTCCACTCTTGTTCGGCATCTACTTTTCTGAAGTACAAGCAAACACAGGAGGGTTATGGCTGACAAAGTTTGCAGATGACTGCAAACTGGGCCATAGTCGAAAACACATCTGACACAGATATCCTTCAGAAGGGCCTCACAGAAACGGATAACTGGTGCCAGAGCCATGGCCTAAAGTTAAATGCCAAGAAATGCATAGTCATACCCTTCGGGAAAAACAAGGTTACCCCTAGCTACCATATAGGTGGCAATCCACTGAGCACAGAAGAAGTCATCAGGGATCTGGGGACCCAGGTTGACAGTAGCCTTTCGTTTGACACTCATGTTGCTAAAGTAGTTAGGAAAACCTTCTACATTGCCCACCTGATCATGAAGGGATTCACATCTAGATCAAGGGAGGTCATCGCCTTCCTGTACTCATCACTCATTAGACCTATGACTGAGTACAATGCCCCATTCGGAATGTATCTGACCAGACACCTGCAGCAGCTGGAAAGGCCCCAAAAGTTCCTCACCAAAAGGATAAAGGGTCTCAAAAATATGTCTTATGCTGCCCGACTGAATGAAAGAACTCCAGCTCTATTCAGTCTCATACCGCTTGCTCAGAGGTGACCTGTGCCTGACATATAAGGCCATGTCAAACCCTGATTTGATGAATATGCTTCACCTCAAAAAATCTTGATCCCTCAGAACCACAAGGGCGGGAGACTTAAACCTTGACACGGTTATTAATAGAACATGCTGGAGGGACAGATTCATCACCCAGAGACTCCCTATGCTGTGGAACAAAATCCCGGTACATGTGAGGCAGAGCACCTCGCTGGCCTTGTTCAAGAGGAATCTTGACCAATGGATGGGGGATCGCAGATATACCCCAGGGATTACTTCAGTGTCACTGCTTGACAGAGGCACAGCAAAATAATAGGCATAGTTTTATTCAAACTAAAGGGGTGGCGAAAGCCAAATAACTATGGGCTAGGCTTATAAATGCCCTTGGGCAGATAGCCTAGTATGAACCTATGAACCTATGATATAACCTCTTGTGGTAGTTTGGTACCCATGTTGTCTCTAGACAACTTACCGCTGGCATTCTGTCTTTCCCACTTACTGGCTGTCCCACCTTTTGTTCCCCACCTCATCTCCATGGACATCTATATGCTACATGGCCCCACTGGTTACATTTAAAACATTTAACCCTTGATCCTGACCATGTACCTGAACTAGTGGCTCCCCCGTTACTGGCGGACACTGGGGTCATTTAGGCTGCCCACCATGGGCTCCCTTAGACCCATGTGCAGCACTGGTTACCCCTTTCCTGTACTGTGATGCCCTACATGCTAGCTATAGGTCTCCCTTTTTCCCCAACTCATCTGCGGTGTTATATTCTCTATCTGCCAACCAGATTTTCATGTCCTTGGGCAAATTGATAAGGGCTTGTTCTGTCACCAATAGGTCTACCAGTCCTTCAAAAGTGGCGACCTGACCCTCACTCACCCACTTATGAAAATAAGTGCTTAACTCAGCAATATATTCACACACATTCATCTGCCTTGCGTCCGTGCTCACAAAACTTTTTTTTTTTATAAGCTTCAGGTGTTAACTTAAAACACTTAGTTTTTAACTGTATTATAATTTAAGCAATTCGTATCAGACAATTTAGAAACCGCAGTTACAGCTTTACCATGGAGTAAGGCGGGGGGGTCAGGAACAGTACACAGACCCCTTGGTCAGCATTATACTGTTTACATACAGTTTTCAAACATACGAGTAAAACTATCAAAATTATCACTCTGTAAATTGTGGAAGAAATTTACTGATGTTTATTGCTTCTGGAGTTCGGTTATTCCCTTCCCCATTACCGCCAGACCCTGGCGAAGAGTCCGCATTTCTTTTTCATGTTGCCCCTGCTTCTCATTTTCTTCGGCTTCCAGATGTTTCTCTCTCTGCTGGTTTTAATGCCATCGGTTTC
This sequence comes from Protopterus annectens, assembly GCF_019279795.1. Classification (NCBI taxonomy): domain Eukaryota; kingdom Metazoa; phylum Chordata; order Ceratodontiformes; family Protopteridae; genus Protopterus; species Protopterus annectens. The sequence continues at coordinate 717,336,460 of NC_056749.1, forward strand.
TTCTTTTCTTAAGCCTCCAAACGTCGCAGTCTCTCTGCTGATTCTAGTCCAGTTGTTTGGCCACCAGATCAAGTCTCTCTAACTCAAGACAGATTTTTAAGTCCTCTGAGTCAAAGTTGAACTGTCCATTTTCTGAGTTGTACATCTCCAAGGCCAGTCTGATTATCTTCCTGGTTGCTGGTCTGTGATGTAGCTGTGACTAAGGCTGCAACCATTTCTGCTGTAGTCAGGTTGGCATGCACATTTGGCTTGGCACATCTCAGCCAACTGATTCCTTGTCAGCTTGTCATAATCCTCTGTTGACATCCTTGCTTGCTGTCCCTGACTAAGCTAACAAAAAAAAAAAAAAAAAAAACACAATAGTGGTATGAAACTGTCTACCATCTGGCTGCTTGAGAGTACAAACGCCTTTAGTGACCACTGTTTACAGGCTACAGGAGTTCAATATCCACACCACTGAATCCCACTATGATGTGGTGATCCCACCACTGTTCACTAAATGTGACGTCCCTATCACTGGACCAGTAATCAAAGATCCTCAATTCTCACCACTGGCAACAGTGGGGGAACATTTACTGGGAAGATGACCGGTACACACACACATGCAGCTGTTTGCATCTAGTGCAATTTCTCTTGAGTACACTGAGACCACAAGTCTGTCTGGGCTGGTTTCTCACTCTTCCTCCAGATCCCTGATAAGACTTCCCAGTGGAACAGCTATAGAGTTGAGATCTCAGCTGAGTGACCAAGCCAAGACCCCCATTAACCCTCTCTGTCCAACCTGTGCTTCGTGTCCCTGCCCAAGTGGCTCACACACACACACTCTCTCTCACACTTACACACACACACACACACACACCTGGGAAAGGCAGTCACTTATCAGTTAAAGGCCCTTAGCAAAGGGTGTCTACTAATATTAACACAAATGGTAGTTTGACCAAGAGCAAGGCTATTAGGAGCGGCCCACACAATGTCACCAAATATGCAAGTACTCTCTATCTCTACACAGATCAGCCACAATGAAAGGTTTAAATGTATTTAATAATAAAAGAACAAGACAATACTAAATGTATATTCACAGTGAGATCAGAGTTTAAAAACACAGGAAATATTTAAAACATTGCAGGACAGTCTCAAATAAAGAAAAATATCTAAACTAAGCTTCACTATATTCCTAACTGAATCTAAGATAATTACTATAACTAAGAACTTACATTCACCACATCTACCTTGCTCTATTAGTTGTTGTCGGGTCCAAAACAGAATGCAGAGTGCTCTGCCTTACTAAGAGAATTCTGAAAATATCTAAAATATTACTGTTGGGATAGCTTGCAGAATGACATTTCTTGTCATCTGACTCCAGGCCAAACAACCATTGATGGCAGCTGGTAGCATTTAGCATCTACCTGTAAAAATACATAGACAAGGGCTTCTCAGATTTCTGGCAGATGCTGGAAGTCCTAAAACAATTGCATTTCGTCATGCTTTCAAGACTAGTAATTATTTCTCCCTAAAGACAATACATAAAGTTTCCTATCTGGCAGATGCTGGAAGTCCTAAAACAATTGCATTTTGTCATGCTTTCAAGACTAGTAATTAGTTCTCCCTAAAGACAATACATAAAGTTTCCTAGTACAGACATTGCATCTCTTGCTGCATTGAAAACTGAAAGATACTATATATTTGTGGCCTAGCCATAAAGTAATTTAATTTCAGTTATTTTTCTGAAGTTAACCTCCTGTATTCCAGTTTCCATTGTTAAAATATGTACATTTAAACGGTTACCATAGTGCATGTACATGTCCGATCTGAAGTAGTTTACTTCATTTTATCTTCAACCTGTGGGAATACGGATCTGTATCGGATCCGAGCTGTCAAAGATTACTAGCATCAGCTCCGAGCTCCAAACTTCCTCCCTTTACCCATAGTATACCTTCCCTGCCTTCCATTCCCAGATCTCGTTTGCAGCAATTTGTGAAACATTGTGTTTCTAGAGCTCCAGCTAGCAGGGTGTTTTTTGACTACGTTTTCTATAGTTTTGTGTTAATTTAACTGTTACAGATTAGTATAGGTACCCTTTCTCCCCTCCCAACACTTTGGCATCATGTGTAGGTTTGTAGTAGTAGTTGGTTAGTGTAGTTTGTGGTGCCCCCCCCTTTAGTCATTCTAGTGTGGTGAGTGGGTTTGTTAGTTTATAGGAAGAAAGTTTGTTTGTTCTCTTTGCTTTCTTCTTTAAGCATGGCTGAAAAGCTTATCTTTAAGCACTGCACAGAGTGTGGCTATAAGCTCTCCCCAGCGGATGACCACACTGTGTATTGTGTTTAGGTGTGGCCCCACCAAGCCTTGAAGGATAGAAAGGCCAAGTTGGCCCTCAAGATTCGAGGATGAAGAGGTCTCCGGACCTCTTGTCAGCGAACAAGTCTGCTCGGATCCGTGACTCCCCTCAGCTCTGGTCTCAGAGGTTCTCCCCAGAGCCGAAGGAGGCACATGCAGTCTCCTGGGCCTCAGCTCCCCAACCGGCCAGGTTGGAGTCTGTGGCCTCGTCTTGGTCGACCCATTCTTTATCGGGCATGGATCTGGAAAAGATGATGAGATGCTTTATCCTTACACAGATCCAGATGGGGGTCTTGCCAGCCCCCCTCCTTCAGGAGGGGGCACCTCGCTTCCTTTTTTTTCAGCCCATTACTCCTTCCCCGATCCGACCTTCAGCTTTGGAGTTCTCTGATCCGAGGTTGGCCTTAGTCAGGGCATCTGTGGTCCTCGTGTCCTCTATGCTGGCAGCTGCCTGGAGCATCTCGGATTTTACCAGTTTGGATCCGAGCCGGAGGCTGGGTGTCTGATCCGAGGGAGTGTAACCTTTGCCATCGGCTCAGATGTCGGTCCAGGTTCCCTCTCTCGGGCCTCTGTCTACTTAGGGTCTGGCTCTGATTTTTGCATCTTACCTGGGGAGACCGGCCTCCTTATTAGCCTCCCAGGAGGTCCGCTCTCCTTCGGCATTCGATGTGGTAGAATGGGTCCTCTCTATTGGATCGAGGCCCCTGTCCGCCCCCTTGGGCTTTGCCCAGATGCCCTCAGCTCTGTTTATGGTCCCCGTCGTCTTACCAGAGGGGCAGTCCGTGTCCGAAGGGCTCCAGACTGTTCCCTCAGAGGAACAGATGGCTTTCAAGCACTCCCCGGAGAGCCCCACAGGAGATGTGCCTCACAAGCATACGTGTAAGAGGAGGCAGTTGGACTCCCCCGAGTCCCTAACCGAGAACACAGACTAAGATGAGGGGGCGGGCTCCCCAAGGTCACCTCCTGATGATGTCTCCTTTGGAGACATAGGTTCATAAGTAGGTACTAGGCTATTGGCCCTTGGGCCTATATAAGCAGAGCCAAAAGGCACCCTGTCTTTCGCCACCCAAGAAAATTATTTTCCTGTGCCACTGTTAAGCAGATCCACAGAAGTGATCCCCGGGGTCAATTTCCCATCTCCCATCCAATCATCAAGATTTTTCTTGGAGTGCTAATGAGGAGCTTTGTTTGATATAGATAGGTAGTTTGTTCCAGAGTATGGGAAGTCTCTGGGACAGGAATCTATCCCTCCAGCATGTTCTGTTTATTGTAGTGACAAGGTTTAGTTCCCTAGAGCATGTAGCTCATAGGGATTGGGATTTCTTTAAGTGGAGCATGTCTAAAAACTCTGGGTTTGACATAACTTTGTGTGTTCGGCAGAGATTGCCTCTGAGTAGGCAATATGCGATGGAGTAAAGCTGCAGTTTTTTGAGACTGTCTGTGTAGGGCATCAGTTTGAGGCCGGTAATCCTCTTTGTGAGGTATTTCTGTGGCCTTTCCAGTTGTTGTAGATGTCTTGTGAGGTACATACCAAAAGGGGCATTGTACTCTATAATGGGTCTAATGAGTGACGAGTAGAGGGGAACAATGACCTTTTTTTTTCTTGGATGAGAAACCTTTTTTGATGAGGTGTACCACATAGAAGGATTTCCAGACTACTGTGGCGATGTGATTATTAAAGGAGAGACTACTGTACACCTGTGTCCCAAGGACTCTTATCACACTTTCGGTGTTAAGTAGACTTCAGCCTATGTGGTAGTTCATGGGTACAGAGTTTTTACCAAAAGGGATGACAGTGTACTTTTTGGCATTGATCTTGAGGCCATGGCTTTGACACCAGGCCCTTTTGTAGGATGTCCACATCTTTTGGAGTTTTGATTGTGGCTCCTAGTTTGCAGTCATCTGCAAACTTCGTTAGCCAAAGACCTTCTGTGTTAGCCTGTACTTCAAAGTAGGTACCAAACAGGAGAGGGCCCAGGACTGAACCCTGTGGTACTCCACTTGTCACTGGTCTGAAGTTGGATTTGGAGTCTGCTACTTTCACAGTGTGGGTTCTGTCAGTGAGCCAGTTGGCAACCCATCTTGTGACATAGGGATTTATACCTAGTTTAGTGAGTTTATCTATAATTCCAGAGTTGGGGATGGTGTTGAAAGCCTTGGCAAGATCTAGATGTGCTGTGTGTACCACCTTACCCTCATCTGCGGCTTTGACTGCTTCAAAGAAGTCTGTCAGGTTTAGGAGACATGATCTGCCTTTTACAAACCCGAACTGGGTGGAGTTCTGAGTTTGGAGATTACCAGTGTCATTGTTTATAAGTTCCATGATGATATGTTCCATAGCCTTGCAGAGCAGGCTCGTTAGGCTAATGGGGTGGTAGTTTCCGGGGTCCATGGTGGCTCCCCCTTTGTGGAGTGGGATAACCTAACCATCACTGTGCGCCATTCAGTGGGCACATAGCCTGAGGTGAGGCTATGATTGAACATAGTACTTAGGTGGGGTGCCAGTTCATTCTGTAGTTGATGTAGAACACAGCCTGGGATGTTGTCAGGTCCCATGGATGCTGTGTTCGCTTTGGATAGTGTGATGTTATGTGATCCTATCTCGCCTACATTCTGACTGATGGGTTCGGAGCCGATCCCTCGGCTCCGACTCGGCACGCTTATGCCAAAGAGCGAAGTCTCTTATTGGCTGAGCTTACTATATCCCAGGATGCACCACTACCAGTCCCCCAGATCTCGTTTGCCGCTTCAAACTGCGAAGACGTGGTCTCGAGCTGGCTGGGCTGAGTAGTTTTTATTAACTAACTTTTCTGTCAGTTTTTTGCTGTTTTTGCTCACAAAAGCTGTTTTAACGGCTATCGCTCTTTTGTGTACGTTTGGGTTGTGAAAACTGTTGTGTGTGATTGGGTTGAGTTTGTTTTCGGCCCCCCTCCATCCAGGGCCTTCCCGGACTGTCAACCTTTTAAAACTTACAGGGTCTCAAGTAAATCTAGTTGTTTAGAGTTCCCTGTCATTTACAGGAAGTGTTTGCGTTAAGCTATATCTGTAAGCTTAGGTTTATCATCAGTAAAGCTATAATTGTTTACTTTCCTGTCAAAGTTACTAGAATTGTTTAGCATCATGTCTCAAACCCCTAGGCCTTCGGGCTTTAAAAAATGTTCGAAATGTGGCTTCAAAATGTCTATCACAGACGATCATTCGCTCTGTGTATATTGTCTAGGGGCAAAGCACTTGCAGGAGTCATGCAGCGTATGTCACGCTTTTTCCTCAAGGGTCCTCCAGGAGAGGAAAAATAAATTGATTCTTAAAGGGTTAATTAAACCTTCCTTTGAAGAAGCCTTGGCATCCTCTCCTGCTCCGGCCAAAAAGAAAAGGGCTTCGGTTCCGACCAGTCCGTCGGATCCGACTGCCAAGAGACTTAAGCAGGCCTCTCCTTCGGCTCCAAAGACTTCGGAGCCGAGGTCGGAACGGTCTGCCTCGATGCCACCAGTATCGACTCCTCTGACTTCGGAGCCGATGGCTGGGGCATCGAGAGGCGGGTCACCTTCGTCGGCTCCGCTGCACCCGGAGCCGACAAGGGTCGCCCGCTCAGACACTTCCTCCTCGGCGAAGTCTACCTCGCACCGATGGAATCTGGTGTGAGTATTCCCTCGGCGCCGATACTCATCGAGTCGCCTCGGAGCCGGTCCCCTAGCCCTTTGGGGCCGATGGAGAGGCCTTCTCGAACCCGTTCTGTTTCCTCTCGGTCCTCGAGGATGTCAGATTCTGATATAGACAGGGTGCTCCAAAGACTGTTCCAGTCCCCAGTCTTCCAAAAATTGTTTCGTTCCGACCCAGTTGGCTTCGGAGCCGATGACCTTGGCCCACCCCATTGCCATTCCTCCTCCGACTGCTTCGGCTCCGTCGGAGCAGGTGCTGTTGGAGCCGGTGGAGATCTCAGGGTCGGCTCTGACCCTTACTCCAACCCAGGCCTTCGGGTCCGAGTTTGGTACGCGGACTTCTTCGACTGGACCCGGGGGTGATGTTTCGGGACCTATGCTTTCGGTTCCGAGCCTCCCCCTCGGTGCTTCGGCTGCGGGACTTCCGTCGGCTATCACGGCCCGGAGACCGGACACTCCCAGGATTCTGGGGTCCGGCTTTCAGGGCCATGAGGAGTGCCTTGGCCAAGTCCTCTTCGCCATCTCTCCGGCTTTACCGGCACCTTCCTGGGCGTGGAGACTGGGTCTTTGGCAGTTCCCTGTCCGTAGCCAGCGGAGCCCCGAGGCCTGAGGTTACCCCAGTGGGGTTCCCTCCTCCTGAGGGTTTTCGGAGTTGTCTTCAGAGGAACCCCAAGGAAGAGATCGTGCAAGAGGAAGCACGTGGACTCCCCGAGTCTATTACATCGGACACTGATATGGATGATGCAGAGGGGTCCCAAGTCGCCCTCGGATGATGTCTCATTTGCAGACATCTTAGAGATCCTCAAACAACGAGGCGGCTGGATATCCAAACCCCCCTCTGCGGACGAGTCAGTGCTCCTCAAGGCCTTTGGAGCTCAGCCCTCTGCCTCCTGGGTGTCTCCGCCCTTCGACGAGCTTCTGGATTTAGTTTGTCGAAGGGCGTGGGAACATCCAGATACTGTGGAACCAGTCCCTTCTCGTCCAAATAAATTTTTGTCTGCTCCCCCCGAGAAGGAGTTCCTTACTAAAGGCGTGGCTGTAGATGCCATGGTGGTGGCATCTGCTACACAACAGGACGTGGCAGAGGCTTCAACGTCCGTCCATCCTCCTAATAAGGAGTCTAGGAGTATGGACAGGTACGGGAAGCGCACCCTGACTTCAGCGGCCTTTACCTTAAGGTCTCTGAATTATTTGGCACATTTTACCAGGCTTCAGAGGGATCTGGTCAAGGAGTTGTCAGATTCCCTCTCGGTAACCTACCTGAGCAGCTAGCCCAGTCGGTTAGCTCTCAGTTGGCTATCCTTACGCCAATTTCTAACTCGTCCATGAGGCTCATTTCCTATGCGGCCGAAGGCGGGTAGAGCGGCAGGCACAGGCGTGGCTCACGTAGACAAGCCTGGCTCCGCTTGTGTCAGTTTCGGAGGCCTTAAAGTCTTCCTTCCGACGCTCCCTTTGATGGGTCCTCATTGTTTGGACCCAAGGTGAAAGACACCCTTACCGCTGTGAGCAAGAGGGAAAAACCTTGTCTGCCGAGGTGCCGTTATTCCACCCCTTTCGGCCTTACCCCAAGGCTAAAGGAGGGGAAAATGTGGTTCCGCAAATCTCGCAAGTTTTTCTCCCAACAGCAGGAAGATTCCCGTCCAGAGGCAGAGGACGGGAAATTTTTCAGGAGACGCCCGTCCCAGAGGCGGCAGAGGGCCCCGCAATTCTGGAGACCGCGAGTCCTTTCGTGGCTCTTCAGCCTCCCACGCGACATGAGGGATTGCCCGGCTGTGCTGCTCCGGAGCCAGTCGGGTGTCGTTTTGCCAAGCACCTAAAAGCCTGGGAGTCAATCACTCAGGACAGATGGGTGCTTCGGATCATTGCCGGAGGTTACACCATCCCATTCACATACTCACCCCCACCGTCCAAGAGAATCCCGGACCCACCACCCAGTCAAAGGGAAATAGCAGCCGCAGAAGCTTTAAAGCTGCTAGAAAAGGAGACATCCAAACGAGCCCCACAGACCAGATCGGTACAGGAACTTACTCCAGGTTCTTTTAGTGCCAAAAAGACAGGGGACCTGAGGCCAATATTGTTTCTCTGCAGTCTGAACCAATCCGTCACGAAATCAAAATTCCGAATGGTCACGTTACAATCCATTCTCCCATTATTGGAGAAGGATGTTTGGATGTGCTCCATAGACCTCAAGGACGCCTATTATCACATACCGATACATCAGGCGTCCAGAAGGTATCTGCGCTTCAGCCTGGGAGTCAGTCATTACCAATTTTGCGCTCTGCCCTTTGGTCTCACCACAGCCCCCAGGGTGTTCACCAAGTGTTTGGCAGTAGTGACGGCTCACCTGAGAAGTCTTGGATTCCAAGTGTTTCCCTATCTCGACGACTGGCTCCTGACTGCCACCACCAGGCATCTACTAATGGACAACCTCAAAGCCACTATCTCCCTGGGTGTTTCCCTGGGGATTACATTCAATTGGTCAAAGTCTGTCTTGCTGCCCTCTCAGCGCATAAAGTTTATAGGAGCAGAGATAGACTCAAGATTGATGCGCGTCTTTCTTCCTGCCGAAAGGATCCGAACTTTACAGGGCCAAGTTCAAGCGCTGATCTCGAGATCCAAAGCCCCAGCCAGGATGATTCTACAGGTTTTAGGCTCAATGTCTGCCACAGTTCTTTTAGTTCCTCTAGCAAGATTACACATGAGGATTCTTCAGTGGCTCTTGTCAACTCAATGGTCCTTTCAGGATCTTCCCCTCAATCATCACATCATGATTACGGAAAGATGCAAAAGGGACCTTCGCTGGTGGCTTCAGACATCCAACTTGGATCAAGGAAAACCCTTTGTTCTCCCCCCTCCAGTGGTTACCCTGACGACAGATGCCTCCCAGATAGGGTGGGGGCATTGTCTGGGCAGGCTAGTTCAGGGCTCCTGGCTTCCCGGCGATGCTCTTCTCCACATCAACGTGTTGGAGATGAGGGCTGTACTTCTATCCCTACAGGCCTTACACAAGTTTCTTCCTCAGGGCATCATCGCCATCCACACAGACAACATGTCGGTGGTCTGGTATCTGAACAAACAAGGAGGGACCAGATCGTACCCCCTTTGCAGAGAGGCCATGAGAGTGTGGGAATGGGCTGTAGCTACCAACCGCTTCTTGGTAGCGACCCACATCCCGGGAAAGTCAAATGTATTGGCGGACAAATTAAGCAGGACAATTCTCTCGCCTCACGAGTGGTCTCTAAACCGCACAGTAGCAGCCCAGGTTTTCAAGAGATGGGGGACTCCGTGCTGCGACCTATTTGCAACTCCACAAAACACCAAGTGCCAAAGGTTCTTCTCCTTGATCCCACATCAGGAAGTGCCAGCCATGGATGCTCTAGCACAACCTTGGCCAACAGGGCTACTTTATGCCTTTCCTCCAATTCCACTTCTTCCCAAAGTTATTCAAAAAGCTTCTCAACTGGGGTCTTCAATGATTCTGATTGCCCCATACTGGCCTCGTCAGATATGGTTTCCTTACCTGAAGAAGCATGCAGTGGACGATCCGTGGACTTTAGACCTGATTCCGGACTTGCTAATCCATCAGTCGGGACATTGGCATCAGTCCCTCCAATCTTTGAAATTGACAGCTTGGCTCCTCCACTTCCGACCTTAGTTAGAAGGCACACACTAGACCCGGAAGTTGTTCACATTTTATCTTCGGCCCACAAACCCACCACTAACAAGTTGTACCTCAGTAAGTGGAAGAGGTTTGCTATCTGGGCTCAACTCAAGGGCTTAGACCCTATCACTGCTCCTGTCCCAGAGGTTTTGAAATTCTTAACATCCCTGTTTAATCAGGGATCTTCTGTCTCAACTATTAAAGTCCAACTAGCGGCTATCTCTAAATTCCACGAATCCACGGATCCTCCTTTGATGAGCAGCAGACTATGCAAAACGTTCATTAAAGGTGCGAGTCTATTAAGACCACCAGTTTTTCATCCTGCACCTCCGTGGGATCTTGATTTGGTGCTTCGCGCATTAACATCTCCACCTTTCGAACCGGCTGCTACATGCGAGTTAAAATATCTGTCTTGGAAAACAGCATTCTTAGTGGCTATTACTTCTGCAAGAAGAGTTTCAGAGCTTCAAGCCCTGTCTATTAAGCCACCGTACTTGATTTTCCACAAGGATAGAGTATCACTTAGGCCTAATCCATCCTTTGTCCCAAAGGTCTGTTCTAGTTTCTGTCTTCAACAATCTCTAGAGCTACCAGTTTTCTTTCCAAAATTCTCCAATGAAGCAGAATACACTCTCCATAAATTGGATGTTCACAGGCAATTACGCTTCTATTTAGACAGGACTCAGCAACTTCGTAAGTCAGACCAGTTGTTTGTGTCCTTCTCAGATAATAAATTGGGCCAAACCATCACAAAAGCTACTATCTCAAAATGGATCAGAGATTGCATAAATCAGGCCTATTCTTCTTCAAATAAGCAACTTACAACATCTATCAAAGCTCATTCTACCAGAGCTATGGCTACTTCTATAGCCTTTCATTCCAAGCTCGCTATATCGAAATTTGTGCTGCGGCTACTTGGTCCAACCCGCACACTTTCATTTCCCACTACAAATTGGATGTGGCATCTAAAGGACGAGCATCATTTGGTTCCACGGTACTCAGGAGTGTTTTCCAGTGAGCCACCCAGGATTCAGGTGCTAGGACGCTGTCCCATCAGTCAGAATGTAGGCGAGATAGGATCACATAACATCTTTTAGTTATGTACTCACCATAACTTCAGATGTTTGGGATCCATCTCGCCTACATTCCTAATACCCACCCTCCTTCCCCCTGCCTTGGAGATCAGAAGAGATTGAACGGTTTTGAGTTCTACTGTTTTATCTTGTTTCATCTGACGATGTTATATAAGCAGGGCGTGCATGTGTGCATGTATGCGGACAAACTAGATCTGGGGGACTGGTAGTGGTGCATCCTGGGATATAGTAAGCTCAGCCAATAAGAGACTTCGCTCTTTGGCATAAGCGTGCCGAGTCGGAGCCGAGGGATCGGCTCCGAACCCATCAGTCAGAATGTAGGCGAGATGGATCCCAAACATCTGAAGTTATGGTGAGTACATAACTAAAAGTTTTTTACCTGTGCAGCCGTGATTACAAGAACTTTGCATTCTTCTGGTATAGAGATGGGCCTTTTAGGGGATGACAGGGGGGTAAAGTTAGCACTGAACCTATCTGCCAGGATGTTGGCAATGTCAGTTGGTTCTGTATATTTAGTGCCATTGTGCCGTAACTCCGAGCAGATGTTCTTCATGTTTCACTGTTGCAGTCATTACATTTGGGTAATCCTGCTGGCAGGTTGCCCTCAGCCGGACTGAATTCCAAAGTCTTGGGTCCTGCGTCGGCTGCTGTTGCCCCTTCCCTGATGTCAGGGGTCTAAAAGAAGCAGCCAACACCATTTTCTTCAGTCTTTCTTGCCGCGCGGTGCCCGAAGCAGAAGCCGTTCTCAAGTGCCGGTCGGCAGACTCCTGAGATTTTCGTGTTTTAAGTACCCCATTGGGGAAACTTTTTTCTTGCTCCAGACAGATGTCAGAAAAAGTTAATTATATTTCTTGTGGAAAGCAAATACGTAATAAAGATTTTCATTCTTATTGTATTCCTTGCCTAGGCCCTGATCACAATGTTACTGGTTGTCTGTTTTGTGCTAGATTTAACCAACGCACTATTAAGCGTCAGTATGATTTTGCTTTAAACTTTTTTGGACGCCGGTTTTCATTATCCAGAAATGTCGTCTGACAGCCATCTGACTACCGGAGTTTACAAAAAATGCAAAGAAAAGCAACCGAGCCCCAAAACCGACAAAGCTTCTTCTAAACCAGTCGCTGGTTCTCAGTGAGGCGCTTTCTCAGCCCCTGACACCCGCTACTTTAGAGTCGCAGGCCGCTATCGACTCCCACGTGGAGTTTGCCATGCCCCTGGATACTCAAGGTATTGGAGCCTCGTACGTTAATCCCTCAGATGGGTCCGGAGCCGTTGAGCAGGCACCGGCTTCTGAGGGTGTATTCAGACCTAAACATCTTTACATTAAAACGACTTCAGCATCAAAGGCAAAGACTAAAGCACCATCTAAAGCAAAGAAACAAACTCAAAAGCCACGTGGACAGGCCTCTATGTCCAAAAACCAGATGCTCAAAATGGCCGAAGACTTGATTACCTTGATCAGGGGTTCCCATCCCCCTCCTGATGAGGCCTAGGCAAGACACTGACTATGAATCTTGTGATCGGGTTTCTATTTCTTCTGATTCCTGTTCTGATCAGGAATATCCCCCCCCCCCCTATGAGGGTTATGATGCTGAAGAATCTATACCTTCAGCATCTCCTCCTGAGGACTATTCCTTTGGGGAAACCTTGCATACCATGAGGGAGCATTTCCACTGGGAAAGCCAAGATTTTTCAGACTCTAAAAAGAGGCTCAGGGATTTTCTCTTAGTACCTCAGCACAGACCTCTAGCTATACCACCTGTGTTAGACATTGTAGATGTGTTTTCGGAGTCTAGTCTGACCCCTGACTCCTTACCCCCAGCTCCTGTTAAGCCTGACAGGTATTACAGAGTTCCTGACTCTCACAAATTTCTTTTTAAAAACCCTGCTGCTGACCCAGAAACTATTTTACAGGGTCCAAATGGAGTTAAGGCTTCCACCGCAAAAAAGCCAACCCCCTCTGACAGGGATTCAAGGGCACTAGATAGATATGGGAGAAAAGGTTTACACATCTGCAACTTTGGTTATAAGGGCCTTAAACTGTCAATTTCATATGCTTAAGCATCAGTAACATGTCATAGTATTGCTTAAATAGAAAATGTTAAATTCTGAATGTGCAGAAAACAAGGAAATGCAGGATTTATTGTATGCAGCAGAACAAGTTGGAAAGCATACTTTGCAATGTGGTTTTGATTCTTTGGAGGCCTCCTGCAGGGCCGCAGTTACGGGTTCTGTAATTAGGAGGCATGCTTGGTTAAAGGAACAAAATATGCCTGATCATGTTAAAGTTAAATTACTAGATGCACCTTTGCAGCATGATACCTTGTTTGGTGTTGAGGCAGAAGATGTGTTAAAGAAAATGGAGGACAAAGCTAAATCTATGCAAACTGTCAAAGAATTTTTGCAAGTACAGCCACCCAGGTTTAGTAGACACTGGCCTGCAAAAAATTGGTCCTTTCCTGTGTTAAACAGACCTCAGAGGCAGAACCAGACGCCCTAGGGGTAGATCCCAAGTGCAAGTTTCTTATAGGCCCAAGCAGTGGGGTGCTTCTACCTCCAAAGCTAGAGAAGATAGATCACAAACATACAGAAAACAGTCCCAATGACTTCCCCCTGCCTGCACCAAGCACTTAACTTCTGGCAGCACCCTGAGGGGGAAAATTAGCACTTTTTGCTCAAAATTGGCACATCATAACCCAGGACAAGTGGGTTCTAAACATAGTGTCACAAGTATACAAGTTCCATTTCCATACTATGCCAAAGGCAAACGGATGGCCAGATCTGCCAAAAAATCAATGGGCAGAGGCGGAAAAACAAGTCTCAACCCTCAGGGACATGGGGGGGGCATTCAACAAGTACCAGAGCAAGAGCAGGGACAGGGATTTTACTCGACTGTTCTTGGTACCCAGAAAGGACAAGGCCTGGAGGCCGATACTGGACCTATCTATTCTGAACACTTTCCCTGGATATTCCAAAATTCAAAATGTTGACTTTGCAGCAGCTTCTGCCCATGTTGGGCAAGAATGCTTGGCTTGCGACTTTAGACCTAAAAGAGGCATACCTGCATGTTCCAATCAGACAGTCATGCAGACTATTCCGAAGATTCAAGGCTGGTTCAATGCATTACCAATTCTCTGCACTGCCCTTTGGCTTATATACTGCACCCAGGGTCTTAACAAAGTGCCTGGCACCAGTAATTGCATTCTGCAGACAAAGAGGAATACAGATATATCCTTACTTGGACGACTGTCTCATTCAAGCAAGGACATTCTTCTTCAACATCTGGCATTTGTAAAAAGACTTCTATCATACCTAGGGTACACAGTCAACAAAAAGAAATCAAAACTATAGTACCCTCACAAGAGATAACATTCCTGGGTGCAAGCTTGAATACAACTGCCCAGATGGCTTATCTCATGCCAGCCAGACAAAGGCAACTGACTACCTATTTCAAAATGTTGGCAACAAAGGCCCACTTATCTGCAAGAAAATTTCTGCAGGCTTTGAGCTTTATGGCATCCTGCATCCTACTAATTCCATATGCAAGACTGTATATGAGGAAACTTCAATGGTACCTAAAAAGTATTTGGACTCAACATTGCCACAGCCTGGAAACAGTCATTACTCTCATTCCCTGCTTGCAACAGGAGTTTTGATGGTGGGCAAAGGCTTGTCACCAGAACAAGGGAGAGCCATTCACATTACCTCCAGCCAGGCAGACACTAACGACGGATGCATCAGATTATGCCTGGGGAGCCCACATGGCAGGAAGAGGCATTCAGGCAGGGCACATGGTCCTCAAACCAAACGCATCTACATATCAATCAAAAAGAGATGGTAGCTGTTCAAAATGCCCTGACAGCCTTCAAGGACCTACTTCATCTGGGACAACTAGTGATAGACAGACAACACCACTGTCATGTGGTATGTAAACAAGCAGGGGGGCACACACTCTTACCCCCTTTGCAGACTAGCCATGAACTTGTGGGACACAGCTTTGACTTACAAGTACATCTGCGGGCACAATTCCTGCCAGGAAAGGAAAATACTCTGGCAGATTAACTAAGCAGAAACCTCATTGATCCCCACGAGTGGAAGCTGGATCCACAAGTCTTCAGCATAACAAGAAAATGGGGATGCCCGGACATAGATCTATTTGCCTCCCCATTCAATTAGCAACTAAAAACATTCTGCACAAGGTCTTATCACAGACAAGCATGGAAAGTGGACGCCCTATCTTTAAGCTGGAGAAACCTATCGGTATATGCCTTTCCTCCACTGCCTCTCCTCCCCAAGGTGCTCCTAAAGGTCAGACAGGGGAAGCCAAAGATGATGCTGATTGCCCCAGACTGGCCATACCAGTAGTGGTATCCAGTACTAAGGAACTTATCTCTATACCCAGCTTGGACCTTACCTCAAATACCTCAACTACTGTCCCAACAAAACAATCAGATCATGCACAGCAAACTCAGGACATTAAACTTGGCAGCATGGCAGATAATTTATACAAAAAACACCTCCCAGTAAAGCTGTGATGGATGTCATTCTGGATGCCAGAAAGCCTAGTACTAGAAAGCATTATGCTGGAAAATGGAAGAGATTCTGTGCCTGGAACCAGGCACAAGGAACTGATACAGCGGTACCAAATATTCCTCAGATTTTGCAATACTTAACTGAGATGCTGGACAAAGGCCTATCTTTTTTTTCTATTAAAATTCATGCCTCTGCCATTTTGACTCATTACAATACAGAGCCACCACTTTTTTCTCACCCTTTTTTAAGGCAGTACCTCAGAAGAGCCAAAAATTTAAGGCCCCCAAGAAGACTACCAATACCTGCATGGGATCTCAACTATGTCTTGGAGAAGCTCACCCTGCCTCCTTTTGAGCCAGCTGCTCTAGCTGATATGAAGTTTTTATCTTGGAAAACAGCTCTGCTCTTAGCAATTACTTCTGCAAGACGAGTTTGAGTTACAGGCGCTCATGGCTGTGGAACCTTTCATCGTTTTACATCCATAGCCTCCCTGAGGACAAATCCAACAATGTTAAGTTGTCTATCTCGCCTTCATTCTTGCTGGATGGGTTCGGAGCCGACCTCGGCTCCGACTCGGCCACTCTAAAGCTCGAGAGTTGGTTCCACCGGCTCGAGGCTCCCCTTATATCCCACAATGCTAGGCGAGAGTTACCTCAGATCTCGTTTGCCGCTACAGCTTCGAGGTTGGTTGTTCTACCGGTTCCTGGTGAGTTTTAGCTTTTTCTATAAAAAGTTACTCTTTTTCCCCCTTTTTTAGTTTAATTATTCTTAATTAGTGTAGTTCATTGAACTTTATTCCCGAACCTAATTTTTCCCGTTTTCTTGTTAAAAGAACTTTTAGTTCTTCCCTTGGGCCTTAGGCCCTCCCTTCCCTAGGGAGTGTTTGTGTAGTGTACTACTGTTTATTGTACTTTATTTTTTAGTATTTTTACTAAAGTTTGTTATTCTGACAGGGTATAAATGGTGTGTTTGAGTGTGTGTTTGTGTTCACCAGTTAGGCTATGTCTAAAGAAGCAAAGGTCTCCGGATTCAAGAAGTGTGATGCGTGCTGTCAGAAAATGTCTCTGACAGACGCTCACACTTCTTGTGTCTATTGTCTGGGGCCTTTGCACCTGCAGGACTCCTGTGCTGTCTGCCATGGCTTCAGCCCCAGGGTCCTGCAGGAAAGAAAAAACAAGCTTATTTTGAGAGGCTTGTTGAAGCCTGAGGATTCCCTGTCTGTCTCAACAGGGAAGCCCTCCAAGGCATCGAGGTCTTGGCTCCGGCTTCTGAGCCGAGACCTCAGGTTGTTCAACCTTTGCCTTTATCGGCTCCGGCTGGAGCCGATAAGACTCAGTCCACAGTTTCTGTGGCTTCCTCTGCTCCGGCCGGAGCCGAGGTTATCGAGGTACCCGTGTCGGCTCCGACAAGATCTTCGGAGCCGACAACCAGAAAGAGGTCTAGGTCACCTTCTCTTGGCTCCGTTCATTCGGCTCCAGGATCTCCCCTGCTGTCTGAACGGAGCCAAAGGTCTCATTCCTCTAGGTCATCGAGACTGTCCGATCATGACCTTCAGAGGGTGGTGAGTCGACTACTCAAGTCCGAGGCACTAGCCCAGATGCTTCAGAGCCCGACTCATCAGTCGGTGCCTGTCCCGGTCCATCAACTCCTTCCTCCTTCGACTCTCTTGAGTTCGGAGCCGGGTCGTCGGAACCGAGACTGTGGTCACCTCGAGCCGAGACAATTGTCTTCGGCTCCGTCGGCTCCGTTTTCTTCCATGGAGGAATCTCGGCGCCGGACTTCCCTCGTCGGCTCGAGGGGTGAGTGGCATCGGACCCTTGTCCGACCCCTCTCCCTCGGTGCCGGCGCTGGTGAGTTCGGCTCCGACATCGCCTCGGAGCCATCACTGTCGGTGCCGAGGGGTCCTTAGCTCCTCGGAGCGGGACCTCTGGCTCTGCCTGACAGGGGTGCTTTCGAGGTCATGCGGAGTGTGTTAGAGCCTGGCTCTACTCCACAGTCGGCTCCGTCAGCCCCTCCCTCTATGCTGCCTCAGGGTAAGTCGACTCACTCCCTCATCCCGGACCGCAGAGAGCCAACTCCTCAGGAGCTCCCTTTGGGGATTTCATCCTCTTCGAGGCCTCTCCTGATTTGGCAGAAGAGCCCCCTCGGAAGAGGAAGTGCAAGAGGAAGCACATTGACTCACCTGAGTCTATCACGTCGGACACAGATCTGGATGATTCTGAGGGTTCCCCCCGTTCCCCTTCTGAAGATGTCTCATTTGCAGACATTCTGGAGATCCTTAAACAGAGGGGAAATTGGCCAGCCCTCAACCCTTCGGAGGACGAATCTGTGTATCTTGAGGCGTTTGGCTCTCGTCCTTCCACCTCCTGGGTGTCTCCCCCCTTTGACCCCCTCATGCAGGTGGTAGCTAAAAAGGCATGGACGGCTCCTGATTCAGTGGACCCCACTCCCAGGAGACCCTCCAAATTCATCACAGCTCCATCAGACAAGGAATTTTTATCAAAAGGAGTCTCTGTGGATGCTATGGTGGTAGCTGCCGCCACAAAGAAGGAACTGGCCGATCCTTCAGTGCCTGTCCATCCACCTAACAAGGAATCTAGGTCCATGGATAGGTACGGGAAGCGGATGTTCTCCTCAGCGACATTTACTATGCGTTCGCTGAATTACCTGTGCCATTTCACTCGTCTTCAAAGGGACTTGATCAAAGAAGCGAGTGAAATGCTGAAGGACCCTTCAGCTGCGGGTTTCCAAGAGAAAATGAACACGCAGCTGGCTATCCTTAATTCTATTTCCAACTCCTCCATGCGCCTCCTCTCTTATGCGGCCGATGGAGCGAGCAGAGCCGCAGGAACAGGGGTAGCCTTATGTAGGCACGCCTGGATGCGGCTATGCAATTTTGCGGAACCTTTCAAGACGTCTTTCACGAACTCCCCTTTTGATGGATCATCTCTTTTTGGTCCACAAGTGAGAGACCATGACTAGGTGCGAGACTGATGGCAAGACCCTTTCTGCCGTCGGAGTCCGTTTTTCTACTCCTTCTAGGCCTTACCCCAAAGACCAGAAGGGGGGAAAGATGTGGTTCCGTAAACAATCTCAAGGGACTTCGCCTGACGCACAGAGTCGGTTCCCGCCAGAGGCAGAGGGGGAACAACAATGGTAAACGCCGCCCTAGAGGCAGAGGGGGTCCGCAGAACCAGGGCAATCGAGAAACGTCCTCCGATAAGCCCTTTCAGCATCCCTGAGGTGTTGCCCGACTGCCCATCTTCGGAGGCAGTCGGGGGAAGATTGTCACTGTACCCGGAAGCCTGGCTATCCTTGACACAAGACAAATGGGTACAGTCCATCATTTCCGAAGGTTATTCTATTCCCTTTCTTCGTTTTCCAAATCAGTCAAAAAAATCCCTTCCAGATGTTCCACCCGCTCAAAGGGATATAGCAGCTTTGGAAATTTCAAAACTGCTTGCAAAAGAGCTATTCAGCCAGTGCCAGCAGACCAACTAGGATCCGGAATCTACTCAAGGTTCTTTTTAGTTCCAAAGAAAACAGGGGACTGGAGACCAATTTTGGATCTCAGTATCTTGAACAGATCGGTCAAGAAAACAAGATTTTGGATGGTCACGCTGCAATCCATTCTTCCCCTATTGGGGAAAGGAAACTGGATGTGCTCTATAGACCTTCAGGACGCGTACTATCACATAAAAATGAACAGGCGCTCCAGAAGATTCCTCCGCTTCAGGCTGGGAACCAGTCATTTTCAATTCAGGGCCCTGCCCTTTGGTCTCACCACTGCCCCCCGGGTGTTTACCAAATGCATGGCAGTGGTAGCTTCTCACCTGAGACGACAAGGATTCCAGGTGTTTCCATATTTGGACGACTGGCTCCTCACAGCTCCCACCAAGCATCTTCTTCTGATGGCCAGAGATTACACTTTTCGCGTCTGTCAAAAACTGGGTATCTCAATAAATTGCGAAAAGTCTGTTTTGTCGCCTTGTCGTACTATTACCTACATAGGCGCAAATTTAGATACTGTAAACATGTCTGCAACACTAACGAACCAAAGGATATCAGACATTCAAAAATTAGTATCACTACTTCTCAACAACAACAGAGCCAAAGCCAGGTTAGTTCTAAAGGTGTTGGGAATCATGGCAGCGGCCATACCTCTCCTTCCATTGGCCAGATACCACATGCGGATCCTTCAGTGGATGCTTTTTTCTCAATGGTCATACCAGGAACTTCCAATGTCTCACACCATTATGATCACGCAAGCGTGCAAAAAGCATCTCATGTGGTGGATGTCTTCCCCCCAGCTCCTGTTGGGAAGACCATTTGTTCCACCTACTCCGGTTGCTACTCTGACAACGGATGCCTCCCTGATCGGGTGGGGGGGGGCATTATCAGGGCAGGACAGTCCAGGGCACATGGCAACCAAACGAATGCCACTTGCACATAAATGTTCTGGAGATGAGAGCAGTGCTTTTAGCGTTGCAAGCCCTTCAAGACTCTCTTCCTTTGGGAACGATTGCAATCCAGACAGACAATATGTCTGTAGTGTGGTACATCAACAAACAAGGCGGAACCAGATCATACCCCCTGTGTCGAGAAGCACTCAGACTGTGGCAATGGGCGATTTCTTCTCAGCGTTTTCTGATAGCAACGCACATCCCCGGGAAGTCCAATCACATTGCGGACAAGTTGAGCAGAGCTATTCTCATGCCTCACGAGTGGTCTCTGAAAGACTCTGTAGTGAGAGAGATTTTTCTCAAGTGGGGTCAGCCTTGCTGCGATCTTTTTGCTACTCCCCAAAACAGCAAGTGCAGAGAATACTTCACTCTATTCCCTTTACCAGGCCAACCCAGCAGGGACGCTAGTCCAAGTTTGGCCCCGGGGACTTCTGTATGCATTTCCTCCTTTCCCACTGATCTCTCAAGTAATACAGAAAGCTATCGCTCAGAAGGCCTCATTGATCCTCATTGCTCCTTACTGGCCTCGGCAAGTGTGGTTCCCCTTTCTACATCGATTTCTTTTGGAGCGACCGTGGAATCTGGACCTAGTTCCAGATCTTTTGATCCATCAGTCGGGTCAGTTTCATCGCTCCCTCCCCTCTCTGAACCTCACTGCTTGGTTCCTCCACTTCCAACCGTAGCCAGGCTTCCTCAACTATCTCACTCTGTTAGAGATATTTTGATAGCTTCCCATAAATCTTCCACTCGAAAGATTTATTTGAGTAAGTGGAAACGCTTTTCATATTGGGCACAAGGAAAGGACATAGATCCTTTCACCGCTTCCATCCAACTAGTCCTTGATTTTCTTGCTGAACTTTTCCATGCAGGTTCATCTCCATCTACTCTTAAGGTTCAATTGGCAGCTATTTCTAATTTCCATGTGGGTATTTCTGAATCTGCCCTAATGTCCCACAAACTCTGCAAAGCCTTTTTGAAAGGAGTTTTTCTTCTCAGAACCCCTGTAAGAAATCCTCCCTCTCCTTGGGACCTAAATTTAGTTCTTGCTTCTTTGATTCTTTCCCCTTTCAAGCCTGCAGCTTCATGTTCCTTAAAGTTATTATCATGGAAAACTCTCTTTCTGGTGGCTATCACATCAGCTAGAAGAATTTCAGAACTTCAAGCACTCAGTTGTCGTTCTCCTTACCTTGTGTTCCATAAGGACAGAGTTTCCTTACGAACTAACCCGTCCTTTTTGCCTAAGGTGGTTTCAACATCAAATCTAAACCAGTGCATTGACCTTACTGTCTTTTTCCCGGAGTATTCAAATAGGTCTGAACAAAAATTACACTGTCTGGATGTTCATCGTCAATTAAGGTACTACTTGGACAGGACGAAACAATTCAGAAAATCTGATCAACTGTTTGTCTCCTATGCGGAAAGCAGAAAGGGACTTCCAGTTTCAAAGGTATCTTTATCCAGATGGCTAACCTCTCTGATTACCCTTGTTTATGAGATTAGACACCAAAAACTGCCTAATAAGCCTAAAGCACATTCCACCAGGGCTTTGGCTACTTCTCTAGCCTTCCAAGACAGACTGCCTATTGACACCATTTGTGCAGCGGCTACTTGGGCTACTCCTCACACTTTTATTTCCCATTATAAGTTGGATTTAGCTTCTAGGCATAGAGCTAATTTTGGTTCCACTGTTCTCAGGAGTCTGTTCCGTTAGGCCACCCGGGACAACTTGCTAGGGACGCGGTCCCATCCAGCAAGAATGAAGGCGAGATAGACAACTTAACATATAGAAGTTATGTTCTTACCATAACGTTCCATGTTAGTTGTCTTCTTCTCGCCTTCTTCTTGCGTCCCACCCTCCTTCCCCCTGGCCTGGACAGACCTAGAGGAGTTGTGATCGTGACCTCTCTTTCTACCACCTCTTTCTTAGCTATATGCTATTATGCATATTTCTTGTTTCAGGATGTAGGTCACCCTTCTTCTTCCTGTTAGAGGTGGATTCTGTTTTTTTACAGTTATACTGTTTTCTGTTATAAGCTGGGGTTAGCTTACAAACGAGATCTGAGGTAACTCTCGCCTAGCATTGTGGGATATAAGGGGAGCCTCGAGCCGGTGGAACCAACTCTCGAGCTTTAGAGTGGCCGAGTCGGAGCCGAGGTCGGCTCCGAACCCATCCAGCAAGAAGAAGGCGAGAAGAAGACAACTAACATGGAACGTTATGGTAAGAACATAACTTCTATTTTATGCCTAAAGTAGTGGCCAGTGTGGCTCTTAACCAAGCCATCCATCTGCCTACTTTTTACTCAAATCCACAGAACAAGGGGGAGAGAATTCTGCATTCTTTGGATGTACACAGACAGCTTAGATTCTACTTGGACAGAACCAGAGTTTTCAGGAAAACGGAGCAATTACTAGTGACATATGCTACAGGATCAGAAGGAAAGCCCATCTCAAAGCAGACTATTTCTAAGTGGTTAGGCCAATGCATTCGTTTCTGCCACTTACACCATGGCAAGCCAGTGCCTAAGGGCTTTAGGCTTCATTCCACCAGAGCTGCAGCCACCTCAGCAGCCTTTCTCAGGGGAGTACCTACCACAGACATTTTAGAGGCGGCTACCTGGAGTTCAGTGCACACCTTTACAAAGCATTATCATCTGCCACTCTACTCTAAATCCAGGGCAGGCTTTGCCGCTGCAGTTCTGCAGGGCCTCGTAGCTGCTCCTACTGCTGTTTAGTTCCAGCCTCCCAAACATAGCTTTGGGACTCTACCCAAATGTAATGACTGCAACAGTGAAACACTAAGAACATAGTACAGTTGTGTACACTTACCATAAATGTAGATGTTCGAGTGTATTCAGTGTTGCAGTCCAGGTTACCCACCCGCCTTCCCCCTTTTTTCTTTTGGATCTTATCTTTCCTCATCTGATTTATACTACCTATGTGGTGTATTTGCTTATAGATGAAGGTAAAATTTATATTGGTGTATTTCTGAATATATATATAAAGTTTGGCTACCCTTTTTGGGGGCACCTGACGTCTGGGGCAAGAAAAACTGAAGAAAATGGCGTTGGCTGCTTCTTTTATACCCCTGACGACCTAACGTCAGGGAAGGGGCGACAACAGCCGACGCAGGACCCAAGACTTTGGAATTCAGGCTGGCTGAGGGCAACCTGTCAGCAGGATTACCCAAATGTAATGACTGCAACAGTGAATACACTTGAACATCTACATTTATGGTAAGTGTACAAAACTTTACTATCTGAGTGTTGACATTGAGATTCTTGACATAGCTATTGAATGCTTTGTGGTCGTCTTTAGAGAGTCAGTGGCGATTTTTGTTTTCGTAACTAGCTTTGGAGGATTTTATGAGGGATCTCAGCTTCTTACTGAGGCTGACCAGAGAGTTTCTCCAGTCATGGGATTTTACTCTTTTTTTTTTTTGCAACAGTTTCTTTCTTCTGTTGTAGAGTTTGTTAATGGCAGGGGACCACCAGATTGGTTTCCTTTTTTTGAAAGATAGCATCTTGGTTCTGTTAGGGATTGCACGATCCATGCACTCGTGTAAGTGCTTATAAAGTGCATTTGTGTAGGATTCAGCAGTCGTACCTCTATTGTCCGTCAGCATGGGTGTCATGAAGTTTGCCACTTCTGTCTTAAGAAGCGAGAAGTTGGCTGTGGAGAATTTTTTTACTGTGGTTTCCCTAATGGGTGGTGGGGGAGGAATGTGGATGTCTAGGGTGATTAGCTTGTGGTCTGATCTGACCAACGAGGAATTGACCTCTGGTGTGGAGCACTAGTTGCCCATGTTGGTAATAACCAGGTCTAGGATATTGCTACCCCTGGTGGGGGTGTGGATAAGTTGATCCAAAGCATTGGAATGTATGAATTCCAGAAAACGTTAAGCACAATTGTTGGTACATAAGTAGTTTTTCCAGTTAATGGTGGGGTAGTTGAAATCGCCCATTATTAGGGTGTTAGGTTGTACCCTAATATTTTCCAGTGTATCAAGAAATGAGGAGTGGGAATCCTGGGGCATGGTGAGGGATCTGTAGCAAGCTACAATTTGGATTGTGGTCTTTCCCAGAGTTAGTTGCACTTGGATAATCTCGGATGCATTATGCTGAGCAACTAGCCTGGAGGTGTGGATATCCTTAATGAATATGAACATGTCTCTGCCTTTAATGTTTCGGTCCAGGTTAGGTGGCCGAAAGGTGTGGTATGAATTATAGTCTGGTAATGCAGAGGTACTCTCTGGAGCCTTGAACCAGGTCTCTGTCACTGCACATGCGATGTTCTCCATTTTAAGGAGTGCCTCGAGTGAGTGCATTTTGAGGTTTAGACTTCTAGAATTGAATAGCAATACCCTCAGATTCTTCTTGCTTGTACCTGTTATGGTGGTGAATTTGTCATTTGAACCTTGCCTAAAAGAGGCACTATGGGGTGGCTAGAGCCTTAGCCAGTATCCGGAATCCCAGGGGAGACCGGTGCAGGCCATCTCTGTCAAAGCATCCTGGTTTGTCGATCATGTCATCCCAGGCAGACAGATACTGGATCCCCTTAGAATGACACCAGAAGCTTAGCCAGTTGTTGAAGTCAATCATTTTGTCCTTGTACTGTGGTATCATTCTGGGTGATGGCAAGATGCTACTCAGGGCTAGGGTCATACCTGCCTGGGCTACAAGATCGGACATCCCCTCCTTGTCCCTTTTCATATAGTCCAGGGAGGTACGTCTCAGGTCATTCACACCAACATGGACAATGACAGAGTCATATTTGTACTTGCTGTGGAGTGACCTGAGTGCATGTGTTATGTGGCGGATCTTGGCACCTGACAGGCAGCTGACAGTAACTCTCCTTGTTTAACCTGGTGAGTGGAACATCAGTGTGCCTGACTATAGAGTCACCTCTGACTAGAATGTTGGGTACGTTGTTATGCACTTAAGCTACAAATTACTACAGCACTCAACTTTCCTCACTGTCTAGAGGAAAACAGTTTCTAGTACTTCAACAAAAAGGAGGAGGATATGCATAATGGGCTGTGGTTGAGTGACACACTGAGTTTGTGGGCTATGTGTCATTTGGATTGTGTTGGGGGGTGGAGGTTGCTTGTTTCTGCTTTGGAGGTCCCTGTTGCTTGGGCAGATTTTTTTCTGAGAGCGTCCGCGAATCTAGGTGTGTGTTTTTTTTGTTTCTGTGTGTGTTTTGGTGGTGTAGGTTTTGAGGGACTGTGTGCTGAGCGTGTGGTATGGTGTAAGTGGTTACCATCTCCTCTTGACTGTCTAGTCCAGCCTTGGGTGAAGAGAGCTTTGCTTCCAGTTTGGCTATGTAAGTACATCTCTCACAGGTTGTAGTAAGAAAAAGAGGGTTGTCTGTGTACATGAGGCAATTGCTGCATTGCCCCAAAATGCCCAGATTAATCAGGTAGACAGAAGAAAACACCGGGATCTGACCCTTTGACATGCCTGGAGAGGTGCTTATTTAAGTACTAGAAACTCAGAAAAACGAACAAACTGCAACAAAATGAAGGAGGAAAAAGGACCACACAGGATACTCCTTCGGTCCTTTTTCCTCCTTCATTTTGTTGAAGTACTAGAAACTGTTTTCCTCTAGACAGTGAGGAAAGTTGAGTGCTGTAGTAATTTGTAGCTTAAGTGCTTACAATAAGTTCTGAACCAGTGCTGAGTTCAAAGAAACAGACGAGTGCTGAAACTAAAAAAATTGTCTAGTTCTAAGAAACAAAATTAAGCTAGAAGGCTCCCTCCAACACAGAAAGGCTTGGGGGCTTAGAAAGCCCACAAATAGTCCTGGACACAGCAAATCTGTATCCAGACTAGACTTACCCACAGGAAAGGCAGGAAACAAGCTTACAAAATTCTAAGTGGAGAGAGAGAAAGGAGGAGCAGAAACTAAACTGATTGGCCTTCTCAGATGTTCTTCCTGTATTAAGTAGAATGAGGTAATGACACTAGACTGGGAGGAGGGTCCCAGATCAAATTTACCGTAGAGGCGGGTAACTGCAAAGCCACCAACTATAAAAACAGCATACCAATAGGGAGGGAAGGTGGGAAACAAACTGCAGAAATGTTTCTCACAGCAGAAAAGCAGCAGTGAGCCTTTAAATGAAAGTTTTAAATAGCTAAAGGAGCCTCTAGAGAAAGCTTTTAACTGCAAACAAGTTGTCAGACTTAAACAACCCAACAAATGCATAATAAAAGTGGACAATTTCCAGTTAATACCTCACACACAGTGAAACTAGCTAGAAAAATATACAGTAGACAAAGTGCTATAAATAACTCGAAAAAATAAGCAAAAACAGGATACTTAATGTTATATAGTATAGATCCGAGTTTGCCCAGTGTCCTTCCTTCGATTAGCTCAGTGTGAAATGGCAGAAACACTCACAAACTTAACTTAAGTAACAAAGTTGAAACCTGAGACAACTTTAAAAAAAAAAGCTCAAAAGAACCAATGAGGTGCTTTAGTCTAAGCTGAAGTCCAGGTGACCTCAGTCAGCCAGTGACCTTAAACAATTTTCTCTCACTGAAATGCCTGATGGCTTGGCTAAACCAAGATGTCCCTGAGCATGTGCTCAGACACACAGCCTCCACAAACACTAGGCCCAAACACAAGCCTGAATATGGACAATGCTACAAATATCCACACTACTTATAAACCAACTGCAGAAATATTTCTCACAGCAGAAAAGCAGCAGTGAGCCTTTAAATGAAAGTTTTAAACAGCTAAAGGAACCTCTAGAGAAAGCTTTTAACTGCAAACAAGTTATCGGAATCAAATAACCCAACAGATGCTTAATAGAAGTGGACAATTTCCAGTTAATACCTCACACAGTGAAACTAGCTAGAAAAATATACAGTAGGCAAAGTGCTATAAATAACTCAAAGTAATAAGCAAAAAAACAGGATACTTAATGTTATATATAGATCTGAGTTTGCTCAGTGTCCTTCCTTAGATTTGCTCAGTGTGAAATGGCAGAAAGACTCACAAACTTAACTTCTTAGGTTGTTGTTGGGTCTTTCGGCTTTTCCTGGTTAGGGGTCGCCACAGCGGAACTCCGGTCCGCTAATGATTGGCAGTAGATTTTTACTTGCCGAATGCCGGCCCTGACGCACAACCTTCAACGAAGGTACGCCCATTCACGCATGTCTCCACACAGAAGACACTCTAGCTGAGAATCAAACGGGACAACGTCTTATTGTGAGGCGACAACAAAACCTGAGACAACTTTAAAAAAAAAAAGCTCAAAAGAACCAATGAGGTGCTTTAGTCTAAGCCGAAGTCCAGGTGACCTCAGTTAGCTAATGAGCTTAAACAATTCTCTCACTGAAATCCCTGATGGCTCGGCTAAACCAAGATGTCCTTGAACATGTGCTCAGACACACAGCCTCCACAAACACTAGGCCCAAACACAAGCCTGAATATGGACAATGCTACAAATATCCACACTACTTAGAAACAAACTGCAGAAATGTTTCTCGCATCAGAAAAGCAGCAGTGAGCCTTTAAATGAAAGTTTTAAACAGCTAAAGGAGCCTCTAGCGAAAGCTTTTAACTGCAAACAAGTTATCAGAATCAAACAACCCAACAGATGCTTAATAAAAGTAGACAATTTCCAGTTAATACCTCACACACGGTGAAACTAGCTAGAAAAATATACAGTAGACAGAGTGCTATACATAACTCGAAAAAATAAGCAAATAAACAGGATACTTAATATTATAGGTTATAGATATGAGTTTGCTCAGTGTCCTTCCTTCGATTAGCTCAGTGTGAAATGGAGATCCTGTGCCATCAGGGAGGTTGATCTGCCCCCAAGCCCTGCTGTGATGACTCTGTTTCTGGAGGCCTTCGGCATGGGCCCGTCTACGTCTTGGGTGTCCCCCCCCATGGATCTTTTAGTGGATTTGATCACTTCAAGGATGTGGAAGGAACCAGATACCGTGGAACTGATCCCCAAGCGCCCTGATAAGGTTTTAAGTCCCCCTATTGATAGGCCTTCCTGGAACAAAGGCTCCCCAGTGGACATCATGGTGGTAGCAGCAGCCACGAAGAGGGAACCATCTCAGGAAAGTTCCTCGGTCCACCCTCCTGACAGAGAGTCTCAGATGATGGACCGGCTAGGGAAGCGGGTGCATGCTTCAGCTACCTTTTTAATACGGGTACTGAACTTCTTGGCCTGTGTCACGAGACTCCAACGCGACCTGGTGAAGGAGCTGGAGGAGTCTCCTCCCACGTCCATGTCGCAGGAGGCAAGGGTTCGTTCTCCCCAAAAATGGCCACTTTGAGAGCAGTATCTAATACGTCCATGCGACTCCTCTCTCATGCTATGGAAGGAGCGGCTATTTCCGGTGTGTCCATGAGACGTAACTCCTGGCTCAGGTTGTGCCAATTTACCGAACCCATTAAGGCGTCCTTTGCCAATGCCCCTTATGACTGCTCGAATCTGTTCGGTAAGACAGTCAAGGAGATGCTAGTCTAGAGTGAGAAAGACAGGAAGATTCTGCCGTCGTGATGTGCTTCTCTAACCCTCAAATGTCCTTTTTCCGGAAGCAGAGAGGGCAAAGGAAGATGTGGATCCGGAAGTATCAGTATTCCCGGGACACTCTGTGCTCTTCTTCCCCCAGAGGCAGAGGGGGACAGAATGGACGCTGGCCCAGAGGCAGAGGAGTCCGCAAAACTTTGGGTCGCAAGAACCTTCTCAGACAGACACGGACAGCAACCCTGAGGGGTTGCCAGACTGCTCTACTCTGGAGGCAGTCGGGGGACAATTGTCCTTGGACCCAGCGGCATGGGAGTCCATAACAGACATCTGGGTGTTTCAATTCATATCCAGAGGATATTCTGTCCCGTTAATGGGTTCCCCAACACCTCCTGGATGTTCCAGCCACACAAAGGGATGCAGCAACACAGGAAATTCCCAAGCTGCTAGGAAAACGAGCCATCGAAACTCCCCCCCCCCCCCCCACATCAGTCCGGATCGGGCTTCTACTCTAGGTTCTTTTTGGTGCCAAAGAAAATGGGGGACTTGCCTATTCTGGACCTCTCTACCCTGAACCTGTTAGTTGCCAAAGAGAAGTTCCGGATGGTCACACTACAGTCCATCATGCTGTACGTGCAAAGAGCGACTGGATGTGCTTGTTAGATCTCCAGGATGCTTACTTTCACATAAAAATACACAGCAGCTCCAGAAAGTTCCTCCGCTTCTGGCTAGGGGCCAATCATTATCAATTTCGAGCCCTACCCTTTGGTCTCACCACAGCCCCCAGGGTGTTTACCAAAGTGATGGTGGTGGTAGCGGCTCGCCTGAGGCTTCAGGGGATTCGGGTCTCTCTGTACCTGGACGATTGGCTTATCACTGCTCCCACCAGGCATCTGCTTTCCCAAACCAGGGACTACTTTTTGACACTTGCCGTGAGTTTGGGTATCACAATCAACACATCCAAATCTCTACTAGAGCCTGTATAGGTGATAGACTACATTGGTGCCAGGATAGATACACTCCAGGGCAAAGTGTTCCTGACCTTGGAGAGAGTTCAAACTCTCAGGATGCATGTCTCCCTAATTTACCATTCTCCTCTCCTGACAGCGGAATCTGTATTGAAGGCCTTAGGCTCGATGGCGGTGACCATAACTCTCCTTCCATGTGCCCGGCTACGCATGCAGATTCTTCAATGGACTCTGGCGGTTCAGTAGTCCCTGTTGGATTTACCTCTATCCTATCCACCTAAGTCCAATGTGTCGGTCCACCCTCATATGGTGGATGAACTTTCTGGACATTTTGGAGGTACGACCCTTCATTCCAGCCCAGCCCAAACCACAGTGACCACGGATGCCTCCCAAATCTGGTAGGGGGGGCATTGTTCGGGCAGGACAGTCCAAGGTCTGTGGCCCTCCATAGAGACCAGCTTGCATATCAGTGTTTTAGAGATGATGGCAGTCCTTCTGGCGTTGCAGCCCCTTCATACCTTTCTTCCTCTGGGGACAATTGCTGTTCAATCGGCCAACATGTCTGTAGTCTGGTATATCGGTGGGGAGGGACCAGATCTTTTCCCCTTTGTCGCGAGGCCATGAGTGTGTGGGAATGGGCGATCTCCACCGGTCGCTTTCTTATCGCAATGCACATTTCAGGATGGTCCAACATCCTAGCGTACAGGCGGTCATTCCCGTGATTGCTAGGACTCCTGGACTTTCCTCCTCAGTCAAGTCCATTTTGGTGGCTGCTCATACGTAGTCAACCAGAAAGGTTTATCGCAATAAGTGGAAACGTTTTTCTTTCTGGGCCTCTCTGAGGAGTTAAGATCCTTTCACGGCACCTGTTTCTGCCATTCTTGATTTTCTAGCTGACATCTTCCAGCATGGTGCTAGTTCTTCTACTGTCAAAGTTCAGTTGGCTGCCATTTTTCATTTTCATGTGGGCGAGAATTCTGCATCCTTGGCATCTTCTAGGCTGTGTAAAGCCTTTATTAAAGGCACATTTTTATTATGCCCCCCCCCCCCCCCCGGTCAAAGATCCTGATGTTCTTCGTGTTTCATTGTTGCAGTCATCACATTTGGGTTATCTGCCTGCAGGTGGCCCTCAGCCAGCCTGAATACCAGAGTCTTTGGATTTCTGCGACGGATGCGTTTTCCTCTTCCATGACGTCAGGGGTATAAAACATGCAGCCGATGCCATTACATTAGTCTTTCTTGCCCTGCATTGCCCAAAGCAGAAGCAGTTCGCAAATGCCGGTCGGCCGACTCTGGAAATTTTCATTTTCGAGTTTCAGACCCGAAGTCTTCAAAAAAGCCAAGTGCCCCATTGGGGATCCTTTTTCTTGCTCTAACCGATGTCAGTAAAAGTTAACAATTGTCTTACCTGTGGAAAGCAAATACCTCCTAGAGATTTTCATTCTTACTGCATCCCCTGCTTAGGCCCAGACCACAACGTCCCTCATTGTCGGTTTTGTGCCTTATTCACCACCCGAACTATTCGTCATCTGACTATTTTTGCAGCTAATTACTTTCGTACTCATTCTGTGTACCCCGAAATGGCTTCGTCAAGCCATCCAACTACCAATCTTCTGAAAAAACGTAAGGATAAAGACAGACTGCATAGGTCCAAAACTGCCGATGACGCTTCTGTTAAGCTAGTCGCCAGTCCCCCGGTACTCAGTGAGGTGCTTTCACAGCCCCTGATACCCACTACGTCTGATTCGCAGGCCTCTATTGAGACCCATTCGGAATCCAGTATGCTGCGAGATGCTTCTTCGAATATGGAACCTGCGGATGTCTCTACTTTGGATGGGTCCAGAGCCGCTGTGCAGGCATCGGCTTCTGAGGAAGTATTCAGACCTACAGACATTCATATTAAACCGACGCCATCATTTTCATCCAGGCCTAAAACTCACACCACGCCTAGAAAACCGACAACCAAACCGCAGGCTCAGACCCATATGCCTAAAAAAACAAATGCTTAGAATGGCTGAAGACCTTATTACCTTAATTAGGGGAAGCCAGCCTGCCCCCTCTGAGACCTAGAATTGATTTTCTTTCTGATTCTTCAGATCAGGAATCTGATATTACTGCTCCTTCTTATTACCAGGATTTGCCCTTCTCTACTTATGAGGATTCTGATGCAGAGGATTCCATTCCCCCTGCTTCCCCTCTAGAAGATTTTTCTTTCGGTGAAACCTTGCACACTCTTAGGGAGCATTTCCACTTGGAAATCCAGGATTCCTCAGACTCCAAAAAGCAACGTAGGCTTACTCCTACCTCAGCACAGGCCTTTAGCTATCCCTCCTGTTCTGGACATTGTAGATGATGCTTTCTTGGAATCTAGCCTTTCCCCAGACACTTTACCTCCAGCTCCCAGAAAACCTGACTGGTATTGCAGAGTACCTAACTCTCACAAGTTCCTCTTCAAAAGTCCTTCTGCAGATCCAGAGACCATTTCCCAAGGACCAAAATGAATTAAGGCTACTGCTGCCAAAAATCCTACCCAGTCTGATCGAGATTCTAGAGCCTTAGACAGATGGGGTAAGAAGGTGTACACTTCTGCTACTTTGGCCATTAGGGCTTTAAATTGCCAGTTTCATATATTAAAGTATCAGCAGCATGTTATAGGGCTACTTAAGCAAAAAATGATGTTGATTCCTGACTGTACTGAACACAAAGAATTACAGGATTTAATGCATTCTACAGAACAAGTTGGTAAACCTACTTTGCAATGTGGTTTTGACGCTTTAGAAGCATCTTGCAGGGCTGCTATCACTGGTTCTGTACTTAGAAGGCATGCTTGGCTTAAGGAACAAAACTTGCCAGATCATGTAAAAGCTAAATTACTGGATGCTTCCTTAAAGCAAGACCGCCTATTTGGCAACAAAGCAGAAGTCATCCTCAAAAGGATGGAGGAAAAAGCTAAATCTGTGCAAACTGTTAAAGATTTCCTACAAGTACAGCCTCCCAGATTCAGGAAGAACTGGTCTTTTCCAGTCCCTTCTAGGTCTTTTCAGTCCAAACACAGGAACAGCAGACTGCCTAGGCTACAGTCTCAGGCTGCTCACAGACCTAAGCAGTGGGGGGTTCCCACTTCCAAAGCAGGGAGTAGTAAGCCACCCCCCTTACAGAAAAATAGTGCAATGACTTGACCTTAACCATTCCAAACCCTGCTCTACTACCTGCTCCCTTAGGAGGAAAGCTTGCCCTGCATGCAAAAAACTGGGAACTCATTATCCAGGACAAATGGGTTTTGAACATAGTTTCCCAAGGATACAGATTCCACTTCCACACACTAGCAACCCGAAATGGTTGGCCAGACCTACCCCCAAATCAGTGGGCAGAGGCCCAACTGCAGGTTCTCTCTGTTCTCCATGTCAGGGCTATTCAGCCTGTCCCAGCAGAACAAAGGGACAAGGTTTCTATTCAAGACTTTTTTTCTGGTACCCAGAAAAGACAACTCCTGGCGTCCTATCCTGGACCTCTCTGTTCTCAACACCTTTCTGGTAGTTCCAAAATTCAGAATGCTAACTCTGTAACAGCTGCATCCCATGCTAGCCAAGGATGCCTGGCTGGCAACCCTAGACTTAAAGGAAGCTTACCTGCACTTCCCAATAAGGGAATCTTGCAGGAAATACCTACGCTTCAGGGCAGGCTCCATGCACTATCAGTTCTGCACTTCCCTTTGGCTTATCTACTGCGCCCAGGGTAGTCACAGCGTCTAGCTCCAGCCATTGCATTTTGCAGGCAGAGAAATATTCAAATTTACCCATACTTGGACGACTGTCTGATTCAGGCATAAAGCCAGGACTTGCTATTACAGCACCTGGCATTTGTAAAGAAACGTCTAACCTCACTGGGGTACATCAACGAAAAGAAATCTCAGCTAGTACCCTGCCAACAGATTGTATTCCTGGGAGCAAGCTTGAACACAGCTTCCCAGATGGCATTCCTCACTCCAGAGAAAAAAGTTTATTTGACAACCTACTTCAAACTATTGGCCACAAAACACCAGCTGTCTGCAAGGAAAATACTGCAAGCCCTGGGGTTCATGGCCTCTTGCATTTTACTAATTCCATATGCGAGACTGCATATGAGGAAACTCCAATGGTATCTAAAATGCCTGTGGTGTCAACATTCTCAGGACCTGGAAACAATGATTTCTATCATTCCTTGTATCAAGACAGAGTTCCTTTGGTGGGCAGAGGCCTGCTACCACAACAAGGAACTCCCTTTCATTCTACCCCCTACCGCCCAAACCCTAACAACACACACATCAGACTATGTATGGGGGGCTCACGTAGCAGGGCAGTGCATTCAGGGCAAATGGACCCCGAGACAGATGCACCTGCATATCAATCAAAAAGAAATGTTAGCTGTACAGAATGCTCTGACAGCCTTCAAAGAACGTATTCTTCCAGGACAACTTTTGGTAAAGACAGACAACACCACAGTTATGTGGTACATAAACAAGCAGGGGGGAACCCACTCGTGTCCTCTCTGCAGACTAGCCATGGCTCTGTGGAACACAGTTTGAGCTACCAAGTACACCTGCATGCTCAATTCCAGCCAGGTGAACTAAATTCACTTGCAGACTTGAGCTGAAATCTCATGGACCCACACAAATGGAAACTAGAACCCAAAATATTCAACCTCTTGAGGAACAAATGAGGGACTCCAGAGGTAGACCTGTTTGCCTCCCCTCAGAACTACCAATTGCACAAATGCTGCACAAGAACTCCCCACAGCCAAGCTTGGAAAGTGGGTGCCCTATCCTTTAACTGGGAAAGCCTCTCAGTTTGTCTTTCCCACTCTGCCTCTCCTCTCAAAGGTTCTACTAAAGATCAAACAGGACAAGCCAAGGACAATACTGATTGCACCAGACTGGCCACGCCAGCACTGGTACCCCATCTTGCACAGTATAACACTTCTACAACCATGGCACCTGCCTCAGACCCCTTCCTTGCTGTCCCAGCAGGCGGGCCAGATTCTGCACTCTGAGCTTCAAACCCTGAACCTTGCAGCCTGGCTTATTCCTTGAGCTCTCTTAGCATCCCTCAGTAAGCAGGTACTTGATGTCATTCTGGAGGCAAGGAGGCCTAGAACTAGAAAATCTTATGCTGAAAAGTGGAAAAGATACTGCTCCTGGATCCTGGCTCAGGGGATGGGCACATCGGTGCCCAGCTTACCTCATATTCTACAGTACTTAACAGAAGCGCTCCACAGCGGCCTATCCTTCTTGTCAATTTAAAATTCATGCCTCTGCCATTTCAGCACATTATAATACTGAGACAACCCTCTTCTCTCACCCTTTGCTAAAGCAATTCCTTAGAGGGGCCAAAAATTTAAGACCCCCCCCCCCCAGAAGAGCTCCCACTCCAGTATGAAACCTTAACTTTGTATTAGAAAAGGTCACTCTTCCCCTCTTTGAGCCAGCTGCTACAGCAGAGTTGAAATTCCTTTCTTGGAAAACTGCCTTCCTTCTAGCCATCACTTCAGCAAGAAGAGTGTCTGAATTACAGGCCGTCATGGCAGTGGAACCCTTCATTATCTTCCATGCAGACAGGGTTTCCCTCAGGACTAATCCTTCTTTTATGCCCAAGGTGGTGTCTTCTGTGGCCCTAAATCAGTCCATTCATTTGCCTACTTTTTCCCTAATCCACAAAACAAAGAGGAGCGAATACTGCACTCTCTGGATGTGCACTGACAACTTGGATTCTATTTGGACAGGACTAAGCCTACCAGAAAATCTGAGCAGCTGCTAGTTAGCTTTGCTGGAGGGGCAGAGGGGAAGGCCATTTCAAAGCAAACCATTTCAAAATGGATAGCCCATTGCATTAATTTCTGCTACAAACATTATGGAAAACCTACCCCACAGGGGATAAGATCATATTCCACCAGGGCTGCATCTACCTCTGCGACATTTTTCAGAGGAGTCCCTACCAGGGACATCCTAGAAGCTGCCACCTGGAGCTCTGTACATGCCTTCACCAAGCATTACCACTTTCCTATCTTTTCTAAATCCAGAGCTGGATTTGCCACTGCATTCTTGCAGGGATTAATAACTGGCCCCAATGCTCTTTAACTTCCTCCTCCCTTCCTTAGCTTTGGGGATCAACTCAAATGTGATGACTGCAACAGTGAAACACAAAGAACATAGTACAGTTGTGTACACTTACCATAAATGTAGACTTTCGAGTATATTCACTGTTGCAGTCCTGGTTACCCTCCCTCCAACATGACTTGTCTTGGCTCTACCTCTCTTAGTTGGTATATTTATTTTTTCTTGTGTATTTGCTTTTTGATGGGGGTTTACCATACCATTTAATTGCTTCCTGTTGTGGGGGCACCTGACATCTGGGGCAAGAAAAACTGATGTAATGGCGTCTGCTGCATGTTTTATACCTCTGATGACCTGATGTCATGGAAGAGACAGCATCCGACGCAGAAACCCGAAGACTCTGGTATTCAGGCACTGAGGGCTACCTGCAGGCAGATAACCCAAATGTGATGACTGCAACAGTGAACACTTGAACATCTACATTTTTGGTAAGTGTACACAACTGTACTTTCCCCCGTGGATCTTACTATGGTTTTCCAAGCCCTGGTCGCCCCGCCTTTCGAGCCTACTGCGACTGCTGATCTAAAATTTCTATCGTGGAAAGCAGCTTTTCTGATTGCTATTACCTCTGCTATTTGGGTTTCGGAATTGCAGGCCTTGTCCATAAAATTCCCGTACATGATTTTTCATAAAGACAGAATTTCCCTTAGAACCAGTCCATCTTTTCTTCCTAAAGTGGCATTCACCAATCAATATCAATCAGACTATAAATTTGCTTGTGTTCTTTCTCAATTTTACCAACAGGATGGGATACAAACTACACATGTTGGATGTTCATAGACAGTTACGCTTCTGTTTACACAGGACAAAAAGTTTTCGTAACTCTGATCAATTGTTTGTCTCATTCTATAGACCCTTTTTGGGCAAACCTATTTCCAAGGTCACTATAGCTAGATGGATTTCTTCATGCATCCTGCAGGTCTGAGGACAAAGGCATGTTTCCTCCAGGTCAGGTTTAAGCTCATTCCACTAGGTCCATGGCTACATCTGCAGCTTTCTGGTGTAGGGTGTCTTTGGATGACATTTGCTTGGCAGCTGCTTGGTCCACATCTCATACGTTTATCTCCCATTACAAGTTGGATTTGACATCTAGAAGGAGAGCATCCTTTGGCTCTGCGGTGCTCAGGAATATCCTTCCATGAGGGCCACCCAGGTGTTTAGTAGCTGGGGACTCTGTACCTCAGGTTGAAGATCAAATGAAGTATACTACTTCAGATAAAGAAGTTATGTACTCACCAATAATGTTCCATCTGAGTAGTACTTCATTTGTCTTCAACCATCCCTCCCTCCTTCCCCCGGACCTTTGGCACATGTTCAGCTTATGGGCTGTAGTATAGGTCACAAGTATATTATTAGGTCAGGTTATAAGTGGAAATTCAGCAAACTCTATCTGGGGATGGAAGGCAGGGGAGGTGCATTATGGGTAATGGGAGGAGTCTGGAGCTCGGAGCTGATGCTAGTAATCTTTGCCGGTTCGGATCCGGTATGGATCCGTATTCCCACAGGTTGAAGACAAATGAAGTACAACTACTCAGATGGAATGTTATGGTGAGTACATAACTTCTTTTTCCCTTCCAGTAGGGCACACTGCGGATCCATTTTAAACAAACATTTTGCAAATACCTTTTCAACGCACACATGTCTGTACAAGCAGTTTGATATACACATGATATACAGTTCTAATACATTTGTAACGCAAACATCTTATGATATAATTATGTACAAAATTCCGGCTAGCTGGACTGGCAGTATCTCCTTTCGTCACAGAAGGGTTCACTGATCAGGGCCTGAGGCAGGAGATCTTTGACATATGCAAGCTTTCTACTCAGATCGGCAGATAGTCTAAAAAAGC
The DNA here is from genome assembly GCF_019279795.1 of Protopterus annectens. Classification (NCBI taxonomy): domain Eukaryota; kingdom Metazoa; phylum Chordata; order Ceratodontiformes; family Protopteridae; genus Protopterus; species Protopterus annectens. The sequence goes on from NC_056749.1 coordinate 717,373,666, forward strand.
GTGGCTGTGGTGCAGTTGGCTGCATCATGTAGGGCAGTTCTTTATTAATGTGCACCTGCAGACAATATGAAGGGCAGAACTCCTAAATGCACTCTTGTATTAAGAACTCCTCTTTGGATCCCTGATGATGGTGTCTTTAAAACTCTGGAGGAAAAAGGCAAGACCATGTAGTCATTCAAGCAGTCTTATTTATTCTTGGATATTTAAATTAGCAGAAGTTATCTAGCCAAATATATATATATCCCAAGTCAGAGAAAAAGGAAGACCACTGGGGAAAAAGATCCAAGTACAGGAACCTGACAAGTAAAATCACAAAGCCTGGGCACCCTCACAGCTAAGACTTCCACAAGAACAGCCACAAATTTAGCTACTCTTCTACCTCCCTGGTGGATTGGAGGGCATCTAGCACTATGCATAAAAGAGTAGGAAAGCATAATCTAAGATCAGTTGGTTTTAAACATCATGAGACATTATTAGTTTTAAAATGCATCTTAAGTTAAAGGGGTATGAGTGTCATGATAAAAGACCAGGTGACTCTGGTTATTTCTGTACTAAAAGAAATGCTAGACTAGGATGTCATAGAGTACTAAAAGAAAAAAATAATTCTGTATTGTATTCAAGGCTATTTTTAATGTCCATAAAAGAAGGCAAATGGGGACTTGTTCTGAAAAGTATCAAAACATATCATCCCAGACCTCATAGTACTAACTTGTATAAGGCCTTCCACCTCCGGTATCCCTGGTCACCCTGGACTTTAAGGATGCCTACTTAAATATTCCCATAGCCAGCAGTCAGAAAAGGTTTCAGAGATTAATAGCAGGGAGAGAATATTTCCAGTCGAGCACCTTACCTTTGGTTTATCTGCTGCATCTAGTTTCTTTACAAAATGCTTCTCTCTAGTAGTGGCGTTCTTCTTGATAAAGTGCACCTACTTTTAGTTTCATTTTGTTTAACCGGATTGGATGAATTGGAAAGCAAGTATGAGATGCTTCCATGACTTCTGCGTATGACAGATTTTCAAGATGGACTTTGCTGTTCCATCTGTTGCCCTTAAGGCTTCTGCACCACAGAGCCTCAATTTTTCACCAACTGAATATGGAGCTGCATACCTTAGACTGGTTTGTACTCTGTGTTTTCTTTAAAGGCCATAAACTCCATCATGCATGCGTCTTTTCCAATGAAAGCTGTCTGATGTAACAAACCTATTATTGTAGCTGTCCCCTGTATCTTCAGTAGCCAAACTCACCATGCATGTATCACAGTACTGTGGGTAGTGCAATGAGAACAGGTGCTAGACTTGCTATGTCAGTATGCTGTGCTTCATCTTTGCAAGTTAGACGATAATATGGGGACTTTAAATGAATGCTGACTTTGATGGGACAGTGTTCTATGGCTCAGCATTTAAAGCAGAGTTAGAGAAAATGGAACAATAAGGTTAGACACTAACTGTGTTTTGCAGTCAGGTTTCAAAATCCTCAACACTTGTTCCGAAGAGCATAGTGGAGATCTTGCCAAGCAGGGCAGTAACTGAAGTTCTTGGCAGAATTAATGAGGCCTGTGAAACTTCCAGAATGGCTGCTAATCAAAAGTCATAACAGTAGTGGTCATAATAATCAAGTATACCACAGTCCCTGATTTGGAGTGGGGGCTGCAAAATATCAGAGTCCTTGCCTGGCTGTCTTATTCTGGAGGTGATGAGTAGTTATCTGTAATTTACTTATATGTGTGGATGACCATCAGACTGGGCAAGTGTTTTAAGACAGTACTATCCACAGGCTGCTTGCTTCTCTTCCTGTTCTCGCTTCCATTTGTGCACACTTGTGATGGAGTGAGATGTCTGGAAAGGTAAGAAAGTTTCAACTTCTGTCAAACGGGCCATGTAAGAAGTCCCACCAGATCTGAAAGGACTAGACTACTACTCAAGGTTCTTTTAGTTCCAAAGAAAAACTTGGATTTTAAACCAGTCCTTGATCTGAGTGCCTTAAATTGGTTCATTCCAAAGAAGTCCTTTCACATGATCATAATATGGTCAGTCTTTTCTCTCCTGTCAGCAGTGTGGTTGTTCTCTGTAGCTGTCCAGTACACCTGTCTTCATGTTAAGGTCCCTAAGGAGTCCAGGTGGTGTGTGCAATTTTGAGTTGGTCAGTCGTTATCAGTTCTGAATGCTTCCATTTAGGTTCACCATATTCCATGGGGTGTTCAAGTACGTCTATGGTTGGAGTCAACGAGAGGGTAGAGTGTCAAGGTTGTTTCCCTATGTGGACAACTGGCTGATAGTCATCCTGACATTGTACTGTCAGTTAAGCCAGTACTTTGAAATCACATTGAACGCCATGAGGTCACAACCAATGCTCAGCCAGATATTCATATTCATTAGATGCACTCTGTAGGCACACTATCTTGTATGGCTTTTCTACTCTGACAGGATTTCCCTATGTGTAGAGTACTGTGGCTTAAATGTTCCTAGCAGTCTGTTTTAGCGGGTCTATATTATCACATTGAAAAAGCTGTTAATCGAACATCTTTATAACCGAAAATGCCGATAAAAGAACTGTGCATTGTGAGATCGCTGTACAGTGAAGATCAGAAAATTTGCCCTTTCCTCACTGTAGTGTTATCTTGGAGTTGGAATATATAATTAGTGGGGAGTGTGGGGGGCACAACCCCCCCCCCCAAAAGTGAGTTTTAACCGCATTTTCGGTTATAAAGCAGTTCGATTAATGGCTTTTTCGATGTGGTAATATAGACCCAGTTTTAGCTTCTCATTTTCAAAACTTTGCCTCATGGCGACCATAATTCATATGGTTCTCAATGCCAAGTTTTACAGGAGTTCAGCAGTGAGCTTAGAAATTATAGTGATACAAACTGTTAGAATTTCCAAAGCCTGCAAGAAACATTTGAGTTGATGGCTACATTAAATTAATTTTATCTAGGCAGACCCTTTTTTTTTTTTTTTTTTTTTTAACTTGTAGTATGGTTGCAGTTACCACTCGGGATGCCTCTGACTTAGCATTAGTGAATGGGGACATTGTCAAGGACAAGACTGTTCAAGGTGTAAGGTCTTACACACAGGCCAAGCTGCATTTTAGTGTTCTAGAAATGAAGGTGGACTTGCTTTGTTGTGGAGACTTTCTTAGACCATCTTTCCCAAAGATACTTTTGCCTTCCACTCTGGCAACTTGGTTGTGGTTTGGTATATAAAGAGAGCGAAACACACTCCTAACTCTTCTGCTGGAAGCCATGGGAGTATTAGAGTGGGCTGCATTTAAGAATCATCGTGTATTAACCAGTCATGTCCCTGGAGAAGCCACCTCTTTAGTGGATTAGCTCAGTCATTGTTTGCCGATGCTACACAAGTGGTATCTTAGTCAAGATGTAGGATGGATGCTCTCTTTCTCAGGCGGAACTGTTCAACGACCTGTTTGCATTCCATACTATTGCCAAATGCATCACCATCCTTTCCTTTACTCCTGTGATTGGGTGTTTGTGAGACAATGGTACAGAAATCACCCTTAGGACTTCTTTATGCCACCCACTCATTTCCTCTGGTTCCCAAGCTTTCAGAAGGTCATATTGATCAAAGTCAGTCATTCTCATAGCTCAGTATTGACCCTGGCATGTGTTTTAGCTTCCTCTTACGAAGGACACTGTCTAGCAGTCCTCACCCAGACATTCCCTCCTCTAGCCGAGTGGTAATACTCCAATTCCAGAAATGGCTAGAGAGAATTCTAACTTCTGAACAGAGGCCAACCATCAGCAACACTTAAACAGGAAGTGGATTTCTTCTTCCTTATAGACGTCAGTCTGCGGTTTTGATGTTTAATCTTCTTTTTGACCATCTTTGATTCTGGTTTTAAGTTATTCCTCCATAAACGCACTTGGTAGCCTTTTCCAGTTTTAGTCAGGTTGCACAATGTCTTTCATTTTCTTAAAGGTTTGTAAGGCCTTCCTAAGATAATTTTTTTCTTGTGTTCTCCACTGAAGAACTAATTTCTCTACGGGGCTTACACTTGGTGCTGGAAAAGTTGACTCTTGTCATTTCAATCAGCAGCTAAAGCTGATCAGAAATTTGTATTTGGAATACTATCTTTGTTTTAGCCATTACTTCCACAAGAAAATTTCAGCTACAAACCTTGTGCATCAATCCTCCATACCTGATTTTTCATAAGGATAGATTGTCCTTGAGAACAAATCAATTTTTCATTCCCTAGGTACCTATCTAGTCTAATCTTTTAAGTAACCTGTTAATCTGCTTGCTTTTTTTCTTTCCAAATTGTCATAGCAAAGGAGAATATTTATTACATTTTGTAGATGTACGTGGGCAGCTTAGTTCACTTGGATAGAACTAAATATTTCTGAAAAGATCCCCAATTATTTGATTCAGTTTTTTTTTTTTTTTTTAATTTAGCTCTAAAGTTTCTGAGGTGAGCTTGTCAAAGTGACTGTCTGATTGCATTAAGTTCTGCTTCCATATATAGTGAGTCTTTAACTTCTGAGCCTGGAACCCACGCATCCATAGCAGTGCCTACCTCTCTTTCTCTAGAATTCCATCTATTAGATGATATTTCTGTAACAGCTCTGTGGGCACCACCAAATGCTTTTGCAAGATGCTGTAAGTTGATTGTAATCTGTAGAGCTTTGCACTCTGAGGAGACAGGTAGAAGGATAAGCATAAGACTGTGCGGTAGTGGTTGAAGTATAACGTCCCATCTCAGATTAGATTTACGTGGGTAGCTCCATCTTTGTCAGTGTACCCATCTATCTTTACTTGCCTCAGGTTAGATGAGGATTGGAGAGCTATCTTGTTAATTTGTCTTTTTATATTTTTTGCTATGATGTTTGCAGATAACATTGTGATCTGTAGTAAGAGTAGGGAACAGGTTGAGGAGACCTTGGAGAGGTGGAGATGTGCTCCAGAGAGGAGAGAAATGAAGGTCAGTAGGACTAAGACAGAATATATGTGTGTAAGTGAGAGGGAGGATAGAGGAATGATGAGGATGCAGGGAGTAGAGTTGGCGAAGGTGGATGAGTTTAAATACTTGGGATCAACAGTTCAAAGTAATGGCGCGTGTAGAAGAGAAGTAAAGAAGAGGGTGTAGCCAGGGTGGAGAAGTGTGTCAGGAGTGATTTGTGACAGACTAGTACTAGTAAGAGTGAAAGGGAAGGTCTACAAGAGGGTAGTGAGACCAGCTATGTTATATGGGTTGGAGAAGGTGGCCTTGACAAAAAGGCAGGAGTCAGAGCTGGAAGTGGTAGAGTTGAAGATGTTAAGATTTGTAATAGGTGTGACAAGGGTGGACAGGATTAGGAATAAGTGTATTAGAGGGTCAGCCCAGGGTGGACAGTTTAGATACAAAGCCAGAGAGGCCAGATTGTGGTGGTTTGGACATGTGCTGAGGAGGGATGCTGGGTATATTGGGGAAAGGATGCTATGGATGGAGCTGCCAGGTAAGAGGAAGGCCTAAGATAAGGTTTGTGGATGTGGTGAGAGAGGCATGCAGGTGGTTGGTGACAGAGCAAGATGCAAAGGACAGGAAGAAATGGAAACGGATGATCTGCTGTGGCAACCCCCAAAGAGAACAGCCAAAAGAAAAAGATAGTTTTTGCTGTTTTTATCCTGACTGCCTGTCTGTCATCAGTCCCCTCCTAGCCATTTGGCCCATTCTTTCCACGTTAATGGGAGAAAAATCATTTGGAAGGGGCAGTCATTCAGACTCATTAAGGACAATTTGAGATTTTTTTTTTTATTTTTATGCTCCAACTCTTGCATGCACTTGAAGCATAGGGGAGGGGTGTGCATTGGTATGACAGTGGTGGAGGTCCCCTCACTTCCACAAGGAGTGTTTTACAAGCCGTGCCACTTGTCATAAAGCATGAGTGGTGGTTTCTCTGTCCTCCATCAGGGAGATCATACCACCCAATGTGCTTCAAGTGCAAGCTGTCTCCCAGAGGATAGGTGAATGGGCCACACCCTTTCATCCCCTCCCCTGGCTTCTCTAATGCCTGGGGTGTTAATCGAACTTCAGTTACTTATGTTGTAGTCAGGACTCCTTTTCATTGTTTTGCTGCTGCTAGACCCTAATGTGGGCTAAGCAAAGTCTAGAGAGCCCTCCTTTGCAGGGTATTATGAGTTAACGGGAGGGAGGGCCAGTCGCCTGAAAGGTTTTATATGCTGGGCTACCAAAGTCTTGCTGCCCTTAGTCTTGTGGTTGACAAAGATGTGAACCACCTATCTGTATGCCATTGTTAGGTATGTAACTTTCATCTTCAAGTTAACTGTAGTAGCAAAACAAAAATGTTATTGGAAAGCGCCGTGTTCTTTTGTGAGGAAAAAAATTACTTTTGGGCACATTGTCCACTTTAAAAGGTTAGAAAATCTTGTCCACTTAACAGTAGATTATTACTGACTGGATTCTGCTTAAATCTGTTATGCTGTGAATGAATCACAATCTATTCTTTCTGTTTTGTTACTCCCATATAGCCATTTTTTTTCTGTTACTGTAAAAAGCAAAAAGTACCTAGTTTAGCATGTTTTTCTCAGTATGCCCTTTAACTCCCTAATATTGCTTAGCATACTGAGTATTCAAACAGCTGCCTTCCATTTTTCACTTTTCTTGTACTAACCTCAGTTCCTTTTTTGCATTGATTTACTTGCATCACCCTACCCAACTTCCTTGTTTTAATTTAGTAATTCAGAGTGCTGTCATCCCTAATGTGTTCTTACCTTTCTTACGGGGCGTGTTGGTTTCTCATTTTTCTGAGCTTCATTTATTTACAAGGATGAATTTTGTTGGCCCTCCTGCATGTGAAGTGTTTTCATGCTTCATGCTGGCTCTGTGACATTTAGTGGTTGCATCTTTGAACATTGTCTGTTTATTATTTTTATTTTGTGGGTAGAAAATTTTAGTGTCATTAACACTCTTCCCACCCATGTCAGTGATCATATGTCAGATGTAGTAAATTAGATGACTTCCTGCCTAACCCAAACCTCCCCACTGCTAATCTGGACTGCAAAGTCTTATGTACTACTTTTGGAGACTGGTTTTGCAGCAAATAGGTCAGCTGTTCATGCAAGAGAGACTGTTCATATTTTCTTGATAAAGAAACATGATGATTTCAGTTCCTGGTAGCTTAGTCTTCCATCACTGTCTTGCTCTTAGATTTTTTAAGAGGTTGTGTAAGCATTCTCTATACTTCATGCACAATTCTAAATTAACAGGAATACAACATTGACCTGCCATCCTCTAGTTATTCATAATTTTATGTTTACAGGTTTTTGTTTGCTGCTGCTGTTCCTTTACCATAGCTGTGTTCTATCTTGTCTGTGATGCAATGCATCTCTTCTCTTCAAATGACTGTCCATCCTGAATGTTTTCTGCCAGAAAGAAGGTTTGTTTGATGTTCTTCATCTCACATTGCTGCAGTCCTTACTTATGGGTAGTCCGTTGTCCTCGGTCGGCCCGAATACCAAAGTATTAGGCTGACGTCGGTCATGGGCGCCTAGATCTGACAGAGCGTCAGGGTATAAAGGCGCATGACCGACGTCATATCCCCAGTCTTTTTTGCCGCATGGTCTGATGCAGAAGCAGCGTTGCAAGTGCCGTTCGGCGTTCTGAAATTTTTCGTTTTTGGAGTTTCAGACCGATACCAAGTTGGGCTAAGTACCCCGTTGGGGAATATATTTTTGTTCTTTCTTGCCTCAGTTACTTACCGGATGTCAGAAAAAGTGAATAATTGTATTTCTTGTGGGAAACAGATACCGCATAGGGATTACCACTCGCTTTGTATTCCTTGTTTGGGACCGGAACACGACGTAGTCGGGTGTCGGTTTTGTGCTAGGTTTAATAAGCGCACTATAAAACGGAGGTTAGATTGCGCTAGGTTAGTCTTTGGCAAGAGGTGTAATTATAATATGCCGTCGGATGTTCCGACGCCTGCTTCTACTAAGAAGCGCAAAGACAAATCTTTAAAGCCTAGGCAGGATGATTCGTCCGTTTCGGACGCTGGAACTTTAGAAGCTACAGCTGAACAGGTGGATACGGCTGAAGTTTCTGTTGAGTCCCAGGGGGAAACTTTGATTTTACAGGATGTGGCCTCTCAGGAGGCAGGTCAGGCTGAAGGGGCCTCTCAGGTTACTATTCTCCCTTCTATGCCTAAGGTGGTTAGGCCTTCTGCTACTGTTTCTAAGGCTGCTTCTAAGGGCAGGTCTGTCTTGCCTTCCTCTGGTGTCAGTTCTGGTTCTTCAGGGTCTGTGCCTAAAAAGCACATGCTTAAAATGGCAGAGGATTTGATAACTTTAATTAGAGGTTCTATTCCCCCTCCTGATAAAAGGCCCAGGATGGAGCCAGAGTTGGAAAGTTTGGGGCAGGCCTCAGATGATTCAGAGTCTTCTGCTGAAGACATTCAAGATTTCCCTCCTTATTCTGATTCTGATGCAGAGGATTCCACTCCTTCTGCTTCTCCTCCAGAGGATTTTTCATTTTCAGAAACTCTGCATTCCATGAGGGAGCATTTTCAGTGGGAGGGACAGGATTACTCTGATTCACGGAAGAGACTTGGGGAGTTCTTGTTTTTACCACAGCATAGACCCTTAGCTATACCTCCGGTTTTGGATGTTGTTTCAGATGTTTTTTTCGGAAGCTTCCCTTAATCCAGATTCTGTGCCTCCTGCCCCAGTTAAACCGGACAGGTATTACAGGGTGCCTGAGGCTCATAAATATCTGTATAAGAGTCCTAGGGCGGACCCAGAAACTATTAGTCAGGGGCCTAAGGGTGTTAGAGCCTCTGTTGTTAAGAATCCGGTTCCTCTGGATAAGGAAGCTAGAGCTTTGGATAGATGGGGTAAGAAGGTGTATACCTCTTCTACTTTAGCAATGAGAGCTTTGAACTGCCAGTTTCATATGTTGAAGTATCAGAATTTCCTCCTTTCTCAGCTAAGGTCTAAAGTGGATGCTTTGGCAGAGGGCATAGAGTGTAAAGAATTGCAGGATTTTGTGCATGTTTCTGAACAGGTGGGTAAGCACTCTTTGCAATGTGGTTTTGATGCTTTACAGGCTTCTTCCAGGGTGGCTGCCACTGGTTCAGTTATTCGTAGGCACGCCTGGCTTAAGGATCAGAATTTGTCTGAGCATGTTAAGTCTAGAATTCTGGATGCCCCTTTACAGTCTGAAGTTTTGTTTGGTCCTCCTGTGGAGTCAGTCTTAAAGAAAATGGAAGACAAGGCTAAGTCTATGCAGACTGTTAAAGATTTTTTGCAGGTACAACCTCCAAAGTTTAGTAGAAATTGGCCTACTAAGGGGTGGACGTACCCTTCTTCTGATTCTCAGTCTAGGGGTAGATCTAGGCGTGGTAGGGGCAGAGCTCAGAGTACTTTCAGGCCGAGACAATGGAGTTTGCCTGCTCAATCTGCTGGTGAGGGCAGGGGCCAGTCCTTTCATAAACAGGCCCAATGACCTACATTTTCAGCTGCCAGATTCTTCTTGCCTGGCAGCTCCTTTGGGAGGAAAGTTGGCTCTTTTCAAGCAAAATTGGCATTTAGTCACCCAGGACAAATGGGTATTGGACATTATAAACCGAGGTTACAAGTTCTATTTCCATACCATGCCTCCTTTCAAAGGCATGCCAGACGTCCCTCCTCGGCAAAGGATAGAGGCTCGCAGACATATTTCTTTACTTCTTCAAATAGGAGCTATACAGCCAGTTCCTCTGTCAGAAGTGGGCCTAGGATTTTATTCTCGCCTGTTTCTAGTTCCAAAGAAAGGGAACACGTGGAGACCAATTTTGGATTTATCTATCCTCAACACTTACCTGGACATTCCAAAGTTCAAGATGCTGACTTTACAACAACTTTTACCTCTGTTGGGAAAAGATCACTGGATGGTTACTCTGGACCTCAAAGAGGCTTACCTTCATGTTCTTATCAGGCCCAGTTGCAGGAGGTACCTGCGTTTTCGGGCTGGAAATTTACATTATCAGTTCTCTGCATTGCCCTTTGGCTTATCTACTGCGCCCAGAGTGTTCACAAAGGTTCTGGCTCCAGTGATAGCATTCTTCAGACTAAGAGGAATACAGATTTATCCTTATTTGGACGATTGCCTGATTATTGCACACTAAAAGGACGAACTTCTTCATCTACAGTATGTGATGGCAATGTTAAGATGCCTAGGGTATTCTGTGAACGAAACAAAGTCCAGTCTAGTACCCTCTCAGGACATGTGCTTTCTGGGTGTGAGACTGAATACAGCTTCCCAGATGGCCTTTTTGACCCCGGACAAACAAAGAAGCCTTTCTCTTTATTTCCATCAAATGTCTCTACGGTCCAGGCTGACTGCAAGGACAGTCCTTCAAGCCTTGGGGTTCATGGCATCTTGTATTCTGGTGCTTCCCAATGCCAAATTGCATATGAGGAAGCTTCAATGGCATCTCAAAAATGTATGGACACAGCACTGCCAAGATCTAGACACTGTCATTCAAATAATACCTTGCATTCGGAAGGAGTTTTTGTGGTGGGCTCAGGAATGTCACCTAAACGAGGGAGACTCTGTGACCCGGCCAGAAGCGAGTCAGATTCTAACGACAGATTCCTCGGACAAGGCTTGGGGAGCACACCTCAATGGAAAATGGGTGCAAAACACGTGGCCTGTCAAACTCCAACATTTGCATATCAACTTGAAGGAAATGTTAGCAGTCCAGTTTGCATTGATGGCTTTCAAAGATTTACTTCACCCAGGGCAGGTGTTGATTCGAACAGACAGCACTACTGTCATGTGGTACATCAACAAGCAGGGGGGAACCCATTCTTACCCTCTTTGCAGGCAAGCGATGATTCTGTGGGAAACTGCTCTCAATCTACACCTCAAGCTTCAGGCAAGGTTTCTACCAGGAGCACAGAACTCCTTAGCAGATGTATTGAGCAGACAAATAGTGGATCCTCACGAATGGAAATTGGATCCTCATGTATTTCAACAGTTGACAGTGTTATGGGGAACTCCATAGATCTGTTCGCTTCTCCTCTAAATTACCAGTTGCCAAAGTTTTGCACAAAAATGTTTCATCACACAGCTTGGAAGGTGGACGCTCTATCATTCAGTTGGAACAATCTGCAAGTATATGCCTTTCCACCTCTACCTCTTCTTCCCAAGGTACTCTTGAAGGCCAGACAAGACAAGCCAACCATGATTTTGATAGCACCGGATTGGCCTCGACAACACTGGTACCCACTACTGAGGAGCTTAGTACGAGAACCTCCATGGCCTCTGCCTTTGATTCCGCACCTTTTGTCACAAGAGGACAGTCACTTCCTCAATGTCAAGATTCAGTCTCTACATCTAACAGCCTGGCATATTCTGTTTTAGACTCTGGAGGGTCTCAGCTTCCACAACAAGTTTTGAATGTTATTTGAGGCCAGGAGGCCTAGTACCAGGAAAGTTTACGCTGATAAATGGAGGAGATTTTTTATTTGGAGCAAAGGAAAGGACTTTGATGTCTCCAAACCTGATTTAAGTGTTGCTCTTCAATATCTTACTGAGTTGTTGGACAAGGGTTTGTCTTTCTCCTCAATAAAGGTCCATGCTGCAGCCATTTCTGCTCACTATGATTGTGACCCTCCTTTATTCTCTCATCCTTGGTTTAAGCAATTTCTTAGAGGGGCAAAGAATATAAGACCCCCACGTAGAGCTCCTACTCCTGCTTGGGATCTCAATTTTGTGTTGGAAAAACTTACTCTACAACCTTTTGAGCCTGCAGCTACTGCAGAGTTAAAGTATTTGTCATGGAAAACTGCTTTTTTGTTGGCCATTACCTCTGCAAGAAGGGTTTCTGAATTACAGGCCCTCATGGCAGTGGAGCCTTTCCTGATTTTTCATAAGGATAGGGTATCTTTGCGTACTAATCCTTCCTTTATGCCTAAGGTGGTTTCTAGTGTGGCCTTAAATCAAACTATTCATTTGCCTACTTTTTATGCAAACCCCCAAAATAAAGGGGAGAAAATTTTGCATACTTTGGATATTCACAGGCATTTGCGTTATTATTTGAGCAGAACCAAAGAGTTCAGACAGTCTCGGCAATTGTTTTTCTTTTGCTTTGGGTTCACAGGGTAAACCTGTTTCAAAACCAACTATTTCTAAATGGATTGGGTTTTGTATTTCTTTCTGTTATTCCCATCATGGTAAGGAGGTTCCTGCTGGAATCAGGCCTCATTCCACTAGGGCTACTGCTACTTCTACGGCCTTTCTAAGGGGGGTAGCTACAAAAGACATTTTGGAGGCAGCTACTTGGAGTTCAGTGCATACCTTTTCTAAACATTACCACCTTCCTCTTTATTCTAAGTCTAGGGCTGGATTTGCCACTGCAATTTTACAGGGCATTTTAGCGGCCCCTAATGCTTTATGATTTTTACCATCCTCCCTTTCCCGTTGCTTTGGGATTCTACCCATAAGTAAGGACTGCAGCAATGTGAGATGAAGAACATAGTACAGTTTTGTACCTACCATAAATGTAGATGTTCAAGATCCACATTGCTGCAGTCCAATTACCCTCCCTCCTTCCCCACTGTAGTTAGACTTGGTGTTATGCTTTAGGTGATGGTTGTTGTTGGGCATGTTTTTGGGAGGTATTCTGTTTTTGGCTGTGGCCTTTCTGGTTTGGCCTTCTGACATCTGGGGCAAGAAAAGACTGAGGATATGACGTCGGTCATGCGCCTTTATACCCTGATGCTCTGATGTCAGATCTAGGCGCCCATGACCGACGTCAGCCTAATACTTTGGTATTCGGGCCGACCGAGGACAGCGGACTACCCATAAGTAAGGACTGCAGCAATGTGGATCTTTGAACATCTACATTTATGGTAGGTACAAAACTGTACTTTTCTTTTGGCTTTTCCCGGTTAGGGGTCGCCACAGCGGAACTCCGGTCTGCTTATGATTGGCAGTTGATTTTTACGTACCGGCTTGCCAGGCCTGACGCACAACCTTCAACGAAGGTACGCCCATTCACGCACGTCTCCACGCAGAAGACGCTCTCGCTGAGAATTGAACCGGACAGTGTCTTACTGTGAGGCGACAACGCTACCGCAGCAGCACCACCGCATCCTTATTGTGGTTATAACTAGTCATATTCTCAGGCCACAGTCACATCCGTCCTACTTAAGACATTAATTGACTGAAGCCAACATCATAGTCTGTATCTGGGCTGCATGTATGGTAACTGTTTTCTGTGCCCTGTTAAGTACTTCAGTGTACCTTCCACCACACATACACACACACACACACACACACACAGACACCCCTCCTTTCTTGGATTCTGCAGTTATAACTTTCAATGAGTGGATTGCTGATAGGTGTGTTAGCTTTCCCTTCCCCCTCTTTTAGGAGAAGGGTTTTATTTAAAATGTTTCTAAGTTCTAAATTATATCCCTTATTTTGTCATCCCTTCTTTACCATTTGACTTTTCTGTTAACTTTAGATTTAAAAGATGCTTATCATATTTCTAGATCCACATCTCTGAAGTTTTTTTTAGAGGTTTTCTGTGTCTGGAACACATCAATTTCTCTGTATTATCCTTTGGTCTGTCTGCTGTTATAAGGGTGTTTACATAGTGCCTAGCTTCTGTGATGGACTATTACAGACTGCAAGGTGTTCACATATTTCCTTATTTAGGCAATTTTTCTTTCTTTGCATATTATTTTTCAAGGTGTCAGGAATCCTTCACTTTAATAAGGAATTCCTACACTGACTGGGATTCAGGAGAGTATATGGAAGTCTTACCTGACTAATTCTCAGACATGTTTTCCTGTGGTGTCTCTAAAACACATCAGTTGAAAGAGCTTTTCTTCTACGGAAGAAGTAGATCTGTATATAAAGCTATTCTGGAGTTTTTCCACTTAAGTGACTGTCTCAGCTATGGAATTCCTCAGGGTTTTGGGGTCTCATGGTATTGATTCTCATGATGTCTTTTGTCCATTGGTACCTGTAACCTATATGGTCCCAACATGTATATTCTTTGACTTGTCAGTTTCAAGTTTTTTGAGGTTTGTGAATAGGGATATGTAAGACTTTGCTTGGGGAGCAGTGTCTTTGGGAGTAGAAGTGAAAGGTCTTTGGAACATACAAGACAGGCAAAACCGCATAAAATGAAAGAAATATGGGCAGTTGTAAAATGTTTTCAGCTTTCCTTTTTGGTCCTTTGATACCTTTGCAAGTGTTTACAGACAGCAGTACAGCAGTGATCTGATGTTATAAATGAGGGGGACCAGGTCTTGCCCTCTATGCAGACTAGCCATGTTAGCACGGATATCACTTTACAGGCTTCTTGCAGCCTATAAGGACCGTTCTCTTGTGACTTCCTGGGCCCTTCTCCTTGTTCTTTTAAACTATTGAAATCTATCCATCCAGCTTAGGCTACTGCAACAGTGATCATAGTACAGTTGTATAAATAAATTTAACATAACAGTAGCTGTTCATGTTATCAAAGCTGCAGTAAACCACACACCCTTGTTTTTGTGTGCGTTTGGTTTGTTTTTGCCAGGGTGTGGACACACAATTTTTCTTTTCCCTGCAATGTTCTATTATGGCTTTAGCTGCCTCCTCCCTGTTGGCATGAAAGCTCTGAAAGGCTTGGTGGCCAAAACTAACTTTTAGTCAGTTCATATGGAGCTGACTAATGGTTTGAGTGCATAGAAGGTAAAGGTTTGGAAACTGATCAGCTGTTGTATCTTATGCAAGCTGTAGCTTATTCTGCTACAGCAGTGATCATTTGAATATCTACTGTTGTAATAAGTCAGCTTACACAACTGTACTCTTTGGGGATGTATCATAGATGACAGGTGAATGTTAATCACCATAACGTCTGGCCATTATGCAGTTTGTTACCATTCCTTTATTAGAAGAGAAGCTAGTGTGAACAGACTTTTAGGCTGAAGTTTTGTTGAAAGACAGTCCCCAGAGAAGAGTAACTTATTCTACTCAAGGCTTTATCTTTGTCTCTAGTAAATGGAGCTGGTGGTGGTGGTGTGGGGGTTAGACCACTTCTCTAGATATGACTTTCACTTTATGTAGTAAGTACAATTTAGGATGGCCATACTTCAAGCCATTTTTCCTCCTATACAGCAAGAGTACTTAATGAGCACCTTAGACTTGATAGGTGCCTGCTAGCATGTTAGTATTCTCTAGAAACACACAAGAGTATATCGGCATTTTGTCCTTCCATTTCACTGTTGTAATATGCATAATATGAGGGATCCCCTGCCAAAGGCAGTCCAACTTCTGTCCAGTATAGCAAAGCCTTTAGGTTTCCTTATGGTACACCGTACATCACATATATGCTCCTTATGTGTAACGTAGGGCTTATAAGTGATGTCTGGACGTATCATCCTCAGAACTTCTTTGCCGCCAGTCTAAACACCATCTCTGATTGTCGGTCTGATCACTCGAGTCATTGCTGGTGTACATAGCCATTCAGATAAGTGCTGTATTGGGGTTTTTGGCTTATTTTTTGTTTTTGTTTTGCGGTGGAGTTTCAGGTCATCCATGAAGGGTAAATGCCAGCATGGGAAACCGATTCTCCATGAAGATAATCGCTAGCAGTGCTTTATGTTCATCGTGTTTCACTGTTACTCATCACCTGTGGGTTATCCCTGCTGTGGTAGCCCTCGGCCGGCCTGAATACCAGAGTCAGTGTTTCTCTGCGTCAGCTGCTGGCACTTGCTGTCTGACGTCAGGTCGTCAGTGCTATAAAAGAAGGCAGCCGACGCTATTACATCATTCTTTCTTGCCATGGAGCCCGTAGCAGAAGCAGTTCGCAAGTGTGCCGGTCGGTCACTACCAGAGTTTGAATTACAGCTGAAAACGTCTAAAGCTAAGTACCCCATTGGGGATCCTTTTTTTCTTGCACTAACTGATGTCCGAAAAAGTTGACAATTGTCTAGCCTGTGGAAAGCAAATACCACAACGAGACTTTCATTCATACTGCGTCACTTGTCCCCAGTTGCCAGTTCTGTGCCCTCTTTAATGCGAGAAGCATTAGTCATAGAGCTCTTATTGTAGCCGGGTATTTTAGTCTTCAGTCTTTGCATTTCAAATTGATGTCAGTCAGCCAGCAATCCATAGACATTCCGAAAAAAACGTAAGGATAAGATAGACCACACAAGGCTAAGCCTTCTGACGACTCTGCCGCTAAGCAGGTAGTCAGTTCTCTGGAATTCAGTGAGACGCCTTCGCAGCCCCTGATGCCTGATTCAGTACCTGCCCAGGCCTCTACTGAGACCCTTTTGAAGTCCGGTTGTTTGTCTTTCGGCTTTTCCCGGTTAGGGGTCGCCACAGCGGGTGCAGAAATCTTCTTAGTCTTCCAAGCCTTTGGTTGTCTCTGCATTGGTTGGATCTGGAGCAGCAATGCAGGCACCGGCTTCTGAGGAGGTTTTTCGCACTACTGAATCTAGACAAAACAAATGACGTCTTCTCCTCTGACTACTGTTTCTCTCAAAGGGATACTCTTGGGCCTAGAAGCAAGGCCACTTATAAGAAAACTACCTCTAGCCACCATTTTACTCCTGCTCCACCACCCCAAGCTCAAATGCTTAAAATGGCAGAGGATATTATCACCCTTATCAGAGGTAGTCAGGCCACAAGGTCTAAAATGAAGAAACCTTTCTCCTGAAATAGGGAAAGAACAAGATTCTGACGAGTCTGATTATTCAGATTTTGAAGAGGAACAACAACCTCTGACTGCCTATGAGGATTCAGATGCAGAGGAATCCATTCCTTCTGCCTCCCCACCAGAAGATCTTTCCTTTGGGGAAAACACTTCACATCCTCAGGGAACATTTCCACTGGGAATCCCAAGACTTCCCTCAGTCTAAGAAAGACAGTTTCTAGACCTGCCCCAGCACAGACCCTTGGCCATCCCCCCAATCTTAAAGATGGTTGATGATGTCTTCCATGAATCCAGCTCAACTCCTGACGCCCTCCCACCTGCTCCCAGAAAGGCTGACCAGTATTACAGAGTACTGGATTCTCACAAGTACCTGTACAGAAATCTTGCTGCAGACCCGGAGGTCAATACACAGGGACCAAAAGGAGCTAAGGCTAGTTCTGTAAGGAATCCTATTCCTTCTGACAAGGACTCCAGAGCTCTGGACAGATGGGGTAAAAAAGTATACACCTGTGCAACCTTGGCTATCCGAGCACTCAGCTGTCAGTTCCACATGTTAAAATATCACCAACACACTTTGGAACTATTAAAACAAAAAATTTCAACCTTTCCTGACTGTTAGTTTGAAATCAGATTTACTGCACTCTGCTTGTCAAGTGCCTAAACACTCATTACACTGTGGATATGATGCCCTAGAAGCCTTAAGCAGGGCAGCAGTGTTAGGATTGGTCATTAGGAGACGTGCATGGTTGAAGGAACAACCTCTCCCTGATCATGTCGAATCTAAATTACTTGATACACCCTTAGATAAGGATCGCTTGTTTGGAGAAAAAGCAGAAGAGGTGCTTAAAAAGATGGAAGACAAAGCAAAATCTATGCAAATTTGTAAAAGATTTCCTTCCGGTACAACCTCCTAGGTTCACCATGAATTTTCCCTCAAAACACTGGTCCTTTCCTGCACCTAGCAGATGGCGAAGGTAAGCCCTGCAGGGACAGACCAGCCAAACTCCTATCCCAGGGACAGCAGAGAGCCAAACAGTGGACCACTTCCACTCCAAAGGCAGGGAGTTCTAAGCCATCTCTCTATGTCAAAAGCTCTCAATGACTCCTTCTCCTCATCTGCCCTCTTTTCACTCGCCAAAATCTAGGTGGAAGGTTCTTCCTCTGCTTGGAAAATTGGCTTTATGTAACAAAGGACCAATGGACCTTAAAGATAATTTTTCAGGGATACAATTTCTCCTTCAACAAACTCCCAATACTAAGAGGGTATCCAGACTTGTCTCCAAATCAGTGGGCAGAGGTATTGAAACAAGTCCAAATTCTCATCCCAAGGGGCAGTAGAACCTGTCCCCTCAGATCAAACAGGCAAAGACTTTTATTCCAGACTATTCCTTGTTCCGGAGTGCAAGGGCAGCACCAAGGATCAAATGGTGGAAATTGAAAAAGGGTAATTGTGAGGTGGAGTTCAGGGATGAGTTAAGACAGGCACTGGGTGGCAGTTACCAAATAGCTGGGTAACTACAGCAGAGCTAGTAAGGGAGACGGCTAGAAAGGTGCTTGGTATGACATCTGGACAAAGGACGACAAGGAGACATGGTTGTGGACTGAGGAAGTACAGGAAAGTATACAGAGAAAGAGGTTGGCAAAGAAGTGGGATTGTCCGAGAGATGAAAGTGGACAGGAGTATAAGGACATGAGGTGCATGGCAGAGAGAGGTGGCGAAGGCTAAGGATAAGGCATATGCAGAGTTGTATGAAAGGTTGGACACTAAGGAGGAAGAAAAGGACCTGTACCGATTGGCTAGACAGAGGGACCGAGCTAGGAAAGATGTGCAGCAGGTAAAGGTGCTAAAGGATAATGAGGGAAACATACTCACAAGCGAGGAGTGTGTGTTGAGATGGAAAGAGTACTTTGAGGAGTTGATGAATGAAGAGAATGAGAGGGAGAGAAGGTTGGATGATGTGGGGATAGTGAATCATGAAGTACAATGGATTATCAAGGAGGAAGTAAGGATAGCTATGAAGTGGATGAATAATGGAAAGGCTATTGGTCCAGATGACATACCTGTGGAAGCATGGAGGTGTTTAGGTGAAATGGCAGTGGAGTTTTTAACCAGATTGTTTAATGAAATCTTGGAAAGTGAGAGGATGCATGAGGAATGGAGAAAAGTGTTTTGGTACTTATTTTTAAGAATAAGGGTGATGTGCAGAGCTGTAGTAACTACAGAGGGATTAAATCAGTCACAACATGAAGTTATGGGAAAAAGTAGTGGAAGCTAGGTTAAGAAGGGACATGATGATTAGTGATCAGCAGTATGGTTTCATGCCGGGAAAAAGCACTACAGATGCGATGTTTGCTCTGAGTGTGTTGATGGAGAAGTACAGAGAAGGTCAGAAGGAGTTGCATTGTATTTTTGTAGACTTGGAGAAAACATATGACAGGGTGCTTAGAGAGGAGTTGTGGTACTGTATGAGGAAGTCGGGAGTGTCAGAAAAGTATGTAAGAGTGGTACAGGATATGTTTGAGGGTAGTGTGACAGTGGTGAGGTCTGTGGTGGGAGTGACGGATGCGTTTAAGGTAGAGGTGGGATTACATCAAGGATCAGCTCTGAGCCCTTTCTTATTTGCAATGGTGATGGACAGGTTGACATACGAGATCAGACAGGAGTCCCCATGGACTATGTTTGCAGATGACATTGTTATCTCTAGTGAGAGTAGGGAACAGGTGGAGGAGACCCTGGAGATATGCTCTAGAGAGAAGAGGAATGAAGGTCAGCAGGACTAAGACAGAATATATATGTGTGAATGAGAGGGAGGATAGAAGAATGGCGAGGATGCAAGGAGTAGAGGTGGAGAAGGTGGATGAGTTTAAATACTTGGATCAGTAGTTCAGAGTAATGGTGAGTGTGGAAGAGAGATGAAGAAGAGAGTACAGGCAGGATGGAGTGGTTGGAGAAGTGTCAGGAGTGATTTGTGACAGATGAGTACCAGTAAGAGTGAAAGGGAAGGTCTACAAGAGGGTAGTGAGACCAGCTATGTTATATGGGTTGGAGACAGTGGCATTGACAAAGGCAGGAGTTTGAGCTGGATGTGGCAGAGTTAAAGCTGTTAAGATTTGCACTGGGTGTGACGAGAGTGGACAGGATTAGGAATAAGTATATTACGGGGTCAGCCCAGGTTGGTAGGTTTGGCACAAAGCCAGAGAGGCAAGATTACATTGGTTTGGACATGTGCTGAGGAGGGATGCTGAGTATATTGGGGGAAAAAGATGCTAAGGATGAAGCTACCAGGTAACAGGAAAAGAGGAAGGCCTAAGATGAGGTTTATGGATGTGGTGAGAGGACATGCAGGTGGTTGGTGTGCCAGAGCAAGATGCAGAGGACAGGAAGAAATGGAAACAGATGATCCGCTGTGGCAACCCCTAACGGGAACAGCTGAAAGAAGGTGGTGATTCCTTGTTCCCAGAAAAGGGGGCACTTGGCGCCCCATCCTGGATCTATCCATTCTTAACACTTTCCTGGTGATCCCTAAATTCAAAATGCTAACTTTGCATCAGCTGCTCCCTATGCTGACAAAAAAATTCCTGGTTAATTACCCTAGATCTAAAATATGCCTACCTCCACATCCCCATAGGGGAATCCTGCAGGAAATTACTTTGCTTCAGAGCAGGCTCACAACACTTTCAGTTCTGTGTGCTACTCTTTGGCTTATCTACTGCCCCCAGGGTATTCACCAAATGCTTAGCTCCAGCCATAGCCTTTTGCAGACAGAAAAGTATACAAATTTACCCGTATCTGGACGACTGCCTCATTCAGGCAGATTGCAAAGGAAAAGCTCATCAAGGACCTCCTCTTTGTCAAAACCCTCCTAACCTCCTTAGGGTACGCCATCAAAGAGAAGAAATTAAAGCCTCCAGGAAGATAATTTTCTTGGGAGCACTGCTGGACACAGCATCCCAAATGGCCTTCCTATCCCCAGGCTTGCGGAAGTCACCTCACTGCGAGGAAGTTCCTGCAAGCCTTGGGGTACATGGCATCTTGCATCCTTCTAATTCCTCTGGTCAGGCTTCACATGAGAAAACTTCAATGGTACCTTTGGTGTCAGCACACTCAACCTCGAGACCTCTCTTCCTTTGATCCCCTGTATAAGGGCTGAGTTTCTCTGGTGGGCAGGGGCTTGTGCCCAGAACAAGGGTCTTTCCTTCACCTTCCACCCAACCGGGCAGACCATTACCACCGACGCCTCAGACATAGCTTGGGGCGCTCACCTAGAAGGCAGATTCACCCAAGGTCTTTGGGATGCCCAGCACCTTCCTTTACACATCAACCAGAAGGAAATGATGGCAATACAAAAGGCTGTGGTGTCCTTCAAACCCCATCTCAAGCCAGGGGTTCTCCTTATCAAAACAGTCTACACCACAGCAATGCAGTACATCAACAAACGGGGAGGGACCCAATCTTACCCTCTGTGCAGGCTAGCCATGAACCTCTGGCTGACAGCCTCTTCCATGGGCTACACCAATACCTACCGGGATCAACAACACCCTAGCAGACCACTTAAGCAGTATCTTACTGGACGCCCATGAGTGGCAGCTCCACAGAAAAATCTTTGTACAAATCACTCTGGCACGAGGGACTCCGGAGGTGGATCTTTTTGCTTTGCTACTCAACCATCAGCTGAAAAAATTCTGTACCAGGGAATATCACCACCTAGCGTGGAAAGTGGATGGCTTGACCTTCCCCTGGAACACCCTCTTTGTGTACGCATTCTCTCCTCTGCCTCTTATTCCCAAGGTATTGATCAAAATAATGGAGAAGAGACCAAAGACCATCCTCATTGCCCCAGATTGGCCCAGACAACATTGGTACCCCTTACTGTGCAGCCTGACCTTACAGCCCTCCAGGCAGCTTCCCTTGATCTCAGACCTCTTAACTGAGGTGGGGGTGGAAATACTGCACCCAGACTTGCAGACTCTCAAACTATCAGCATGGCTAATGCTCTAAAGGCAAGCAAGGGGCCCCTGTTAAGTAAACAGGTCCTAGACATTGTCACAGAGGCCAGAAGGCCCAGCACTAGAAACTTTTATGCAGGAAAATGGAAAAGATTCTGCTCCTGGAGTCAGTCCAGAGGGGGCAATACCACACAACCTTCCATCCCTCTTATCCTGGACTACCTAGCGGAGCTACTTAATAGTGGCCTCTCCTCTATTAAAATCCACACCTCAGCCATTTCAGCTCATTTTGATATAGAACAGCCCCTGTTCTCCCATCCCTTGATTAAACAATTCCATAGAGGAGCTTCTAATTTCAGACCTCCCAGAAAGCCACCCACACCAGCCTGGGAATTGAATTCTGTTTTGGAAAAACTAACTTTACCTGCCTTTGAGCCTGCTGCTTCAGCTGAACTAAGATACCTCTCCTGGAAGACTGGTTTTCTCCTAGCTGTCACCTCAGCCAGAAGGGTTTCAGAACTTAAGGCAGTGATGGCCATTGAGCCCTTCATCATCTTCCATGCAGACAAGGTCTCCCTGACAACTAATCCCTCCTTTATGCCCAAGGTGGTATCTAATGTAACTCTTAACCAGGCCATACATCTCCCCACCTTCTTTCCTAACCCTCAAAACAAGGGGGAAAGAATTCTGCACTCACTAGACATGCACAGACAGCTCAGATATTGTCTGGACCGTACTAAACCCTTCAGGAAAACAAACCAACTACTTGTCAGCTTTGCCCCAGGGACAGAGGGGAAGCCAATTTCCAAACAAACCATTTCCAAGTGGATGTCACACTGTATCCATTTCTGCTACAGATTGCATGGGAACACCCCCCCCCCAAGTCTGTTCAAACCCATTCCACTAGGGCAGCGTCCACTTCCGCAGCATTCCTCAGAGGATTTCCCACCAGGGAAATCCTGGAAGCTGCCACCTGGACTTCTGTCCTTACCTTTACCAAGCATTACCACCTACCTTTATTTTCTAAGGCTAAGGCAGGGTTTGCCTCTGCAGGGCATGCTGACCCATTCCTAGGTCTCTGACTAATCCTACCACCTCTCTCCTTAGCTTTGGGAATCCTCCCCCAGGTGATGACTGCAACAGTGAAGCACGAAGAACATAGTACAGTTGTGTACACTTACCATAAATGTACATGTTTGAGAGTATTCACTATTGCAGTCTTTGTTTCCCACCCTCTTTCTCCTTGTATCTTCTTTCTTAATGGAGACATAAGTTTCTAATGGTGGCTTTTAGCCACCAGGACCATTTTACCATATTTACTTGGGCCTCTGGTTAGGGCAAGAAAAAGTAATGTAATGGCATCTGCTGCCTTTCTTTATAGCACTGACTGCCTGATGTCGGACAGCAAGCGACAGCAGCCGACACAGAAAAACACTGATTCGGACATTCGGGTCGGCTGAGGGCTACCACAGCAGGGATAACCCACAGGTGATGACTGCAATGGTGAATATACTTGAACATCTACATTTATGGTAAGTGTACACAACTGTACTTTGTTTAATGGCCTCTCATCGTATGTCCTGCAAAATCTGTTAGGCCTTTGTGCCTAAAACCTTATGGTTTTGTTTTTCATCCCTCGCTATTTACTTAGAAAACCATCATCCCAAACGTTTAGTGAGACGCTATGGAGGGTATTCCTGGCCTGAGGGTCAGCCATCTTCGAAGGTCAAAAAAGTTAGATTGGATTCTTTGGCTGCACCTCCTACATCAGACATTTCTCTTGAGGCTGATGGAAAGGCCAGAGGTTCACTCGGTTCTTGGGTTGGATTCCTCTGTCCTTGACAGTTTTGGAGGCTATCATGAATCCGGCTGCTCTCACATCCTCTGAGGCCTTGTAGACGTACATTTCTAATGTACAGGGGAAACTGCGTCTTATCACTGAAGGGCCTAGGAAGTTCCTCAGATTCTGGTGAGGGAGGAAGTCCAGACTACTACTATTGAGTGTGTAGGCCAACATCCGAGCCCTCAAAGTTTTATAAGGCAGATGTCACCTTTAAAAAAGAACAAAAGACAAAACATGATCATCTTCGTGTTTCACTGTTGCAGTCATCACATTTGAGTTATCCTGCCAGGGGTAGCCCTCAGTCACCCCGAGTACCAGAGGCTTAGTATTTCTGCGTCTGTTGCTTTTGCTCCAGGACTGACGTCCGGTCGTCAGTGGTATAGAATCAGGCAGCTGACGCCATTACATCAGTCTTTTTTGCCGAGGAGCCTGAAGCAGAAGCAGTTCACATGAGTGCCATTCGGCCGCTACTTGAGTTTTCATTTCCGAATTGAAGATGAAGTCTTCTAAAGCTAAGTACCCCATTGGGGATCCTTTTTTCTTGCTGTAACCGATGTCAGAAAGTTAACAATTGCCTCACCTGTGGAAAGCAAATACCACACCGAGACTTCCATTCTTACTGCGTCACCGGTTTAGGCCCAGACCATGACATCCCCCAATGTCACTTTTGTGCTTTGTTCAATGCCAGAACTATACTTTGTCTTGCCCTAATTGTCGCTTGATATTTTCGCTCAGTCCTCGAATTCCGATATGGCTTCGGTAAGCCATCCGACTACCGATCTTCTGAAAAAAACATAAGAATAAAGGCAGAGGCAGACAGCACAGGTCCAAAACTGCAGATGACACTTCTGCTAAGTTAGTCATCAGTTCTCTGGTCCTCAGTGAGGAGCTTTTGCAGCCCCTGATGCCTGCTTCTGTGGATTCGCAGGCCGCTGCCGAGACCCTTTCGGAGTCTGGTATGCCACGAGACTCTTCTTCAACTAAGGATCCTGCGGATGTCTCTGCCTTGGATGGGTCCAGAGCCGCTGAGCAGGCACCGGCTTCTGAGGAAGTACTTTGCACTACCGATACTAAACACAGACCGACTTCTTTTGCATCTTCAGTTCTTTCTAAAACTACCGAGTTTCTAAGGCCTAGGCTATGAACCAGACCCAAAAAACTGATGAACCAAAGTCAGGCACCTGCTTCCTTGCCTCAGTCTCAAATGCTTAAAATGGCAGTAGACCTTATTTTACTTATTAGGGGAAAACAGGCTACCCCTTCCAAAAGAAAGAGACTTGTCCCCAGTAGTTTTATCTGGAGTCCGATGACTCTGATACATCTGAATATGAAGATATGCAACCCCTCTCTGCTTATGAGGATTCTGTTGCAGGGGAATCAATTCCTCTGTCTCTCCACCAGAAGATTTTTTCATTTGGGGAAACCCTACATACTTTAAGGGAGCATTTCCACTGGGCATGTCAGGACTACCCTCAGTCAAAAAAGATACTCCGGGAATTCTTAGATCTACCACAGCACAGACCTTTGGCCATTCCTCCTGTCCTGGATGTTGTGGATGATGTTTTTATGGAATCCAGTCTGACTCCTAACACCCTTCCTCCTGCTTCCAGGAAACCTGACCGGTATTAGAGTCCATGACTCTCTCAAATTTATTTTCAGAAATCCAACTGCTGACCCAGAGGTAATTTCTCAAGGACCTAAAGGAATCAAAGCAACTTCAGCTAAGAATCCCTCCCCCTCAGATAGGGATTCCCGAGCAGTAGACAGATGGGGTAAAAAAGTGTACACCTCTGCTACTCTTGCTATTTGAGCATTAAATTGTCAGTTCCACATGCTGAAATATCAGCAACATACCATGGAACTCCTCAAACAAAAAATATCTTTTTTCTGCTTGTGCAGAAAACAAAGAATTACAAAAGTTAATGCATTATGCAAGTCAAGTAACTAAGCACACCTTACAATGTGGTTTTGATGCCCTAGAAACATCTTGCATGGCAGCAGTCACTGGTTCTGTCCTTAGAAGGCTTGCTTGGCTTAAGGAACAGACCTTGCCGGACCATGTCAAATCCAAATTATTGGACGCACCCTTGAACAAAGACAACTTACTTGGCACCAAAGCAGAAGAGGTCTTAAAAAAGATGGAAGAAAAAGCTAAATCTATGCAGACAGTTAAAGACTTCTTACAGGTCCAGCCACCGAGGTTCAGTAGGCATTGCCCGTCCAAGCACTGGTCCTTTCCTGCCCCCTCCAGGCCAGCTCATCACAGACCCAGGGGAAGAAGACCCCCCCAGACAACAGCCCCATGGAATGCAGAGATGTAAGCAATGGTGGAGTTCCTCCTCTTCAAAAACAGGGAGTGCGAAGTCTTATGATAAGAACTCAAAATGACTTTATACTTCCACCCCTACCTCTGCCCACCTGCTTGTGCCCCTAGGAGGAAAACTCCACGCAAGCAACTGGGTCACCATTGCCAACGACTGATGGATCCTCAACATAGTGTCCCAGGGATACAGATTTTATTTCCACACTCTGCCAACCCCAAAAGGGTTCCCAGATCTTCCTCCAAACCAGTGGGCAGAGGCCAAAAAGCAAGTCCTTTCCCTGCCCTCCAAGAGGGTAATACAGCATGTTCCTGCAGAACAGATAGGCCAAGATTTCTACTCCATACTCTTCTTGGTACCCAGAAAAGAGGGCACATGGCACCCCATCTTCGCTCTATCCATTCTAAACACCTTTCTGATGATGCCAAAATTAAAAATCCTCACCCTCCAGCAGCTTTTACCAATGCTTTGCGAGGATGCTTGGTTAGCCACCCTAGACCTAAAAGAGGCTTACCTACACATCCCAATCAGGGAATCATGCAGGAAATACACCTACGTTTCAGGGCAGGATCTATGCACTTTCACCTCTCTGCACTTTCCTTTGGCTTATCCACTGCTCCCAGAGATGTCCTTCAAGAATGCAACTGCAGTCATAACATATGGGTTGTCCTGCCTCCGGTAGCCCTCGGTCGGCCGGATTCCAAAGTCTGGGTCCGACGTCGGCTGATGTCGCATTTCTCTCCGACGTCAGAGCGGCTGGAGTACATAAGCATCAGCCGACACCATTTCCTTCAGTCTTTCTTGCCGCGCGGTGCCCGAAGCAGAAGCGGTTCGCAAGTGCCGGTCGGTCAGCTCCTGTATTCTTCGATTCCGAAGTCATCAAAAAAGCTAAGTACCCCGTTGGGGACCTTTTCTTGCCTCAGCCGATGTCAGAAATTACTGAAAAAGTTAACAATTGTCTTTCTTGTGGTAAACAAATACCTCATAAGGATTTCCACTCTTACTGTCTTCCTTGTCTTGGCCCAGACCACAACGTCTCGGCCTGTGTAGCCTGTGCTCGCTTCAACAAGTGCACTCTCAGGCGCCGGGCGGAGTTCGCTGAAGATTTTTTTGGCGAAAAATTTGCTTATACAATGCAGTCGGAACTTCCGACATCGCAAACTCCCAAGAAACAAAGACTGGGACCGACATCCTCAGCCCGCGTCTACCACCGACTCCACGCCAAAACCTACCGCGAGTGCTCCGGTTCCCCCTGAGACGGTTATTCCACCGCTCCGAACCGAAGACACCGTACCGGCGACTCCGATTCCGGACATCACTCCGCCAGTTATTGATTTTCCTCCGGATACAGAAACCGAGGAAATGCCCGAGACCATTGCTGTAGATAAGGTCACTCCTGCACGTGGAGCTGCCAGGCCTCCTATGGCCATGTCTATTAAGGCCTACACTAGGGCTAAGGCAGCCAGCAAGACCAAGCATCTTACTGCTAAAGCCTTACCTCAGCCTTCTCCAGAGACACAAATTATGTCTATGGCTGCTGACTTAATTTCTATGATTAGAGGTTCACAGGCCCATCCTGAGAGAGGATCCCAGCCTCCTCCTGATAAAAGGCCCCGGGTTGAACCCTCTGACCCTATTCTTTCAGATGAAGATTCTGAGGACTCTGTCCACTCTGATGGCCAGGAAGAGCTCTTCCAGACCTATGAGGACTCTGATGCAGAGGATTCCATCCCCTCGGCCTCCCCTCCTGAGGATATTTCTTTTGGGGAAGTTCTGCATACCATGAGGGAACATTTCAAGTGGCAAGGCCAGGAATATTCTGATTCCAGAAAGCGCTTTCGAACTTTCCTTAAAAAGCCCCAGCACAGGCCCTTAGCTATTCCTCCTGTGCTTGATGTTTTGGATGATTTATATTCTGACTCTAGTGTTACCCCTGATTCTCTTCCTCCTGCTCCAGCTAAGCCAGACAGGTATTACAGGGTCCCAGAAACACATTCCCATTTATTCAGGGCCCATACTGCTGATTTGGAAACTATTTCTCAGGGACCTAAAGGTGTTTCAGCTTCCACCTCTAAAAATCCTTTCCCTCCAACAGGGAAGCTAGGTCATTAGAGAGATGGGGTAAAAAGGTGTACACCTCCACTACTTTATCTATGAGAGCTTTGAATTGCCTTTTTCATATGTTACAATATCAGGATTTCCTGTTAGAAGATTTACAGAAAACATTGGCCTCTCCTGATCCTTTAGACAGGAAGTCTTTGCAGAAAGCTGTACATAACTCTCAGCAAGTAAGCAATCACTTCCTGCAGTGTGGATATGATGCACTGGAAGCTTCATGTAGGGCAGCTATGACAGGGGCAGTCATTCGTAGACATGCATGGTTAAAAGATCAACCTCTACCAGATCATGTAAAGGCAAAACTTCTGGATGCACCTTTGGAAAAGAACAAGCATTTTGGTGCTAATGCTAAGGATGTGTTAAAGTCCATCGAGGAAAAAGCAAAATCAGTTCAGACGGTGAAAGATTTCCTCCAGGTTCAACCCCCCAGATTCAGTAGGAATTGGCCTTCAAAAAACTGGTCCTTTCCTAATCCTGAAAAATTTCAAAGGGGTAAAAACAGACGTGGCCGAGGAAGAGGACAATACAGAGGTCCTTACAGGGGACGACAATGGCAGCCAGCAAACCAAAGAAGTGACACAGGGGTTTCACCTGCCCCACAACCACAGTCTCAATGACTTTCCTCTACTTCCGCCTACCAGGGAACAAATAGAAGCTCCCTTGGGTGGGAAATTATCTCTGTTTGCAGACAATTGGCACAGATTGACAAAGGACAAATGGATTTTGGACATTATAGACCGAGGTTACAGGTTCCATTTTCATACCTTACCAAGAAAACAAGGCATGCCAAACCTACCACAAAACCAGAGGGCAGAGGCTATCAAGCAAATCTCTCTGCTGACTCGGATGAAAGCAATAGAAGGAGTTCCACAACTAGAACAAGGCCAGGGGTTTTACTCGAGACTGTTCCTTGTTCCAAGAAAAGAATCTCAATGGAGACCAATACTGGATTTGTCCGCATTAAACACCTTTCTCATAATACCAAAGTTCAAAATGCTGACTCTACTGCAACTCCTTCCCATGCTGGGCAAGGGGTCTTGGCTGATTACTCTGGACCTCAAGGAGGCATACCTGCATGTCCCTATCAGACACAGCTGCAGAAGATACCTCAGATTTCTTGCAGGGCCAGAGCATTATCAATTCTCAGCATTGCCATTTGGCTCATCTACTGCGCCCAGAGTATTCACAAAATGCCTGGCTTCAGTAATTGCTCATTGCAGGCTCCAGGGGATCCAAATTTACCCGTACCTGGACGATTGCCTCATACAAGCGGACGACAAATTGATGTTGACAAAAAACTTGGACTATGTCATACGATTACTTCAAGCTCTGGGATACACAGTCAACTTCCAAAAGTCAAGACTTCAGCCATCCCAGCAAATAATCTTCTTAGGAGCCAAATTAGACACAGCCTCTCAAATGGCTTACCTAACAGAAGACAAGCAAGAGAAGTTAACTCATTATTTCAAAGGTTTGGCAAAACTTACCCAGATGACTGCAAGGAGATTCCTACAGGCCCTGGGTTACATGGCATCCTGCATTCTCCTGGTTCCATTAGCAAGACTACACATGAGAAAGCTTCAATGGTACCTAAAAAGCCTATGTTCTCAGCACAGCATCAACTTAGAGACAACCATACCCTCATTCCATGCCTACAAAAGGAATTCCTATGGTGGGCCTCGGTAAGCCAGGCAAACACAGGTATGTCATTCAAAAAACCACAGATAACACAGACCATGACCACAGACGCCTCAGACCTTGGATGGGGGGCGCACATGGAAGGCAGGTGTATACAAGGACAATGGTCTCCAAAGGAAACACATCTGCATATAAACCAAAAGGAAATGCTGGCAGTAATGCATGCCATCGAGGCCTTTCAACACCAACTTCAGCAAGGCCATTTACTGATACGGACAGACACCACTGTGATGTGGTATATAAACAAGCAAGGGGGCACCCATTCTTACCCCCTTTGCAGACTGACAATGCATCTTTGGGAAAAATCACTGAGCCTAAACATTCAGTTACAGTCCGTTTGTTCCAGGCAAAGACAATGTGCTGGCGGACAGCCTAAGCAGGAATTTCACAGATCCACACGAGTGGAGGTTACATCCGAAGATCTTCACACAGCTCACTTCGACATGGGGCAGGCCAGAAGTAGACCTATTTGCCTCTCACCTCAACCATCATCTACAAAAATTCTGCTCAAGGACATACCATCCACAAGCTTGGAAAATAGATGCTCTCTCATTCAACTGGAACTTCCTAAAAATCTATACATTCCCACCTCTGCCACTGATGACCTCAGTATTACTAAAGATCAAAGCAGAGACCCAAGGGGATCCTAATAGCTCCAGACTGGCCAAGACAACACTGGTATCCATTACTACGGAGCATATGTCACACCAAGAAGTGGGCCCTTCCCCAATGGCCTCTACTTTTGACTCAACACAACTTCAAAACAGTGCATCCAAACCTTCAGACACTGCAGCTAACAGCCTGGGAGATCCCATGAATAACCTTAACCTATCTCTCTCCAAGGAAGTTCAGCGGATACTAACAGAGGCTCGAAGACCATCCACCAGAAAGGTTTACTTAGCAAAATGGAAGAGATTCAGCATTTGGAATACCAGCAAGGGACATGATGCATCATTATTGAACATCCCACTCATCCTGGAATATCTGGCAGATATGCTAAAGAATGGACTCTCATATTCTTCCATAAAGATACATGCATCAACTATTTCAGCTAGATATAACACTGATCCGCCTGTCTTTTCACATCCTTTGCTAAGGCAATTCCTCAGGGGAATCAAGAACATTAAGCCACCAAGAAAGGCTCCAGTGCAAGCCTGGGACCTCAATTTTGTCCTAGAAAAACTGACTCTACCTCCATTTGAGCCAGCAGCTTCAGTTGACTTGCAATTTCTCTCATGGAAGACAGCTTTCCTGTTGGCAATTACCTCAGCAAGAAGGGTTTCGGAACTACAGGCCCTAATGGCAATACCACCGTTCATAATTTTCCACAAAGACAGGGTTTCATTAAGGACCAACCCTACTTTTATGCCAAAGGTGGTATCTAGGGTTTCTTTAAATCAAGCTATTCATCTGCCTGCTTTCTTCCCCAATCCTGAGAATAAGGGGGAAAGACTGTTACATACCTTGAACATTCACAGACAACTTCGATACTACCTGGACAGAACCAAGACCAGTAGGAAGTCTGAACAACCTTTTGTAGCTTACGCCCCTGCAGTCCAAGGAAAAGCAATTTCAAAACAGACTATTTCAAAATGGATTGGACATTGCATCAGATTCTGTTATTCCTTTCATGGAAAGACTGTTCCAGCCAATGTCAGACCACATTCCACCAGAGCTACAGCCACCTCTACAGCATTCTTAAGAGGGATGCCTACTAAGGACATTCTAGAAGCTGCTACATGGAGCTCCGTGCATACATTCTCCAAACACTACAATCTCCCTCTATACTCCAGATCCAGAGCAGGCTTTGCTTCGGCAGTCCTGCAGGGTTTGATTGCCACACCATCTTTTTCCTAGAGCATTCCTCCTCCCCCAACTAAGCTATGGTATTCTACCCATATGTTATGACTGCAGTTGCATTCTTGAAGGACATAGTACAGTTTTGTACCTACCATAAATGTAGATGTCCGATAGATATGCAACTGCGGTCGGATTTTCCCTCCCTCCATACCCCTCTATGCTTAGGGTCCACTCCTATCCCTGTTTCTCTTAGCTGGGGATATCTGTTATGGTGTATCTGTTTATTGCTCATTTATTTGTCTGGAATCCTGTTTTTGTCTTCCAATTTGATTACAGCCTTCCTTGGAGGGCACCTGGCATCTGGGGCAAGAAACACTGAAGAAAATGGTGTCGGCTGATGCTTATGTATTCCAGCCGCTCTGACGTCTGAGAGAAATGCGACATCAGCCGACGTCGGACCCAGACTTTGGAATCCGGCCGACCGAGGGCTGCCTGAGGCAGGACAACCCATATGTTATGACTGCAGTTGCATATCTATCAGACATCTACATTTATGGTAGGTACAAAACTGTACTTTTTTACAAAATGTCTGGCTCCCGCCATTGCTTTTTGCAGACAAAGAAATATTCAAATTTACCCATACTGACAACTGCCTGATTCAGGCAGACAGGAAAAGCCGCTACAGCACCTGACTTTTGTAAAAGACCTACTGACCTCCCTGGGGTATACTATCGACGAAAAGAAATCAAAACTAGTCCCACACAAAAAAATGTATTCCTGGGAGCAAGCCTGAACACAGCATCCCAGATGGCATTCCTTACTCCAGAAAAACAAGCCTGACAGGCTACTTCTCTCAACTAGCCACCAGAACCCAGTTATCCGAAAGGAAAATCCTGCAAACTCTAGGGTTCATGGCCTCATGCATCTACGCATTCCATATGCCAGACTGCATATGAGGAAACTACAATGGTACCTAAAAAGCCTTTGGTGTCAACACTCTAAAGACTTGGAAACTCTCATACCAATGATACCTTGTCTAAGGAAAGATTTTCTTTGGTGGGCAGCAGCATGCAACCACAACAAGGGACTTCCTTTCTCACAACCCCACACCGCCCAGATCCTCACCACAGATGCATCAGACTATGCCTGGGGTGCACACCTGGACGGTAGGTGCATTCAGGGCCATTGGAACCCAAATCAAATACATCTGCACATCAACCAAAAAGAGATGCTAGCTGTTCAGCACTCCCTGACAGGTTTCAGACCTCTACTCTCCCCGGGGCCTCTACTGATCAAAACCGACAACACCACAGTGATGTGGTATATCAACAAGCAGGAAGAGACTCACTCTTATCCTCTCTGCAGGCTCGCCATGACCCTTTGGCACACGGCCTCAGCCATTCAACTACACCTGCTAGCACAGTTCCTGCCAGGCTCCCTAAACTCTCTGGCAGACAACTTAAGCAGAAACCTGCTAGACCCACTCGAGTGGCAGCTAGACCACAGAACCTTCACCCTTGTAACCCAGAAATGTGGCACCCAGAAGATGGTCTTCTTTGCCTCCCACTCCAATCATCAGCTCACCAAATTCTGCACCAGGGAACCTCACAGCAAGGCCTGGAAAGTGGATGCTCTATCTTTCCAGTGGGTGAACCTCAAGGTCTGCGCATTTCCCCCTCTACCACTCATTTCAATGGTACTGCTAGAAATAAGGGAGGAAAAACTTAGGGCAATCCTTATTGCCCCAGAGTGGCCACTCCAGCAGTGGTACCCACTGCTGAGCAGCCTGTCACTCCTGCCACCATGGCACCTACCTCAGATCCCAACACTCCTGACCCAGAGGAATGGCGAATTCATGCATCCCCAATTGCAAATCCTCAACCTGGCAGCCTGGCTTATTCCCTGACCTCTCCTCAAGCTGCCTACCTAAGCGTACAAGTCCTAGAGGCCAGACGCCCCAGCACTAGAAAATCCTATGCTGACAAGTGGAAACGGTTTTGCACCTGGATCCAGGCTAAGGGAGCTGGAACAGCACAGCCCTCCCTACCTCTCATCCTAGATTACCTAGCAGACCTACTACACAGGGGTCTGTCCTTCACTTCTATTACAATTTATGCCTCTGCCATCTCTTGTTCATTACAGCACAGAGCTATCTCTCTTCTCACCCCCCATGTCAAACAGTTCCTAAGAGGGGCTAACAACTTAAGACCACCCAGATGAGCTCCTATCCCAGCTTGGGACTTTAACTTTGTGTTGGAAAAGCTCACCCTCCCCCCCTTTGAACCTGCATCTGCAACAGAGTTAAAATTCCTCTTTTGGAAGACAGCCTTGCTTCTGACCATCACTTCAGCTAGAAGAGTATCAGAGCCACAAGCACTCATGGATGTAGAGCCCTTCATCATTTTCCATGCTGACAGGGTTTCCATCAGGACTAACCCATCCTGCATGCCTAAAGTGGTGTCCAGTGTGGCTCTCAACCAATACATTAATTTGCCCAACTTTTTCCCTAACCCACAAAACAAGGGGGAAAGGATTCTTCACTCTCTAGATGTGCACAGACAGCTCAGATTCTATCGAGAGAGGACTAAATCTTTTAGAAAAACGGATAAATTGCTTGTCAGATTCACAGCAGGGGCAGAGGGCAAGGCCATATCTAAACATTCAATCTCCAAATGGATAGCGCACTGCAGCCATTTCTGCTACAAACAGCATGGGAAACCGCTCCCAAAGGGGGTCAGGGCACATTCCACCAGGGCAACCTCCACCTCTGCAGCTTTTCTCAGAGTAGTCCCTACCAGGGACATCCTGGAGGCTGCAACATGGAGTTCTGTTCATACCTTCAAGCATTACCACCTGCCTAGCTTCTCCAAATCCAGGACAGGCTTTGCCACCACAGTCTTGCAGGGCATCCTAGCTAGCCCCCAGTCTTCTTGACTGCCTCCACCCTTTTCTTCAGCTTTGGGAATCAACCCAAATGTGATGACTGCAACAGTGAAACACAAAGAACAAAGTACAGTTGCGTACACTTACCATAAATGTAGATGTTTGAGCGTATTCACTGTTGCAGTCCTGGGTTCCCTCCCTCCATCCCCCTTGTCTGTCTCTCTCTTTTTCTCTCTTCTTACAGGGAATTTTTGGTATTTACTTTCTACTGGTGGTGGTCTTCCACCATAACCTAGCTCCCTATTTGGGGGCTTCTGACAGTTAAGGCAAGAAAAACTGATGTTATGGCATCTGCTGCCTGATTTTATACCACTGACGACTTGACATCAGTCCTGGATCGACAGTAACTGACGCAGAAATACTAAGCCTCTGGTATTCGGGCCGACAGAGGGCTAACCCTGGCAGGATAACTCAAGTGTGTGATGACTGTAACAATGAATACACTTGAACATCTATACTTATGGTAAGTGTACACAACTGTACTTTTCTTTTGCTCCCAAGGACCGTCAGAGTGAATGGCTGAATTTTACAGAGGGTTTATTTAATGCCCTTATGGCTTTGAAGTCCTCTCAGGGGGTCTCTCTTTTTATTTATTGATTGATTGTTTGGCATTTGTTAGCCAGGTTGGTCAAAATGGGCTTGAGGCCCATTTTCAGTGGAGACCCGAGGAGAAAAGCTCCAACAAAGAAAAATAGTTACATGAAAACATATTGCAGTTAAAAAAAAAAAAAAAAAAAAAAAAAAAAAAAAAAAAAAAAAAAAAATTGACCACATATATGTATGAGAAGAGAGCACAAAGATAAAAATAAATCTGTTAATACAGCATGAATAAAAGCAAAATAGAGTTTACATGATAAAACAAATACACAATATATATACAAAAACAATCCGGTATTTACATGAGGAAATTATGCATCTTAATTGGTAAAAAGCAGTTGGTGTTGGCTATCGTACATGGAGTTGTGGGAAATGAAATTGGTGAGAAACAAAATTAATTAGTGATCTTATGGAGATTATGTTGGGTTGTGGCAGGGGCAAGTTTTGGAGTTCAGCATATGGTGTTTTAATTATTTTTTTTAAAGTGTAATGATTGGGTAATGGAACGTATGTTTAATGGAAGTTTGTTCCAAACAAGGGCAACAGAATATTAGTTTGCCAACTGTTTTCTTAGGTTGGTAGATGTGAAGTATTTGCTGGTTAGAGGTACGGAAAGTCAGAGCTGGAGTATAGGTAGAGATAAAGGATGAAACAGATGGACAGGATGAAAGTTTGTAAAGGATGTTGTGCAACATTTGAAAATGAGATAGTAGGAGTTGTTGGGGAAGCTCAAGCCATTGGAGAGAGTTTAGAGCAATACAGTGATGAGCATTGTAAGGAGAGTTTGTGATAAATATAGCTATTTTGTGGTAAGTTTGTTGGAGTTTGTTCAGAGTTGTAGTTTGAATGTTGGTGAGTATTGGGCGGCATATAGGAGGGAGGGGAGGAGGAATGCTTGCGCCAGTGCGAGTCTAGCATTGTGGGTTAGACATTTTTTATTACATACAGTAGGTCCAATTTGTGGTGTTTTTATACACTGGAGTAAGTGCAGGTTAAATTTCAGTTCAGCAATTATGACTCCAAGAATTTTTGTGTGGGTATCTGGTTGGATAATTGTGTTGCCTGAAGATGTAATAGCAAAGGTAGATTCATGTAAGAGATCGGGGGAGTAAGAGTAAGACTTTGGTCTTTTTGAGGTTGAGGATGAGTAAATTATCAGACAGCCATTTTTCAGTGGATAGAAAGGCATTTTGAGTTGGGGTATGGAGCTCGGTCATATTGTTTGAGATAGAGATAAGTGTAGAGTCATCAGTGTATTGGATGAGAGGATTGTTTGCAGGATGTGTAGAGATCGTTGCTGAAGACATTAAATAGGAGACCCAAGATTTAGCCTTGGGGTACTCCAGTTGGGACAGGAAGGAATGGTGAAAAGGATGACAGCCATTTGACAGATTGCTGCCTACATTATAGGTAGCTAGTGAACCAGGCCAGACAGGAAGAAGATTAAGATTAGCAAGTTTAGATGACAATAGAGAGGATGAGCGACAGTATCGAATTCTTTGGAATGGTCAAGGAAGAGGCAGAATATGAGTTAGTTGTTGATGAGGGCTTTGTCTATGGTGTGACTGAAGGATAAGAGGGCAGTGGCTGGGACAGAAGCCATGCTGTGTGAGAGTAAGAAGATTATGCTGGAGGAGGTGGTTAAGAAGCTGAGAGTGAATGCATTTTTCTTGAATCTTAGAGGGGGTGTAGAATTTCAATGGGTCGGTAGGTGGCAGTGTCTGTGGAGTTCCCACCTTTGTGTAATGGAATAGTGAAAAAGGATTTCCACAGAGTGGATTCTAGAATAGATTTGTTAACTGGTATAGATATAGGATAGGCATTAGATTCAGCAGCAAGTTTGAGGAAGGTTGGAGTTAGATTGTTGGTAGATGGGAGAGCAGGGTTTGAGCTTAAGAAGCAGAGATTTGATGTAAGAGGTAGGAACAGGGTGAAAAGAAGAGGCTGGTGGGTTAGGAGAGGTAGATACAGCAGTAGTGCTAAAGTTTGAGCGAAATAGTTTTTGGATGGTTTCAATGAGGTGTCTATTGAGGAGGGTAGCAGTTTCCTATGGAGATGTTAGAATTTTAAGTGTAGACCAGAACTTTTGAGGGCTAGATTTGTTGTTGAGCTGGGCAGTGTTATAGTAGGCTTTTTTGTCATTTGAGCATGGTTTCTTAGCAAGGTTCCTTAGTTGTCTACATTTGAGTAGAAGAGGTGGTAGTTTAGTTTTATTCCAGACTTATTTAGGAAGGTGCTGTTGAAAATATTTACAGCATCATTCAGAGGGACTTGTCTAAGGACAGACCAGTCTATACTGGAAAGAATAGAGTTGAATTGGGAGAGGTTAAAGTTGGATAATTTGCAACAGTCTCTAAAATGGTGGGGGTTGTGAATTTGGGTGGTGTGCCTGAGGACTGACCTAGGGAGATGGTCACTGAAGGAGTCAGGTAAAGTGGTGGGGTATGGTAGTGTTGGGGGGAATTGGTTATGATCCAGTCAATTGTGGAGCTGGATGAAGGCTGGAGTTTTTGTGGAGACTGGTGGGTGCTAAGATCAATTGGTGGAAACCATGTAGGTCGATACTATGTAGAGGAGAGTCAGTAGTAAGTTTGGACCAATCAGTGTTCACATCTCCTAATAGTAATAGTATGGGAAAACCAGGACAGAATGTTCTCTGTTTTGGGTCCTCCTTGGTCATCTTCCCCTCTTATGAGATCTAGGGAGCAGGATTCCTCTGATGGAGAGGAGGATTCAGATGAGGAATCCTTGGCTTATTCTACCCAAATTCCTTCCCCTCTGGAATATGTCTCCAAGGAAGAGGAGTCTACCAGTCATGAGTCTCCTTTTGAGATTTCTTTTGGGGATACCATTTCTAGGATGATGGAATTGTTCCCAGGTGTCTGAAGTGCAGAGGAGATATCAGCTCCTTCAGATGGAGTCTTCTAGACCCACTGCTGTTCCTCCTAATGTCCTTCAAGGATGCATCTGCAGTCCTTACATATGGGTTGTCCTGCCTCAGGCAGCCCTTCGGTCGGCCGGATTCCAAAGACTGGGTCCGGCGTCGGCTGATGTCGCCCCTTTCCCGACGTCAGAGCGGCTGGGATATAAAAGCGTCAGCCGACGCCATCTTCCTCAGTCTTTCTTGCCGCGCGGTGCCCGAAGCAGAAGCAGTTCGCAAGTGCCGGTCGGCCAGCTCCTGTAAATTCAGCTACCGAAGACTTCAAAAAAGCTAAGTACCCCGTTGGGGACTCTTTCTTGCCTCAGCTGATGCCAGATAAAGTGAATAATTGTTTAACTTGTGGGAAACAAATACCTCATAAGGATTTCCACTCTTACTGCCTCCCCTGTCTAGGCCCAGACCACGACGTCTCGGCCTGTGCAGCCTGTGCTGCAGCCTGTGCCTCCTTCAACAGACGCACTCTTAAGCGTCGGTCGGAGTTTGCAGAGGAATTTTTTGGGGATAGTTTTTGTTATAAGATGCCGTCAGAGCTTCCGACTACTCATTTAACCAAAAAATGGAAGGACAAGGACTAACACACGCGGTCCGTGGTTTCGGCTGAAACCACGCCTAGGCCTACCGCGAGTGTCTCGGTACCTGCTGATACCGAATCCTCGGTACTTCCGACCGACGAAACTGCACAACCGACAACCTCGGCCCCGGAGGCCTCCTCTGAGTCGGTCATAGAATTCCCCTCGGAAACTGGTGCTCTGGAAACTACCGACAGCATTTCTTTAGATAAAACTACCCCAGCACGTGGGGCAGCCAGGCCTCCTGCATCCATGTCCATTAAGGCATTTTCACGTGCTAAAGCTGCTAAACAGACAAAATCTCTCTCCCAAGGCTATTCCTCAGGGATCCTCTACAGGCTCACAGATTTTAACTTTAGCTGAGGACCTTATTTCCTTAATTAGGGGTTCTCAGCCACATCCGGACAGGGGCTCTCACCCTCCTATAGACAAAAGGCCCAGGGTTGAGCACACAGACCCCCAGTCTTCTGATGAGGCCTCAGAAGACTCTGCTCTATCAGACTACCAGGAGGAGGCATTCACGGCCTACGAGGATTCTGATGCAGAGGAATCTATTCCCTCGGCCTCCCCTCCTGAAGAGTTGTCCTTTGGGGAGACACTTCACTCCATGAGAGAGCATTTTAAATGGCAGGGCCAGGAATTTTCTGATTCCAGGAAAAGGTTAAGGACTTTTTTGCATTTACCTCAGCATAGACCTTTGGCTATTCCTCCTGTTTTAAATGTCATTGATGATGTGTACTCTGAGTCCAGTATCTCACCAGACTCCCTTCCTCCGGCTCCTGTAAAACCCGACAGGTACTACAGGGTCCCGGACTCGCATCACTTCCTTTACAAGGGCCACTCTGCTGACCCAGAAACTATTTCCCAGGGCCCTAAAGGGGTTACTATCACCACTACCAAAAATCCACTTCCTTCTGAAAGGGAATCCAGGGCTTTAGAGAGATGGGGTAAAAAAGTGTATACTTCTGCCACTCTTTCTATGAGGGCATTAAATTGTCAATTCCATATGATACAGTACCAAGAGTATTTGTTAGATGAATTGCATAAAAAACTATCTTCACCTGAACCCCTAGATCGCAAGGCACTTCAGGATCTGGTACATAACTCCCAGCAGGTTAGCAACCATTTCTTGCAGTGTGGTTATGATGCATTGGAAGCTTCATGTAGGTCAGCAATGTCAGGGGCAGTCATACGTAGACATGCTTGGCTGAAGGAACAATCTCTGCCAGATCACGTTAAAGCAAAGCTTCTAGATGCACCGTTGGAAAAACAAAAGTTATTTGGCTCCACGGCTCAGGAGGTCTTAAAGAAATTTGAGGAAAAGGCTAAATTTGTACAAACAGTCAAAGATTTTCTCCAGGTCCAACCACCAAGATTCAGTAGAAATTGGCCTTCCAAGAATTGGTCCTTTCCGGACACAGACAGATCACAAAGAGGCAGAAACAGGCGTGCCAGAGGTAGAGGGCAAGCTCGAGGCTCCTACAGAGGGCGTCAATGGCAGCCTCCTAACCAGAGAGGTGCTGCAGGGCCTACAACTACTACACAAGGACCATCTCAATGACTTGACCTTGACCCTGCCAACCAGGGCTCAATTGGAAGCACCTTTGGGCGGAAAGCTATCTTTATTCTCAAAAAATTGGCACAGTATTACAAAGGACAAATGGACACTGCAAATAATAGACAAAGGATACAGGTTCCACTTTCATACATTACCAAACCTGCCACCAAACCAAAGGGCAGAGGCTTTAAAACAAATTTCCAAACTACTACAAATGAAAGCTATAGAAAAGGTTCCTCTCACAGAACAAGGCCAAGGATTTTATTCCAGACTATTCCTTGTTCCAAGAAAAGAAAAGCAATGGAGGCCTATTCTGGACTTGTCCGCACTGAATACTTACCTCATTGTGCCAAAGTTCAAAATGCTGACCTTACAGCAATTCCTTCCCATGCTGGGCAAGGGGTCATGGCTGGTAACTGTAGACCTCAAGGAGGCATACCTGCATGTCCCTATCAGACAAAGTTGCAGAAGACACCTCAGATTTCTTGCAGGTTCAGAGCATTATCAATTCTCAGCATTGCCCTTTGGCTTATCTACTGCGCCCAGAGTATTCACGAAATGCCTGGCATCAGTAATTGCACATTGCAGACTTCAGGGGATGCAAATATACCCATATCTGGACGACTGCCTCATACAAGCGGACAGCCAGCAAACACTGGTAAAACACTTAAACTATGCCATTCGACTACCACAGGCCTTGGGATACACAGTCAACATTCGGAAATCAAGACTTGTTCCATCCCAACGTATATTTTTTCTGGGTGCAAAACTGGATACAAACACCCAAGTGGCTTTTCTCTCGGAAGAAAAACAAGCAACTACCGGATTATTTCAGAAATCTGACCACACAAACCCAGCTAACTGCAAGGAAAATCCTGCAGGCCCTGGGTTTCATGGCATCTTGCATTCTTCTGATTCCACAAGCAAGGCTACATATGAGGAAACTACAATGGTATCTAAGGAGTCTATGGTTTCAGCACTGTCACAGCCTAGAAACTCTGATCCCCCTCATTCCATGCCTTCAAAAGGAATTCCTGTGGTGGGCAAAAGCAAGCCAGTCAAACAAAGGCCTGCCTTTTCAGCAAGCCACATGCCAGCCAAACCATTACAACGGACTCCTCAGATCATGGATGGGGAGCACACATGGAGGGCAGGTGCATTCAAGGACAATGGACACACAAAGAATTGCATCTGCACATCAACCAAAAGGAAATGCTGGCAGTGATGCATTCCATCGAGGCCTTCAAGCACTTCCTGCACCAAGGTCACCTGTTAATAAAGACAGACAATACCACAGTTATATGTGGTACATAAACAAGCAAGGAGGTACCCATTCATACCCTCTTTGCAGGCTGGCGATGAATCTGTGGGAACTTTCCCTAAAACTCAATATAGAGCTACAATCCCAGTTCGTACCAGGAAAAGACAATATACTGGCGGACAGCCTGAGCAGAAACATCATGGATCCACACGAATGGATGTTACACCCAGATATCTTTCTCCAGATAACACAAGCATGGGGGAGGCCGGACATAGACCTATTTGTCTCCCACCACAACCATCAACTGAGGAAATTCTGCACAAGGACATACCATCCTCAAGCATGGAAGGTGGACACCCTCTCCTTCATCTGGAATACTCTAACAGTATATGCACTTCCACCGCTGCCACTGATGACCAAGGTCTTACTGAAGATCAGGACAGAGCAACCAAAAGAAATTCTGATAGCTCCGGATTGGCCAAGACAACACTGGTACCCACTGTTAAGGAGCATGTCACGCACAAAACCTTGGCCTCTACCACAATGGCCACTTCTGCTGACGCAACACAATTACAAGACTCTGCACTCCAGCCTCAAAACCTTACAGCTGACAGCCTGGAAAATACCTTGACTCCTCGTCAGGATAAACTGTCCAAGAGGGTGCAGGATATCATCATGGAAGCCCAGCGTCCTTCCACAAGAAAAGCTTATTCCGCAAAATGGAAAAGATTTCGTACTTGGAACACCACAAAGGGTCAAGATCCGACAGTTATGAGCATTCCACATATTCTGGAATACTTGGCTGAAATGCTCCATAATGGCCTTTCTTATTCCTCCATAAAAATTCATGCTTCAGCAATTTCAGCAGAGTACGACACTGATCCTCCTGTATTCTCTCATCCTCTACTAAAACAGTTTCTAAGAGGGATAAAAAACATCAACCCTCCATGGAAACCACCAGTGCCTACATGGGACCTTAACTTCATGTTGGAAAAGCTAACTCTTCCTCCATTTGAACCAGCAGCATCTTCAGAACTACAATTCCTATCCTGGAAGACTGCCGTCCTTCTGGCCATAACCTCAGCAAGAAGAGTATCTGAGTTGCAGGCCCTCATGGCAGTACAACCTTTTCTCATTTTTCATCAGGACAGTCTCTTTGAGAACCAATCCTTCATTCATGCTAAAGGTGGTATCCAGGGTTTCACTGAACCAAGCTATTCACCTGCCGACCTTCTTTCCAAATCCACAAAATAAGGGAGAGAAACTTCTGCATACTTTGGACATCCACAGGCAGTTGCGCTACTACTTGGGACAGAACCACGGCTTACAGAAAAACTGACCAACTTTTTGTAGTATATGCTGCTGGTGTACAAGGAAAAGCAATTTCCAAACAGACAATTTCAAAATGGATAGGAAATTGCATTTGGTTCTGCTACTCTTTTCATGGTAAAACTGTGCCAGCTAACATAAGGCCTCATTCCACCAGAGCAACATCCACCTCCACAGCCTTCTTAAGAGGGGTGGCTACAAAGGACATTTTAGAAACT
The DNA here is from genome assembly GCF_019279795.1 of Protopterus annectens. NCBI lineage: Eukaryota > Metazoa > Chordata > Ceratodontiformes > Protopteridae > Protopterus > Protopterus annectens. Next base: position 717,416,456 of record NC_056749.1, read on the forward strand.
GCTACATGGAGCTCCGTGCATACATTTTCCAAGCATTACAACTTGCCCTTATATTCCAGATCCAGAGCAGGCTTTGCCAGTGCAGTCCTGCAGGGCTTGTTAGCTACACCATCCTTCTCTTAGGTCCCTTTTCCCCCACAGCCTTCTTAAGAGGGGTGGCTACAAAGGACATTTTAGAAACTGCTACATGGAGCTCCGTGCATACATTTTCCAAGCATTACAACTTGCCCTTATATTCCAGATCCAGAGCAGGCTTTGCCAGTGCAGTCCTGCAGGGCTTGTTAGCTACACCATCCTTCTCTTAGGTCCCTTTTCCCCCAGCTGGGCTATGGTATTCTACCCATATGTAAGGACTGCAGATGCATCCTTGAAGGACATAGTACAGTTTTGTACCTACCATAAATGTAGATGTCCGATAGGTATGCATCTGCAGTCAGGTTTTCCCTCCCTCCTACCCCTCTGTGGTATACTATGGGTACTTATCCCTCATTTTAGCTAGCTGGCATTATCTTTTATGGTGTATTTGTTTATTATTACTGTGCATGTTTGGAATTTTTCCATTTCTCCAAATTTAGCCTTACTTAGAGGGTAACTGGCATCTGGGGCAAGAAAAACTGAGGAAGATGGCGTCGGCTGACACTTTTATATCCCAGCCGCTCTGACGTCGGGAAAGGGGCGACAGCCAACGCCGGACCCAGACTTTGGAATCCGGCCGACCGAAGGGCTGCCTGAGGCAGGACAAACCCATATGTAAGGACTGCAGATGCATACCTATCGGACATCTACATTTATGGTAGGTACAAAACTGTACTTTTTGGCTGCTTTTTGATTTTTATAAAGTGCCTCTGGTTGTCAATTCCTTTACAAGTGTCCATCTGCTGACCCTTCATTAGTCTGTGGCATCTGATAAGCCTTCTAAATTACTGCCCTCGACTAAGTTTCTTCCTTCTGATAGGGACAGCAGGACTGTGGAAGGGCTGGGTAAGAACGTTTATACTTAATCCACCCTAGCCTTTCTGGCTGTTGATTATCAGACTCCTATGACCAGATATGTTTTGGCTTTCTTTTCTCAGGCTTATCAGGTTATTTCTGACGTTCCTGATTCTGATGATAAAACTTCTGCCTTGTTAGGGGTTTTTTCTCAGGTTGCTTGCCATCCCATTAAGTGTAGCTATGATGCAGCAGATGCTTCTAGGGCTGCTGCTTCAGGTTCATCTTTGAGGAGATATTCCTGGCTATGGCTTCAACCTCTGCCTGATGATATTGATGGATGCTTCTGTGGACAACAAATGTTTGGTGGTGCTGCTTCTGATTTGTTCAAGCCCCCTGTAGGAGAAAGGCAAGGAGTTACAGGATTTGAAATAAATTCTAAGCCAGCTTTTGTTCGAAGGCAGTCTTGTCCTCCTAAAGGTAAAAAAGGTGGCAGGCAGTCTCTGCTGCCTAAATCTACTCAGACCACTCCTGGCCAGAAGCCTCCCTTTTCTGATAAACCAGGTGCTGTCTGACTATCACACTGTTCCTAGCCATATTCCTTTCTCTCTTCCTGTGCTGTTTTAACCATTTGTGAGGTATCTGACCTGCATTTTTTTCCTTTACCAGCACTCCTGTGTAAGCGAGGCCCTCGCTTGCAGTTACTGTATTGATTTTGTCCAGCCCTACTCACACCTGTAGGTACTCTCCTAAAATAGTACCCACTCTACTATCCCTGATCTCTCTTCCGCAAATTGACAACCATGGACAGACAATTTCCTATGTTTTTTCCTGCTAGTCTCCATGATGTGGACATCCAGAGATAGTGTAGCATACAAGGACAACCCTGTACTACTACTATCCAGGAACACAGTATGTGAGAGATGCAGTTACATTAAGAACCTAGAATCCTTGCTGCCTCAGTCATAAGCCAGTTCATCTGGCAACGAGAAGATTGTCTATGCAAACACTGCAAATACCACACCTCTAACACCACCCACACCTGCACAACACACTCCTACATATGCAGAGGTTCTCAACAAAAACATACCTAAACAAAAGAGACCTCCGAAGCAAAGACACACACACATCACAACCCATAGCACCAAGCATCACACAAGGAACACATGCCTGTGTCTCACTGCCTCTAAGGCCCAGCCACAAACCCAACTATTGTGAGACCACAGATGTGCCCCTCACCAGGCTAGACAAGGAGAAAGTCACGGTAAGTTGCTTGTCAGGTGCTAGTCTGCCATATCACGCACGCACTCCTGTCTCTTAATAACAGGTACTGTTATGACACTGTTGTAGTCCATGTTGGTGTGAATGACTTGAGATGTACCTCTCTGGGCTATATGAAGAGAGACATGATTAAGCTCACTGAATGTGTCCCAGGCAGGTATGTCCCTAGCCTTAAAGAGCATCCTACCATCACCCAGAATGATGCCTCAATAAAAACAGAAAATGATGGACTTTAACAGTCGGGTGCCTTTCCAAGAGGACCCAGTACCCGGCAATGTGGGAGGACACGATTGACAGACATTGATGCTTTGCCAGAGATTGCCTTCATCTGTCTTTCCTGGGCTTCAGGTTTCTGCAAAGGCTGTTGCCTCCTCTCAGTGTTTTTTTTAGGCAAAGTCATGACCACAAAATTACCAACATGGAAAAGTCTTCTAAACAAATTTTAAAGGTCTTGCTGCTAAATGCTAGGAGTCTTAGCATGAAACTGCACTCATTGCAAGCATTACTCGCCCTGGAAGATGCCGACATTTGTGCAGTCACTGAAACCTGGTTCAAAGGTGTGGACAGCAGCCCAACCTTACCAGGTTACTTTTCCTACTATACTTTCAGACCCCAAACGGAGGGCAACAGAGCCAAAGGAGGTAGATGTTCTTCATTCCACATTGCTGCAGTCCTAACTATTGGGTAGTCCGCTGTCCAGTCGGCCCGAATACCAAAGTATATGGCTGACGTCGGTCAGGGCGCATTAGACTGACGTCAGTACGTCAGGGTACTAATGCGCATGACCGACGTCATATCCTCAGTCTTTTTTGCCGCATGGTCCGATGCAGAAGCAATTTTGCGAGTGCAGGTTGGCGTTCTGAAAGTTTCTGAAGTCAGAGTTTCAGACCGAATCAAAGTTGGCTAAGTACCCGTTGGGGATTATTTTGGTTTTTCTTGCCTCAGTATTTAACCGGATGTCAGAAAAAGTGAATAACTGTATTTCTTGTGGGAAACAGATACCTCATAGGGATTATCATACTTTGTGTATACCTTGTTTAGGGCCTGAGCACGACGTTGTTGGATGCCGCTCTTGTGCTAGATTTAACAAACGCACTATTAAGAGAAGGTTAGACTGTGCCAGGTTAGTGTTTGGGAAGCGTTGTAATTATAAAATGCCGCCGGATGCTCCGGCGCTTCGCCAAAAGCGCAAGGACAAAGCAGCAAAGCCTAGAGGGAAGAACCGACAGTCCCAGACGCCGGTTCTTTGGAAGGCTCAGTGGAGCCGGAGGTTCTGCCAGGTGTTTCTTTGGAGTCTCAGGGAGAGACTTTACTGTTACAGGATGTATCCTCTCAGGAAGTAGGCCAGGCTGAGGGGCTTCTCAGGTGGCTGTTCTTCCCTCTCTTCCTAAGGTGGTTAGAGCCTCCCCTTCTGTTTCCAAGACTTCTTTGAGAGGCAGGCCAAGTGTAGCTTCAGTGGGGGTTTCTCCTAGTGCTTCAGGGTCTTTGCCTAAGAAACATATGCTTAAAATGGCAGAGGATTTGATTACTATGATAAGAGGTTCTATGCCCCCTCCTGATAAGAGGCCTGGGTGGAACCTGAGTTTGAGAGTTTTGAGCAATGTTCGGAGGCTTCTGAGTCTTCGGCTGAAGACTTGCAGGAGTATCCTCCTTATTCTGATTCTGATGTGGATGATTCTACTCCTTCGCTTCCCTCCTGCGGATTTTTCATTTTCAGAGACTCTGCATTCCATGAGAGAGCATTTTAAATGGGAAGGTCAAGATTTCTCTGATTCCAGGAAGAGGCTTAGGGAATTCTTGTTTTTACCCCAGCATAGGCCTTTAGCTATACCTCCTGTTCTGAATGTGGTGGACGATGTTTTTGCAGAGGCTTCCCTGAATCCTGATTCTTTGCCTCCTGCCCCAGTTAAACCGGATAGGTATTATAGGGTGCCTGAAGCTCATAAGTATCTTTTTAAGAGTCCTAGGGCAGACCCGGAAACTGTCTCTCAGGGGCCTAAAGGTGTGAAGGCCTCAGTTGTTAAAAATCCTGTCCCTCCTGATAGAGGCAAGGGATTTGGATAGATGGGGAAAGAAAGTGTATACTACTTCCACTTTAGCCATGAGGGCGTTGAATTGTCAGTTTCACATGTTAAAATATCAGAATTATCTCCTTTCACAACTGAAATCTAAGGTGGATGCTCTGGCGGAAGGTATTGAGTGTAAAGAGTTGCAGGATTTAGTTCATGTGTCTGAACAGGTGGGTAAACATTCCTTGCAGTGTGGTTTTGATGCTGCGCAGGCCTCCTCGAGGGTGGCTGCCACTGGTTCTGTTCTTCGTAGGCACGCCTGGTTGAGAGATCAGAATTTAGCTGGGCATGTTAAAACGAGGATTTTGGATGCTCCTTTACAGTCTGATGTGTTGTTTGGTTCACCTGTGGAAGCAGTCTTAAAGAAAATGGAGGACAAGGCTAAGTCTATGCAAACTGTTAAGGATTTTTGCAGGTGCAGCCTCCAAGTTTAGTAGAAATTGGCCTTCTAAGGGATGGACTTATCCTGCTTATGATTCCCAGTCTAGGGGTAGGTCTAGACGTGGTAGGGGCAGAGTTCAGGGTTCCTTTAGGCCTAGGACAGGGAGTTCCCCTGCTCAGACTTCTAGTGAGGGCAGGGGTCAGTCCTTTCGTAAGCAGACCCAATGACCTGCCTTTCCAGCTGCCAGTTCATTCTCGCCTGGCAGCACCTTTGGGAGGAAGGCTGTCTCTTTTCAAAGAAAATTGGGATTTAATTACCCAAGACAGATGGGTTCTGGATATCATTCACCATGGTTACAGGTTTTATTTCCATACCTTGCCTCCTTTCAAAGGCATGCCAGACATTCCTCCTCTACAAAGAACAGAGGCTCACAAGCAAATTTCTCTGTTGCTCCAAATAGGGGCCATTCAGCCAGTTCCTGTACCAGAAAGAGGCCTAGGATTTTATTCTCGCCTGTTCCTAGTACCGAAGAAGGGGAACACGTGGAGACCAATTTTGGATTTATCTATCCTCAACACTTATCTGGACATTCCCAAGTTCAAAATGTTGACGTTACAACAGCTTTTACCTCTGCTGGGCAAAGATCACTGGATGGTAACTTTAGATCTCAAGGAAGCTTACCTTCATGTGCCTATAAGACTAACTTGCAGGAAGTATCTGCGTTTGGCAGCTGGAAATTCTCACTATCAGTTCGCTGCATTGCCCTTTGGCCTATCTACTGCCCAGAGTATTCACAAAGGTTCTGGCTCCAGTGATAGCTTACTTCAGGCTAAAAGGAATTCAAATCTATCCTTACTTGGACGATTGCCTGATTCTGGCTCAAGAAAAGGAAGATCTTCTACAGCATTTGGAATATGTCATAGCAGTGCTAAGATGCCTAGGGTATTCTGTGAGCGAAATAAAGTCCAGTCTAGTACCCTCTCAAGACATGTGCTTTCTGGGTGTGAGACTGAATACAGCAGCCCAGATGGCCTTTTAACCCCGGACAAACAAAAGAATCTTTCCAATTACTTCCATCACCTATCTCTTCAGTCCGGGCTGACTGCAAGGACAGTCCTTCAAGCCTTAGGGTTCATGGCATCTTGTATTCTGGTGCTTCCCAATGCCAAACTGCATATGAGGAAGCTGCAATGGTATCTCAAAATGTATGGACACAGCACTGCCAGGATTTGGACACTGTCATTCAAATAATACCTTGCATTCAAAAGGAATTTTTGTGGTGGGCTCAGGAATGTCACCTAAACAAGGGACTCTCTGTGACCCGGCCAGAGGCGAGTCAGATTCTAACGACAGATGCCTCAGACATTGCTTGGGGAGCTCATCTAAATGGAAAGTGGATACAAGACAAGTGGCCTGCCAGACTACAGCATCTACATATCAACATGAAAGAGATGTTAGCAGTCCAGTTTGCATTAATGGCTTTCAAGGAATTACTTCTTCCAGGGCAGGTGTTGATTCTAACAGACAACACAACTGTCATGTGGTACATCAACAAACAAGGGGAACACATTCTTACCCATTGTGCAGTCAAGCAATGATTTTATGGGAGACTGCGCTCAGCTTGCAACTAACTCTTCAGGCAAGGTTTCTGCCGAGCACAGAACTCCTTAGCAGATGTGTTAAGCAGACAAATCATGGATCCCCACGAGTGGAAACTGGATCTTCATGTATTTCAAAATTGACAGTGTCATGGGGAACTCCAGACATAGATCTGTTCGCTTCTCCACTAAACCACCAGCTGCCAAAGTTTTGCACAAAGAGGTTTCATCACACAGCTTGGAAAGTGGATGCTCTTTCTTTCAGTTGGAAAAATCTTCATGTGTATGCTTTCCACCTCTGCCTCTTCTTCCAAAGGTGCTTCTAAAGGTCAGACAAGACAAGCCAAGGATGATTTTAATAGCTCCAGATTGGCCTCGGCAGCACTGGTACCCATTACTGAGGAGTCTGGTAAGGAAGCCTCCATGGCCTTTACCTTTGATTCCACACCTGTTGTCTCAGAGGGACGGTCATCTGCTCAATGTCAAGCTTCACTCTCTTCATCTAACAGCCTGGCATATTCTGTTTTGAAAGACAGCAGGTCTCAACTTCCTCAACAAGTTTTAAATGTGATTATGGAAGCCAGAAGACCTAGTACAAGGAAAGTGTATGCAGAAAAATGGAAGAGATTTTTATTTTGGAGTGCAGCAAACAATTTGGAGATTTCTGAGCCTAATTTGAGTGTGGCTCTTCAATATCTTACTGAGTTATTGGACAAAGGTTTGTCTTTCTCTTCCATTAAGATTCATGCTGCAGCAATTTCAGCTCACTATGATTGTGACCCACCATTGTTTTCGCATCCTTTGTTCAAGCAATTTCTTAGAGGGGCAAAGAATATAAGACCCCCACGTAGAGCTCCTACTCCTGCTTGGGATCTCAATTTTGTGTTGGAGAAACTTACTCTACAACCTTTTGAGCCTCGGCTACTGCTGAATTGAAATACTTGTCATGGAAGACTGCTTTTTGTTGGCCATTACTTCTGCAAGAAGGGTTTCTGAGTTGCAGGCCCTTATGGCAGTGGAGCCTTTTTTGATTTTTCATAAGGATAGGGTATCTTTACGCACTAATCCTTCCTTTATGCCTAAGGTGGTTTCTAGTGTGGCTTTAAACCAAACTATTCATTTGCCTACTTTTTATGCAGAACCCCAAAATAAAGGGGAAAAGATTTTGCACACTTTAGATGTACACAGGCAATTGCGTTATTATTTGAGCAGGACTAAGGATTTTAGGCAGTCTCAGCAGTTGTTTGTTTCTTTTGCTTTGAGTTCACAGGGCAAGCCTGTGTCAAAACAAACTATTTCTAGGTGGATTGGGTGTTGCATTGCATTTTGTTATTCCCATCATGGCAAGGAGATTCCAGCTGGGATTAGGCCTCATTCCACTAGGGCTACTGCCACTTCAACAGCATTTCTAAGGGGTGGCAACTAAGGATATTTTGGAGGCAGCTACTTGGAGTTCAGTGCATACTTTCTCTAAGCATTATCACCTTCCTCTCTACTCTAAGTCTAGGGCTGGTTTTGCCACAGCTATTTTGCAAGGCATGTTGTCAGTTCCTGCTTCCTTATGATTTGCCAGCCTCCCTTACCTCTGCTTTGGGATTCTACCCAATAGTTAGGACTGCAGCAATGTGGAATGAAGAACATAGTACAGTTTTGTACCTACCATAAATGTAGATGTTAGAGGATCCACATTGCTGCAGTCCAATTTACCCTCCCTCCTTCCCCTCTGTGTTTAGGGGTGGTTGTGTAGGTGAGGTTGTCTTCTGCTAATTTTGTATATATTGTACATATTTTTGGTGCAGGTATGTTTGGAGTTTTTGGGTTTTGGCCTTATCTTTTCAGGGTCTTCTGACATCTGGGGCAAGAAAAGACTGAGGATATGACGTCGGTCATGCGCATTAGTACCCTGACGTACTGACGTCAGTCTAATGCGCCCTGACCGACGTCAGCCATATACTTTGGTATTCGGGCCGACTGGACAGCGGACTACCCAATAGTTAGGACTGCAGCAATGTGGATCCTCGAACATCTACATTTATGGTAGGTACAAAACTGTACTTTTTTCAAAGACATGCATGTCTCCAGGCTGGTCAAACGGTATGATGTACAGGAGACACTCAAAGTGTAGTTAACTGTTGACAAAACACCTATTCAAATCATAGCTAACTACAGACCCCCAACCATGACTAAGGACGCCCACTCCACCTGTCTGGACTTAAATCAAGATTCAACCCTCTACCCTAATCCTGGGTGACTTTAACTACCCAACCATAGAGTGGAAGACCTATTCTAGCCCAAACATGAACGCCCAGAGATTCTTGACTTCGTCAGTGCATTGAATCAGCTGGTCGACACCCCTACAAGAGGTGAAACTATCTTGGACCTGGTCCTAACCAACATGAGTAGCCACTGTAGTACCCCTACAGTGTCGTCATCCTTGGTAAGATCTGACCATAAAGTGATCACTTTCAAAGTCACCATCTCTCCTACAACCCCCCCCCCCCCCAATCAGGGTCAAACTAAAACATTTTTCTCACTACAGATGTTCTTCGTCTTCCATTGCTGCAGTCCTGACTATTGGGTATAGTCCGCGTCCAGTCGGCCCGAATACCAGAGTATAAGGCTGACGTCGGTCAGGGCGCATTAGACTGACGTCAGTACGTCAGGGTACTAATGCGCATGACCGACGTCATATCCTCAGTCTTAGAGCAGGTATAAACAACTTCAGTTGGAACTAGCACTCGTGTCCAAACGTACACCAAAGAAACTATGAGCACCTACATAGCTGCATGGACTCAGCAATACCTGACAGGACCAAATCATCTTCCTCAAGGAAGAGTAAACCTGTCTGGCAGACGGCAGCAATAAGCAAACTCTATAATAAAAGGAAAAAGTTGATGTCCAGGACCAAGGAGGAGCAGGTGCCAAGTTAGAAGCAATCTCTCCTTTTTCTGGACAAGCAAATAAGGTCACTGGTGAAGGTTAACTTCGAGTCCAAATTGACTACATCCAGTAAAGACAGTCACAATGCCTTTTTCACATACATCCGCAATATCAAAGGTAACACCCAAATTTGCTCTGAACTACTAGTTAGTAACATCACATACACAGATAAAGCCAACCAGCTGGCAGACAGGTTCATTGAAAACTTCACCTCCTTGTCCCCCCATTAGTAAACCAGGACATCTCCAGCACCTGCCCCTTCCCCTCATAAACAGGAGCACATCTTTAATGCCCTCTCAAAGGGAAAAAATACAGTCTGCATGGGTCCCGACAGAATCCCTGGCTGTATCCTACATGAACTGTGGCATGAGCTCTCAGCTCCATTAGGCACCCTATTCATCTAAAGCTGGAGTACTGGCTTCATTCCAGCCGAATGGAGGACAGCCACTGTCATCCCTCTATACAAAGATGGAGCATCCCACTGATCTAGGCAGTTATAGGCCCATCAGCTTAACTAGCCTGATCTGCAAGGTCATGGAATGCATTATCATGGATTTTATAAACAAGGACATTGGGAACCACCACACTCTTGACCCCACAAAGTTTGTTTTTGTCAAAGGGAGATCATGCTTGTTAAACTTGGTTGACTTCTTTGAAACAGTCACCAAAGCCATGGACGAGGGAAAGACTCTGCGCACAGCCTACCTTGACCTAGCCAAAACCTTCAACGCTATTCCCCACTTGGACATAATAGATAAACTTCCCAGCTAGGCATCAACCAGTATGTTACCAGATGGGTAGCTAAATGGCTCACTGATAGAACCCACTTAGTCAAAATAGGGGAAGCCACCACTAGTAAGTAGACCTGTGACAAGCATTGTACCACAAGCATCAGTCTTGGGGCCTCTGCTGTTTGGGATATACTTTTCTGAGGTGCAAGTCAAAACCAGTGGTCTGTGGCTTACCAAGTTTGCAGATGACTGCAAGATGGGCATCGTCTTAAATTCACCTAGTGATGTGAACATCCTCCAAGAGGGCCTTGCCCAAACTAATGACTGGTGCCAGAAGCATGGCCTCAAACTGAATGCCAAGAAATGCATCATTATCCCTTTTGGGGAAAATGGCATCCCCACTAACGTTCACATTAATAACAATGTACTAAACGTGCAATTAGTTGTGACGGACTTGGGCTTCCAGGTTGATAGCAACCTGACTTTTGACCTCCACGTTGCCTCCATTGTATGGAAGGCTTTCTACATGGCCCACCTCAAAAGTAAGGGTATTTCACCGAGGAACAAGGAGGTCATAACATCCTTGTACTCCTCCCTTATCAGACCCATTGTCGAGTACAATGTGCCCCCTTCAGTATGTGCCTTGCAAAGCACATGTAGCAGCTGGGAGAGACCACAGAGGTTCCTGACAAAGAAAATTCAGGGTCTCGAACACCTATCCTATACAGATAGGCTAAAAGCCCTATCCCTCTACTCAGTTTCATACAGACTGCTCAGAGGTGACCTGTGTCTGACATACAAGGCCATCTCAGACCCAGCCTTGATGGAGTTGCTGCATATCTGTAAGTCAGACTCCAGTCACACAACTCGCATGCAAGGTCTCAGCCTGGTATGTGACATTACTAGAACTTGACGGGATAGTCCCAAAGACTCCCCCCTCTGAATAGATTCCCTCTCCGTGTCAAGCAGAGTCCTTTTCTAGCCCTCTTTAAGAGGAACCTGGACGACTAGATGGGAAACAGAAAATACATCCCTGGGATCCCACCTTTGTCCCTACTGGACAGGGGAAACAGGTGATGACTTTTTGGGAACCTGGGTGAAATTCTTGGCTAGGCTTATAACGCCCTTAGAGCCAATAGCCTAGTACCATCCTATGATTAAGCGTAACCCATCGTCATTCGCCAAGAGTATTTCATGGTTTGGAAATCCCCCCCCCCCCCAATGGGTATTCCTTAGCCACCTCAAGAACAGTTGTGCTTCTTTCCAGAGGTGCTTCAGGATCTTTTGACTCTGGGAACTATTCAAGAGGTTCCAGCTGCTCAAAGGTGGAAAAGGGTTTTATTCAAGAATATTTTGGGTCCTAGGCAAACAGGGTACTTGGAAGGGCCCCTTCTGGATCTTTCTCACATGTATGCCTTTCTGAAGGTTCCTTCCTTTCAAATCTTATGCATTCAGACTTTGTTCCCTTTGCTGCTTCCTCTGTTTTTTTCTGGATCTCCAGGATGTTTACCTCCATATCCCTATTCATCCCCTTTTCAGGAAGTTTTTACGTTTCTCTGTTGCTTCCTGGCATTTTCAGTTTTGTGCTGTGCCTTTTGGTCTCTCTAGTGGACCAAGAATATTCATCAAATGCCTAGCTCCTGTGATTGCTTTTTGCAGGATTCAGGTGATCCAAGTATTTCCTTACTTGGACCATCTCCCATTTCAGGCATCTTCTCCAGAGATCTTGTTGCAAAATCTTCTTTGTGCCATTTCCGTTCTGCAAAGCCTAGAGTTCACAATGAACTTCAAAAAGTCCTATGACTCCTTCTCAAGACCATGTTTTTCTGGGGTGCAGGATTCAGATGGTGCCTATACTGGCATCTCAGCCTCCTCCCAAGGTCTTGACTCTCGTATCCTTCTTTCAAACTCTTCTTCATTTGACCTGTATCACAGACAGAGAATTTTTTAAAGCTCTGGGATTTATGGTCTCCACCATCCCTATGCTCTTTCTAGCCAAACTCCGCATGAGGAAATTTCAGTGGTACCTGAAATCAGTTCGGGTTGTGTGCATCCTCTAGACTTTGTAGTTCCTTTTCTTCTCTGTCCAAAGAATGAACTTCACTGGTTGGTTCAGCAGTTGTCCAAATCCAGGACTCCCCTTTCATCTCCTCTTCCATCTCAGGAGATGTTCAGACTCCTCAGATGTTGGATGGGGAGTAGCATTTGGCTCCCTAAAGGTGCAGGGGGTTTGATCTCCTTTACAGCAGAAGGAGCACACAAGTGACGAGAGACGAGAGCTCTTCTGTTGGGTCCTCAGGCTTTTCATCCTCTCTTTCTCCCCGAAACTCTCAAGGTGTTTAGAGACAATACCACAATTATGTGGTATGTAAACAAACTGGGAACAAGAGCTTATCTTTGCTGGTTGGCACTCCTGGTATGGGATCTTGCTGTCCAGTATTATCGAGTCACTCTTCAGGCAGTTTACATGCTCTCAGGTCAAAACATTGTGGCAGACACTATGAGCAGGTCCTTGACTCAGTTCCATGAATGGATGCTTTACAGGGATGTGTTTCTGGAAATCATCCACCGGTGGGGTATTCCAAATAGATCTCCTCTCCCGTATAGACAACTTCCATTATTTTGTGTTAGAGTCCCAGGTCCTCTGGTGTGGAAGGTGGATGCCCTCTCTCTCCTAATACTTTCCCTCCCCTTCCCCTCATTCCAAAAGTCCTGTTCAAAATTCAACAGGATGCTCCCAAAATCTTGTTGGTGACACCCTTTTGACTGAGACAGCATTGGTTCCCTCCTCTTCTGCATTTATCCAAGGGCAGTCAAGAGTGGACCTACTCGCACAAGACAAGGGACCTCTAATTCATCCCCAATTGTCCACTCTTCAGCTGACTGTGTGGGTGATAGGTTTTTGATTCAACATAAACACCTTCTTTCTGGGGACGTGTTTAGGGTCCTGCAGGAGGTCTGAAAATCCAATACTAGGGAATCCTACTTACCAAATGGAAGAGATTTTCTGTTTGGCGTCTTTCACATAACCTGGATCTATTTTCTGTGGATGTTCCTTTGGTTCTCTATCTGTGTGAATTGCTCAATGCTGTGTTGGCGTATTCTATGGTTAAGGCCCAGTTATCAGCTATCTCTGCTTATTTGCATTTCTCTCCTTTAGGTTATAGGTTTGAAGCTCAACAATTTCTTAAAGGTGTCCTTCATATTAGGCCTTCCAGGAAGATTGTTCCTTCTCCTCCCTGGTATCTTAATTTTGTTTTGGAGAAATTGCTCCTTTTGAGCCTGCAGCTTTAGCTTCCTTGCAACATTGCCCTGGGAAGACTGTTCTTTTGTTAGCCCTTACTACTTCCAGACGTGTGTCTGTGAGCGTCAAGCTGTTGTTGCTTGTCCTCCTTTTTTGATGTTTCATAAGGACAGGGTGTTCTTGCTTACTAAGCCATTTTTTTATTTTTTGCGCCCAAGGTGGTTAATGAGTTGTCCCTTAATCATTCTATTTATTTGCCTGCCTTTTTTTTCCCTTCTCCACAATCTGCCAGTGAGAAGGTACTGCACACTTTGGATGTGCATAGACAATGCAGATCTTTTTTGGATAAGACTATTAGGAAATCTGATCAGCTTTGTTTTCTTTCTTCCCAGGTCTTTGGGATTGGCCGCATCCAAGCAGACTACTACTACTTGGATTTCTAAAGTTTCTTTGTATGTTTTTCATGGTAAGAGCCTTCTTTCTTCTGTAAAGGCTCATTCCACTAAAGCTGTGGCTTCTGTTGGTGCTTTTTTCAAGGGTTTGGATGCTATCTCTATTCTTGAGGCAGTTACCCAGACTTCTGTGCATACTTTTACTAAGCACAACAAATTGGATGGAATTTCCAGAGCTAGAGCTGGTTTTGCTAGGGCCATCCTTCATGACTTCTTAGAGAGCTCTGCTGGTCCTTCCTTCTCCCAAGTTTCTTCCTGAGCTTTGGCACTCTCCTTAATGTTATGAATACTGCAGCAGTGAAATGGAAGGAGATGGTACAATTGTGTAAAATCTTACCATAATGTTCTATGTCTTCACTGTTGCAGTATTCACTCCCTCCCTCCTCCCCGATCCTTTTCTCTTCTGGGTGTTATGGTCACTTCTTGGTTTTCCTTGGATTGACTTTCCTACTAGGGCTGTCACTTCCACACATCACCTTTATGCCCTACATTATGCAAGGAGCATGTGTGTGACGTACGGTGTACCTCAAGGTAACCTAAAGGCATTGCTATACTGGCTGGACGTCGGGCCGCCCTTGGCAGGGGCTCCCTCATGATATGAATACTGCAACAGTGAAGAGAAGGACATCTACTGTTATGATAAGATTTTACACAACTGTGCTTTACACTTCATGAACCTCTGACAAGGGCGAATGCATTCTTTTGTTTTAAAGTAATAAACCATGGTTTAAATAAGTAATGAATTCCAGCTTAAAACCTGTTTTATTAGTTTTTAATAAGAATGTAAAGTGCTCTTTGTCATGGGTCTTAGATGTTATGGCAACAGTGTGTTTTAGTAATGAGAGTAAAATTAGACCGTTATTATAACTAAAGTAGACTATTTTAGTAATGTTTATGCCGATATCATTCCCATATGACGTTTCCCTGGAGTTTGATATATAGGTGTGTGTATGTATTTGGATATATGAGAGAGGCTGTACCTAGAACATGGCAGATTAGGTACACCGTGATGAATTATATAAGCTTATTTGGCAGTATTACTGTATTTAAAAGGCGTAGCCATTGTGTTCAGCAAGAACAGGAATATTGCAAGTTAGAGTTTTGGGAACAGTTTTCCCTGCTTATGTTCATTATATTTTGTACAGATGATTAATATACTCTGCTGGTGTAATGATTCCCTTAGGTTATTTGTTCTATATTTTCATTATGAGAAACCACTTGCTTGTAAATGTTGACCAATATTCATATTTGTTATTGTGGCGCTTCAGAGCTTGAGGTACACACTTTTAGACATTTGGTAAATTGTACATCTTTCTACTTATCCATTTTTAACATTTGAATTGAACCATTTTGTAATGTGCATTATTTTGTGGCATTTAAGTAAACCTGATTTACTTATAAACAAGGGTTTATGTCGCAATAAAGCTCAGAATTTTGTTATCATCCATTTTGACCAGAGAACACACTGTAGTGATCATTCCCCTGTACATAAGGGAAGAGTATGCCGGTGAGAGTTACGTAATCATACTTTCAGGCAAGGTGAGTGCATAAAAGATTGTCTCAGTGGGAAGGCTTTATGACAGGAGTCCTTATTGAAGACTGGATGTAATATCTGTTAATAAGGGTGTCGGGTACGTATGAATTTCTTTGATTGCTTCCAGGCCTTTCTGTAGGGCTGTTCCATGCGTCTGCCACCACCCACCTTCTTTCTCTTTCTTGTTATAATTAAACTGCTTTTTGTACGTTCATAGGGTCATAAGGATGTGCTAGGCTAGTTGTCCTTGTGGAACAGTTTAAGCCTAGCCAGTTTCCCTTTTTGTGCTTGAAATAGCCTATCTCATTTGGTTATAAATTGGCCTTGCGTATCCTGTGGTTGATAATTGTTACATCTGATGAAAATAACTGGGATCATAGCATTGATTTAATACTTTTACATTTTTTTTCCTTTATTTCTTAGCCTGACCCTTTCCCAGCCTTGTGTCAACTCCCCACAGGTCTTTTTTTCTGAATGACAGTATATACTGTCTTTAGCCTTAGGTTCAGCCTTTGAGACATTCAAAGTCTTTCTGCCATGCTGCTCTTGCAAGATTTTTGTGTGCATGTGTGTGGATTTGTATGCATACTCCTAATTTTTTCCTCATTTGACTTTTTCTCTGCTTTTGGACTACATTTGTGGTACTTTTTGAATTCTGCTGTTGGTCATGTTTAGTTACTGCTTCCAAAACTGAGCTGTTGCTTCAAAGAGACATCTCATCAGTGACTTCAAAGGATGTTTTCTGGAAGTCAGGACAGCCGTTTGTAAATTTGTTAATACTGACATTTTCTTTGTGTCTTTCACATATTTTTCCTGGTTTAAAGTCTGTTATTATAATTAGCTTGCATGTTGGTTGCTTGGAGACTCAACTTTTTTTTTTTGAGGGGCTTTAACCACTTAAACCATGGAATGTAGTTTTACAGCATTCTCATAGTTGCATTATGTTTGAATTTTTATTTGGTCTTTACTTCAGGTCAGGTTTTGCCCTTCTTCAGAACATGTAATGCTGCTTGCAATGTGAGGTACTGCTTCAAGTAGTTTGCAGGTTTTTTGAGCAATGGCCCAAAATTATTAGGTAATTTATGCATTTCAGAGTACTGGTATGTTAATGCTGCAGGCCTTGGTAATACAACAGCATGTGCTGTGGAATTAGGACAATGTGGCAGATGCTAAAGAACTTAATGTATTGGGTTTGACCTTGAGTTTGTTTTTTAACTAGAGTGGGACAGTGATATTAGTTTTGTAATTTATAGGTCTGCATGCAAAAATGGTTCATTTGTTCTTGTTCTGGTAATATCACTGTGCTTTCTACTGAGACAGTAATATTCCAGTTTTGGGGTCTTTTCACTTAATCTGGCTGTTTTCCTTGCAATTTGAAGTTTATGTAGCTTTGCATAGATTTCATGGCTGCCTTGTATTATTGATTTTATTTATTTTTCATTTGTTGACCAGGAATATCCGACTGGATGCATGTCCATTTTCAGCGGAGGCCCGGGGAGAAAAGATCCACAGTAAAATTCAGACAGTCATTACAAGGAGAAAAACTCCGCAGTAACATTCACGCATCATTACAAGGAAAACAGAGGTGTTAAAGTCATAGAAAGTAGCAGTCTTTAACATAGACAAGTAACATATTATACATGTTTTCGTTCAAGTTAATATATCAGGTATGAGGGTGAAGTAGGTCAGTTTAAAGCAGAGCAAGATTCAGATTTAACAGTATTGTATAGAGTACACACAGGTAATCAGTTTATGGCTTATATTGCATAGTGTAGGATGGTGTAGTGGAAGAGTTGGGTAGGTAGTGGGGGAGAAAGTAACTGGTAGAGTGGAATATTAAGGGAGAAATGGGGAAGGTTGAGTGGATGGTAGGATAGGTATGAGACTGAAAAATGTGGTGTTAATATATTTTGTAGATGTAGGGGGATAGAGTGTGTGAAGTAGTTAGTGGATAGGTAATTTAGAGATCTGTTAATGGCATATACAGTAAGTGAAAAGACTATGGGATGGTATAGCGGATGGGGAGGGAGTAAGCTAAAGTGACTGTCTTAGTTGGAGTTGAGGATGTAGAAGTGGGCAGGGGAAGGTGGGGGGGTTTAGCCAGCTGGGGAACATGTTCAGTTCCATGAGTGTTTTAGGTGTTCCTTCAGGAGTCTTCTAAATGTGGCCTTTGAGACAGCTGAGGTAATAGAGGTGGGTAGGGAGTTCCTCTTCCACAACTACATTGGCAAAATCTGGGAGTCCCCTGCTGTGTTTTTTGTGATCTTAGTTACTTTTTTATTGTTAGAGTGGAGTTGCTTGGTATTGGCTTGGGGATTAGCCAGTGATGGAGTTTTGTCTGGGAAAAATAGGAGTTTGTGGGCAAATGATAGTTAATAGTTCAGGAGATTTGGGAATTCAAGCCAGTCAAGTTGTTTTAAGGATAGGCGGTGGTGGGCACGATAGGGGGCTCCTGTCGTAAATTTTGCAATTTGATTATATCAAGAGTTGAGTTTGGCAGTTACGGTTTGGGGTAGGTTGGTGAGAATGGGTGAGGAATAGAATAGTATAGAGAGAAGGCGAGTCTGAGCAATTGTTATCCTAGCAGGTTGTGTTAGGAAGGGTTTATTTTTATATAGATTGTCTAGTTTTTTTTGTGGACATTTTTAGTGGTTGTTAATATGATGATCAAATTTGAGGTCATCGATGGTAACTTCTAGCAGTTTGGTGCGAGTGTTTGGGGAGATGATGATGCCATCTCTGGAGACTATGTGTGGTGGTAGATTTGTTAAGTGAGAAAAGTAATAGTTTGTTTTTTGGGGGGTTTAGAATTAGGTGTTTGCTAAAAAAAAAAAAAAAGTTTTCTGTGATATGGAAGGCTTTTTGGGTTATAAAGAGAAGTGTTTGAGGGTCACTGGCTAAAATGCAAGTGTAGAGTTGTCAGCGTATTGTATTACTGCTGTATGGATCCTTGTGGGACCCTGGTGGTGATGGGAAGCAGTGAGGGTAAGGTATTGTCCCACCGAACTGCTTGTTGTCTTCCTTGTAGGTAGTTCTCAAACCAAGCCAGGGTTTGGTTGCTTAGGCTGAGGTCTGTAAGGGCATGTCAGTTTGGGGTGATTGACCATATCAAAGGCCTTGGATAGGTCCAGAAATATGGCAGAGGTTAGTTTGCCTATGTGTTTTGATTGGTGAGATTTGCGAAGGAAAGTAGGGCAGTAGTAGTGCTATGAGCTGGCCTAAATCCATGTTGTGTAGGAGAAGAGGAGTTTGTTATTAAGCAGGTGTGGCATGAGTTGGTAGTGGGTACATTTCTCAAGTATTTTGGCGAGTGGATACGGAATGGCTGTGGGACGATAGTTGGTGAGATCAGTGGAGGTTCTGCCTATATGGAGGGGGATAATATAGGAGGTTTTCCAGATGGGTGGGATTGAGGTTTCTGAGATTGCTAGTGAGGTAGGTTTGAGTTTAAGTAGCAACTTTTTGACATAGTTGATTGGGATGGGTTGCAGTTGGAAGGTTTAGGTTTGTCTGTAAGCTGTGGGTATTAGTGGTAGTGGTTGTAGTTTTTGAACGAGGTTAGAAATGGTCTCAATGAAGTATTTATTAAATGCGTCTGGTATATTTGTAATTTCATTAGAGGAGGTAGAAGGGGTGAAGGGCCAGCTAGGGTGGAGTATGTTGTTAATTCCTGCACAGAATTTCTTGGGGTTGTTTTGGTGCATATTTTGCAGCTCAAGGAAATAGTTCTTTTTACCTAGGAGGACTAATCTTTTTGTCTCATTTCTAAGCTGTTGGAATTGTACCTTAGCTGCTGGGGTTTTAGTGGCGCTCCAAGTATCCCAGGCTTTGTTCCTTTCTGAAAATTTTTTTTAGTTTCTTTGGTAAACCAAGGGCTGTTTTTGTTTTGAGTTTAGTGATACGTGCTGGAGTGTGGGTATTTAGGATACCTAGGAAGGTGGTGTTGAAAAGGTTTATGGCTTCTAAGGGTAAAATCTTTAGTATGTGCCAATGATGGTGTTTTAGTTCAAGTTTGAATTTGTTGGTTTGAGAGTTTTTTGTATTGTGGGTTATTAGTGATCTTGGAGGTAGGGTTGGATTGGGTTTTGAGTTTTAGTAGAAAAATGGGTTGATGGTCGCTGAGGGAGTCTGGGAGGACACCTGCATGGTATGGGGTGTTGATCCTATTTATTAATATCCAGTCTAGGAGGCTTTCTTTAAGTTTTGGTGTTCCTAGTCTAGTGCTGCTTTGGATAATTTGTGAAAAATTATAGAGGTTAATATGGTTGGTGGTGTTTAAGGTTGAACATGTATTCCAGTCTGTTAAAATCACAGAGTGTAATGGTTTCCTGAGGGAGGTATTGGTTTGACTATTGTAGGAAGGTTTCCAGGGTTGGGATCTTATTGCCTGGTGGTATATAGCATGTGACAATGTTGACTGACTTTTTGTTGCTAAGTTTGAGTTTAGCTAGGAGGATTTCAGAGTTGTTGAAAGAGGGGGTTTGCAGATCGATTGTGGTGATTGTAGGGTATTCTTATAGGGTAGGGCTACGCCCCCTCCTTTTTTAGATGGTCTATCCTGGCGGAGTACATTGTAACCAGTAGGTAGGATTTCTTTCTCTGCAGTAGTGGGCTTTAGCCAGGTTTCTGTCAAGACATAGTAAAATGTCAGGGTTGTAGGTGGAGAGTAGTGCATGTAGTAAGTGTACCTTATTTTTAACACTTCGGATATTTAAGCACAGAATTAGTAGGCTGGTTTTTGGTCTATTGGTAGTTAACTGGCTTGAAGGGAAGGTGGTATTTGCAGGGATGGATTGCCAAGGGTTAGGTCCTGGATTAGGGTGAATGTCACCTGCAGGAATCAATTGGTAATTTAATGTGGTGGAGGAGCGTAGTAAATTTAATTAAGATGGCTGTGTACTTGTTAGTAGTAGGTGATTTTGGGGTGATTGGGAGTACACTAAGCGAGTTTGGTGCAATTATGATGTTAAGGTAGAGGTTTGGTGATGTGTTGGTTGTAGTGAGGAGTGCTAGGGTTATAGGTAGAGGTTTGCTTTGTGGGGAATAGTGTAGGTTGTATTTAGTGACGTGCGATAGGAGGTGAGGTTGAGGTTTGGTGTTAGGATGGATAGCATAGAGAGTTTGTATGAGTGTGTGGTAACTAGGTTATCATAGTGTTTGGGTGTCATTGTTATGGTTGAGTGTGGGGGGTGTTATTTCGTACAGGTAGTAGAGGGTTAGGTGGTAAGGGTGAGGTCTGTAATTGGCTGGATGTTAGGCAGTGTGTGGTTTGTGATTGGTTGTATGTGGAGTGGGAGGGGATAGTTGGGTATAAGACTAGAGGTAGTTGGGATGGGAAATGGGAGTAGGGTAGGGGAGCATAGAGATCCCAAGCAGTAGCGAGGGCGAATGGAGCGTGTCAGCACCGAGGTCTAGGGGCAGGGATCCTGAAGAAAAACTCGGTGAGCTCGACAAAGGTAGGCTATCCTAAATCAAGCTTTACAATGTTACAAAGCAAGCAATAGAAGACAAATTGACTGCAGAACAATTTGCTAACCTAAATCAAGCTTTACTCTTAAGATTATTGTTTATAAGCCAATTGTTTGAGATTTCAGCAGGTTGCAGGTGGGGATTATCCTCTCAGTATAACCATTGAAGTTGCTCACTTCTCATAAATTATTAGGGATGATAGTGTATGATAATCTTAAATTTGATCTGCATCTACAAAATTGCATTAAAAAAAACATCAAACACTAGGGATGATATACAGAGCCAAAAACCTCACCAGTGCAACTAAAACTCCTACTTGACACCACTTACCTCCTCCTCTCTCTACTTTATGGCACTCCTATTCTTACTAACCTCCAGGCATTACAAAAATCAAAACTTGGAAAATGTTATAACGTGGCTAAACTTGCGGCACACATCTCTTAGAACTCACTGCTGTGCAACACTAAAAAAGCCTAAATTGATTAGAACTACCCCAACAACTAACATACAACACAGCCTTTTACTCCCAATAAAATTATTCTGCATCCATCTGCTTATCCAGCACTTAATACTGTTCTGTACAACTGTGTTCCCAGTTGTTTTTTTATGATCCAATGAACAAAAATGCCCCTCTGTCCACAAATCTATCAAATCTGCTGGGCATGGTCTGCATTCATACCATGTTGCCAAGGCGAGGAAATTCTTACCTGTATTTGTTGGGTCTAAACCTATTTTTGAAATACTTTCTAGCCAAGCTTTGGCTCTATTCTTGCTCAACCCAAGATAAACCATATCCATAAATATGAACAGGTACTTATCAGTACCATACATCTCCTTGCTGTCGCTTCTTCACTCACTTCCTTAATTAGTCAGTTTCTCTCCTCTGACTCTGTCATAACCCTGTTTTTCTCTCATTTTATTGTAGTTGGTTTGTAATACAGTAGCTTATTTATTTCTCTCTGAACTGACTAAAATTTCTGTTAGTGTTAGACAATTGTCATACAAGTTGTATCTCTTCTTAACCAATGTTTTCACATTGCCTAATTTGGTATAATTTAAACTGTAGATGTTTTTGTATCATTTTTGAAGATTGCAAAATTATTATTAATACTTTGGAGCTTTCTCTTCTTGGGCCTCCCTTGACAACCACAAAGCATTCTATAGGTATGTCAAGAATCTTAGTGGCAATACTCAGATCTGCTCTGAGTTACAGCTCAATGGCACTAAATATACAGAACCAACTAATATTGCCAACAATCTTGGCAGATAGGTTCAGTGCTAACTTTACCCCACCCCCTAAAGGGCCCATCTCTATACCGGAAGAATGCAAAGTTCCTGTAATCATGGGTGCACAGGTAAAAACTCTCCAAAGCCAAGAACACAGACAGCATCCGTGGGACCTGACAACATCCCAGGCTGCATTCTACATGAACTACAGAATGAACTGGCGCCCCACCTAAGCACCATGTTCAATCATAGTCTCACCTCAGGCTTTGTGCCCACTGAATGGCGCACAGCAACGGTTATCCCACTCCACAAAGGGGGAGCCACCATGGACCCTGGGAACTACCGCCCCATTAGCCTAACGAGCCTGGTCTGCAAAGCCATGGAACGTATCATCATGGAACTTATAAACAAAGGCATTTGTAATCTCCAAACTCTGGACCCCACCCAGTTCGGGTTTGCAAAAGGCAGATCATGTCTCCTAAACCTGATTGACTTATTTGACGCAGTCACCAAAGCCGTAGACGAGGGTAAGGTGGTTCACACAGCCTGTCTAGATCTCGCCAAGGCTTTTGACATCATCCCCCACTCTGGAATTATAGATAAACTCACTAAACTAGGTATGAATCCCTATGTCACAAGATGGGTTACCAACTGGCTCACTGACCGAACCCACACTGTGAAAGTAGCAGACTCTAAATCCGACTTCAGACCAGTGACAAGTGGAGTACCACAGGGTTCTGTCCTGGGTCCTCTCCTGTTTGGTATCTACTTTTCTGAAGTACAGGCTAACACAGTAGGTCTTTGGCTAATGAAGTTGGTAGATGACTGCAAACTAGGAGCCATAATTGAAACTCCTAACTATGTGGACATCCTACAAAAGGGCCTCACTGAGGCAGATGCCTGGTGTCAAAGCCATGGCCTGAAGCTCCATGCCAAAAAGTGCATTGTCATCTCCTTTGGTAAAAACTCTGTACCCATGAGCTACCACATAGGTGGTAGTCTAATTGACACCGAAAGTGTGATAAGAGCCATTGGGACACAAGTGGACAGTAGTCTCTCCTTTGATAATCACATCACCACAGTTGTCAGGAAATCATTCTACGTGGCACACCTAATCACAAAAGGTTTCTCATCAAGGAAAAAAGAGGTCATTGTTCCCCTCTACTAGTCACTCATTGTACCCATTGTGGAGTACAATACCCTTTTTGGTATGTACCTCACAAGCCATCTACAGCAATTAGAAAGGCAGCAGAAATACCTCACAAAGAGGATTACCAACCTCAAACAGATGCCCTATGCAGACAACCTCAAAAAACTCCAGCTTTACTCAGTCGCATATCGCCTACTCAGAGGCAATCTTTGCTTAAGATACAAAGCTATGTCAAACCCAGAGCTGCTGGACATGATCCACTTAAAGAAATCCCAATCCCTCCGCGCTACATGCTCTAGGGACCTAAACCTTGTCACTACAATAAACAGAACATGCTGGAGGGATAGATTCCTGTCCCAGAGACTTCCCATACCCTGGAACAAACTACCTAACTATATCAAACAAAGCTCCTCATTAGCACTCCAAGAAAAATCTTGATTGGATGGGAAATAGGAAATTCACCCCGGGGATCACCTCTGTGGCTCTGCTCGACAGGGGCACAGGAAAATAATTTTCTTGGGTGTGAAAGCCAGGGTACCTTTTTGGCTAGGCTTGTATCGGCCCTAGGACTGATAGCCTGGTATCTACCTATGAATATGGACACACACCCAGTTGAACTTTCCTGCTAAACAAGTACAAAAAAAATACTTCAGAATTTTTGTCCTTACTAAGTTTTTCTCTAGTCTGTATTGCATTGTTGATTTATTGTGTGTGTGTGTGTGTGTGTGTGTGTGTATACTTATTTGATCTTGGGCCCTGTTATGCAGTAGCAGGCTTCTGTCTTTAAAAAGTATATGGGATATGAGCATAAGCTGCCTCCTTAAAATGCACACAATATGTCTGTGCAGTGGAGTGTCAGGCATGTTTGGCCTTTTGGCCAAGAGCTGTCGCTGATTTGAAGGGCTAAACTACATTTGAAGGATCTGCTGACACCTGCATCCACTTCTTCTGTCCCTTCTTAGTATCCTGCCAGAAAAACTGGAAGAAAAGCATGATAGAGAGAGGAATCGGAAAAAGAGAGAGGAATCGGAAAAAGAGAGAGTAAAGTAAAAGTAGAGAGAGAGAGGAGCATAAACACTGCTTGCTATTCCTTGTTGGAAGGGTAACCGGATCCAAAGATCCATAGGTCTTTGGTGCATTTGGGTCGACCTTAAGTATGCCTTCTTCGGTGCCAATCACCTTCTGTCATAGCTCTGGGCTTGGAGTTATCGAACTTTCTGAGTACAAGTATTAGCCCCTTCTTGTCCAAAACTCCTACCTTGGCAAGGCTTTACTTCCCCTTGACCTTAATTCCTGCCGAATTTTCAACAGTCATTCCAGACTCTGATCTGAGCCTTTCCCTTTTGACTCCAATAGTTGGATCCATCATTGCCCAAGCCTTTGAAGCAGTCTTTGCTTCTTGTAGGTCTGCCAGATCAGCCAGATGTATTTAGGCTTCTAGTTTGGAGCAACTGATGTATACCTTCTTACAGGCCCAGATTGTACCTTGGGGTCATCACCTCTGCTTCTGCTCTGAGGAAGAACTTCTCCTTCATTTGGCTTTAACCTAGTCTGTTCCTTCTGTAGTCCATTTGTCAGTGCCAGGACCTATGGTTCACACTATTCCTTCCCCTTTGTCTGTCCCAAACAGCTTAGTTGTCTCAAACTGGCTCTTTCCTTGATGTACTCTACTATAGCTCCTTTGGAGCCAAGATCATCATGGAGCCAAAGCTCTGAGCTGGGAACTTGGGGTGGCACACCCTGGAGTTGGGGTTCACATTTTGGGTGGTTTGGGATGGTTACATATCCCTTCCTTTGGGTGCCTCGGCACATCAGCCCTGATGTGGTTAGTGTGTAGCAACAGTCTGTTGCTGGGATCTGCTGATTAAGGGGACCATGCCTGGCCATCTGGCCTTTGTGTCAGCATTTCTTGTAGTGAGAATCCTTTTGCAGAGACTGAGGTTTCCATTACTAAGTTGGACCTCTCCTTATCCTTTCACCCATCTGGTACTTTGGGCTCACAACAACTTCAGGAGAGCCCAAGCCTTCAGATCTAGAATATTCCTGCGCTACAGGATCCCCTACTTCTTCAGTGTTGTTGCCCCCCCCCCCCACACCCTCCCCACAGCTTTATGGTCACATCTGTTTGTCTTGTGCCACTGTCATGGTTCTGCAGGAGTTCTTCATTGGACCCTTTCAGTTCAGTGGTCAATATCATCTCATCCTATGGACTTTACTATCCAAATTACTGACACACACCACCATCACATTGCTTGGTGGGTAGAGTCTCACCAGGTTCCAGCAGGTCATCCTT
This sequence comes from Protopterus annectens, assembly GCF_019279795.1. NCBI lineage: Eukaryota > Metazoa > Chordata > Ceratodontiformes > Protopteridae > Protopterus > Protopterus annectens. The sequence goes on from NC_056749.1 coordinate 717,441,756, forward strand.
TAGTTTTCCCTCAGTCCCTGGCTATGGTTAACGTGGGCACTTCCTTCCTGTGGTTGGGAGGGGAGGGCATTTACATGTCCTGGAGATGAGAGGAGTTGTCCTAGTGTTACAGGTCTTTCGTCACAGGTGTGTGATTGCCATCCAGTCTGGCAACACAACAGTGGTTTGGTGCATAAACAAGCAGGGGAAAACCTAGTCATGTTTACTGTACCGACTTGTTATGAGTGTGGCAATGGGTTATGTCATTGCAACTATTTCTGATAGCAGTGTATATCCTGGAGAAATCCATCATACTAGCAGACAGTTTAATCAAGAGAATCCTCATGCCTCATGAGTGATCCCTCAATCCAAAGATAGCACGAGTCTTCATCCACTGGGACCATCTCTGTAGTGATCTCTCTGCATCCCTTTCCCAAACCAAATACAGTAGCTTTTTTGCCCTGATTCCTCCCAGAGGGATGGTCACCGAGAGATGTGCTTCTCCATGCTTGGCCCTCTGGGTCTCCCTTGCACCAGTCCCCCAACCCCCTTGTTGATAATCTTTATTCACAAGGTGGGCACATTGCAGAGTGAACAAGATCCTCCTAGCCCCCCTTTTAGCGGAGACAAATGTGGTTCCTCTTTCTGTGGTCTCATTTGTTGCACTCTACTTGGGTACTGGAACCTATTCCAGAGCTGATTTCTCATCTCTCGGGCCAACTTCACCCATATCTCAAATCCCTTAGAGTGATTGCCTGATTCCTGTAGTTCCAGTGATGGCCAGAGGTCCAGGCTTTCTAAGAGAGTTGATTGTATCCTTTTGTCTTCCCAGAAGCCTTCAGTTAGGAAGGTTTGATGGAATATATTTTCGGTTTGGACCTTCACAAAAGGTTTATATACTTTCTCTGCTCTTTTGAACACAATTTTAGATTTCCTGGTGGATCTGTTTCAATCTGGTCTCAACTTTTCCACTATCAAGGTTCAGTTAGCTGCCATGTCTTATTTTTATATAAGCATGAATAATACACCTGTTGCCTTGATAAAACTATCTGTGCTTTTCTGAAGGAGTATCTTCCTCCTTAGACCCCTTGCCAGGGATACGGATCTGCCTTGGAACTTGACTCTACTTTTGTAAACCTTGACTTTGCCTCCATTCAAGACAGCTGCTGCAGTACATTTGAAACGTTTTTTAGTAGCTATAATGTTCACTAGAAGGATTTTGGAACTTCAAGCCTTATCTTGGAGTACCCCCTTATCTTATTTTTCATTATGGTACTGTATATCTACATACAAATCCTTCTTTCCTACCTAAGGTGGTCTCTGAGACAAACCTGAATTAACTTATCCATTTCACCTGTTTTCTTCCCCAGTTTCAGTAACAAAGAAGAGTACTTATCCAGTGTTTTGGATGTGTATTGCCAAATTGGATTTTATTCGGACAGAAATAGAGAATTCAGGAAATCAGATTGTCTGTTTCATTTTCCAGTACTTGGTTGGGTAATCCTGTTTCAAATGTGACTTTATCCAGATAGCTTTTTGATGGAATTTCTTTTGAAGAGTGCACAAAAGAAATACATTTACCTGGCAAGCCTAAATCTCATTCTAGAATAGCTGTTGCTAATTCATCTGCCTTCCTTGCTCAGGCCTTTTCAGATGTTTGTGAAGCTGCTACCTGGTCTAGCACTCTTACCTTTGTAAGTCATTACAAATTGGGTATAAAGTCCAGATCTAGGCTTCCTTTAGCTCAACCATTTTGCAGCATGTTACCACCTTGTTTTAATTGGCTGGGGACTCTGTCTCACAGGTTGAGATGGATGTAAAAGACAATTTTGAATACAAACGTTATGTGCTTACTTAATGCCAGATCTGTGTTGTCTTCTTTCATCTGTCTCAGCCACTTCTCCTTCACAATTGTCATTGTTTTGGTGCTACTTCTGGCTGAATGCAGAACTGCCCAAAGCATGTTTTTGGGGCTGTGTGTAGCTTTCTCTTCCCTTATTCCTTTTGGGGATTTTCCTCTTTCTCTTTCTGGAAATGGGTTCCATGTTAAGTTGTCAATCTCGCCTTCATTCTTGCTGGATGGGTTCGGAGCTGATCCTCGCCTCCGACTCAGCCAATACTAAAGCTCGAGAGCTAATTCCACCGGCTCGATGCTCCCCTATATCCCACAGTGCTAGGCGGTAACTACCCAGATCTCGTTTGCCGCTATATCTGACAAGGTGCTTTTCTACCGGCTCAGGCAGGTGAGTTAGACTTTTACCTTATTAGGTACTTCTTAAACCCCCTTTTTTGTTGTGATACCATAACTTTTTAGTTTAATTAAATATTTAGATAAATCGACCCCTGTTTGTCGAGTCTTTTTTCCCTTTCTTCCCTTATCTTGTAGGCCTTCGGCCCCTTCCCTTCCCCCAGTCCATTAGTGCCTAAACTAGTTGTCTTCTTTTCTGTTAAGGGCTTGTGTGTGTGTGTTTGTGGCTTGCTTTAGCCTTAATAATTTAATTTAATAATTTTTTTTCTGTAAAGGGTGTGTCTGTAGTGTTTTTGTGTTGTCAGGCACTCCTTTTTACAATGTCAAAAGACAAGGTCTCAGGCTTCAAGAAGTGTGACTCGTGCTGTCAGAAAATGTCTCTGACAGACGGTCACACTTGTGTGTATTGCCTGGGGCCTTTGCACCTGCAGGACTCTTGTGCTGTTTGTCATGGGTTTAGCCCTAGAGTCCTGCAGGAACGCAAGAATAAACTAATCTTGCGGGGCTTATTAAAGCCTGAAGGCCCCCCAACTCAGTCTGTGTCGGGGAAGCCTTCCAAAACTTCCACACAGTCGGCTCCGGTTCCAGAGTTGACTGCTGGAAAGACTAAGTTGGCTTCGACATCGGCACCGGCTGGAGCCGATGTTTCTAAGCCCCATACTGTTACCTCGGCTCCAGCTGGAGCCGAGGCTGATAAAACTCCGTCAGCTCCGATACATTTATCGGAGCCACAGTCTAGGAAGAGGTCCAGATCCCCCTCTATCGGCTCCGTGCATTCGGCGCCAGGCTCCCCTCTTCTTTCGGAACGAAGCCATAAAACTCATTCCTCACGGTCTTCCAGGTTATCTGACCATGATTTGCAAAGGGTAGTGAGTGGACTTCTCAAGTCTGAGGCACTGGCCCAAATGCTGCATAGCCCGGCTCACCAGTCAGTGGCTATTTTCATTCCCCAATACATTCCTCCTCCGACTCTGAGTTCGGAGCCAGGGCTTGTCGGAGCCATGACTGTCGGTGCGTCGGATCCGATACCTTCCATTTCGGCTCCGTCGTCTGCTCCGATCTCCTCCTTGGAGGGATCTCGGCGCCGGGCTTCCCTCGTCGGCTCCGGGGGGGGGAGTGGCATTGGACCCTTGTCCGACCCCGCTCTCCCTCTTGGGGCTTCGGCATTGGTGAGTTCGGCTCTGACATCGGCTTCGGAGCCGTCCCTGTCGGTGCCGGGGGAGGTCCTTGTCTCTTCGGAGCGGGGGCCTCTGGCCTTGCCTGACAGGGGTGCCTTCGAGGTCATGCAGAGCGTGCTAGAACCAGGTTCTGCCCCACAGTCAGCTCCTTCAGCTCCTCCATCTACAGTGCCTGCGGTGATTTCTACTCACCCCCTTGTCTTAGACCGCAGAGAGCCAACTCCTCAAGTTTCCCCATTGGGAATTTCTTCCGAGGCCTCTCCTGACCCTGCAGGAGATCCCCCAAGGAAGAGGCAGTTTAAGAGGAAGCACATTGACTCCCCTGAGTCTTTCACCTCTGACACTGACTTAGAGGAATCCGAAGGTTCCCCTCGATCCCCCTCTGAGGATGTCTCCTTTGCTGACATCCTTGAGATCCTGAAACAGAGGGGGAACTGGCCAGCCCTTAACCCTTCGGAGGATGAGTCGGTGTATCTTGAGGCGTTTGGCTCTCGCCCTTCTACCTCCTGGGTGTCCCCTCCCTTTGACCCCCTTATGGAAGTGGTGGCAAGGAAGGCTTGGACGGCTCCTGACTCAGTGGAACCCACCCCGAGGAGACCATCTAAATTTATTACTGCCCCCAGAGATAAAGATTTTTTATCCAAAGGTGTCCCTGTTGATGCCATGGTGGTGGCTGCGGCCACTAAGAAGGAGTTAGCTGATCCTTCGGTTCCTGTCCATCCTCCTAATAAGGAATCAAGGACCATGGACAGGTACGGCAAGCGGATGTTCTCATCAGCGACCTTTTCAATGCGGTCGCTGAACTACTTATGCCACTTCACTCGTCTCCAGAGAGATTTACTCAAGGATATGGATGAACTGATAAAGGATCCTACAGCTGAGGGGTACAAAGACCATGAACTCCCAGTTGGCAACCCTGAATTCCATCGTTAACTCCTCCATGTGGCTGGTCTCATGCAGCAGATGGGGCGAGTAGAGCTGCAGGCACAGGTGTTGCCTTACGACGTCACGCCTGGATGCGGCTATGCAACTTTGTGGACCCTTTCAAGGCGTCCTTCACCAATTCTCCCTTTGATGGATCATCCTTGTTTGGACCACAGGTGAAGGATACATTGACCAGGTGCGAGGTAGAAGGTAAGACTCTCTCTGCTGTAGGAGTCCGTTTTTCTACCCCTTCTAGACCCTATCCCAAAGGTCAAAGGGGAGGAAAGATGTGGTTCTGCAAACAATCCCAGGGAGTCTCATCTGACGCACACGGCCGATTCCCCTCTAGAGGCAGAGGGGGGAATAATAATAGACGCCGCCCTAGAGGCAGAGGAGGTCCTCAAAACCAGGGTAGCAGAGAAATGTTCTCTGACAAACCCTTTCAGCATCCCTGAGGGGCTGCCCGGCTGTCCACCTTCGGAGGCAGTCGGGGGAAGGTTATCCCTGTACCTAAAAGCCTGGCTTTCCCTTACTCAAGACAAATGGGTACAGTCAATCATATCCGAGGGTTACAAAATTCCCTTTATTCACATCCCAACCCAACCCAAAAGATCCCTTCCAGATGTTCCACCCGGTCTAAGGGAACAAGCAGCATTAGAAATTTCAAAGCTGCTATCAAAAAGAGCTATCCAATCAGTCCCGGCAGACCAGCAAGGATCCGGAATCTACTCCTAATTCTTTTTGGTACCAAAGAAAACAGGGGACTGGAGACCCATACTGGATCTCAGCTACTTAAACAAGTATATCAGGAAAACAAAATTCCGGATGGTCACGCTACAGTCCATTCTACCCTTCTTGGGTCAGGACAATTGGATGTGCTAGATAGATCTTCAGGATGCGTACTACCACATCAAAATGAACAGACGCTCCAGGAGATGTCTCCGCTTCAGGCTGGGAGCCAGTCACTACCAATTCAGGGCCCTGCCCTTTGGTCTCACTACAGCCCCCCGTGTGTTCACCAAATGCATGGCAGTGGTCGCGGCTCACTTGAGACGTCAAGGATTCCAGGTGTTTCCCTATTTGGATGACTGGCTCCTTACCGCCTCCACCAGACATCAGCTTTTTCTATCCAGGGACTTCACCATCCAGTCTTGCCGAGCTCTAGGCATTTCGATAAATTTCGAAAAATCTGCCTTGTCGCCTTGTCAATCTATTACCTTTATAGGCGCCACCTTAGACGCACTCAATCTTTCAGCCAGACTCACAGAGCAGAGTGTGTCAGACATTCGGAACCAAGTTTCCCTTCTCTTACAATGCAACAAAGTCAAAGCCAGACTAGTTTTGAAGGTGCTAGGACTCATGGCAGCAGCTATTCCCTTCTCCCCTTAGCTCGCTTTCACATGAGGATCCTCCAATGGATGCTGTTTACTCAATGGTCCTTTTTAACAGCTCCCAATGTCCCATACCATATTGATAACTCAATCATGCAAGAATCAACTGTCTTGGTGGATCACATCACCTCAACTTCTCCGAGGAAGACCCTTCACCCCCCCCCCCCAGTCGCCACGTTGACAACAGACGCCTCCCTGATCGGGTGGGGGGGCATTATCAGGGCAGGACAGTCCAGGGCACGTGGCAACCTTTCGAGTGCCACTTGCAAATAAACGTCTTAGAGATGAGAGCAGTGCTTTTAGCGTTGCAAGCCCTTCATGACTCTCTTCCCACTGGGACTATTGCAATTCAAATGGACAACATGTCCGTAGTGTGGTACATCAATAAACAAGGCGGAACCAGATCATACCCTTTATGTCGAGAGGCACTCAGACTTTGGCAATGGGCGATCTCTTCTCAGCGTTTTCTGATAGCAATGCACATTCCCGGGAAATCCAACGTTATTGCAAACAAATTGAACAGAGCAATTCTCATGCCCCACAAGTGGTCTCTAAAGAAATCAGTTCTAGAAGAAGTATTCCTAAGATGGGGCCAGCCTTGCTGCGATCTTTTTGCTCCTCCCCAAAACAGCAAGTGTCACGACTTCACTCTCTTCCCGTTACCAGGCCATCCCACCAGAGACGCGCTAGTCCACGATTGGCCCCGGGGACTGCTATATGCCTTTCCCCCCTTTCCACTGATATGTCAACTAATTCAGAAAGCCATCGCCTTGAGAGTGACAATGATCCTCATTGCCCCATACTGGCCTCGACAGATATGGTTTCCCTTTCTTCATCGTTACCTTTTGGAGCAGCCTTGGCATCTGGACCCAGTACCAGATCTGATAACCCACCAATCGGGTCAGCTGCACCAATCTCTGCCTTCTCTAAACCTCACAGTGTGGTTTCTCCGATTCCAACCTTAGCCAGGCTTCCCTCAATATCTCGCTCGGTCCGAGATATCTTGATAGCCTCTCATAAATCTTCTACCCGGAAGATTTATAGTAGCAAATGGAAACGCTTTTCTTTTTGGGCAACATCAAAAAACATAGATCCCTTTACTGCACCTATCCAGTATATTCTAGACTTTCTAGCAGAACTCTTTCATTTAGAATCTTCTGCATCTACCATTAGAGTTCAATTGGCCGCCATATCAAATTTTCATGTTGGTGTTTTGAGTCTAGCGTCATGGCTCACAAACTCTGTAAAGCCTTTTTAAGGGGCGTATTTCTTCTCAAACCTCCAATCAAAGATCCCCCGCCTCAATGGGATTTGAACTTGGTTCTGGCATCTTTAATTCTTCCCCCCCTTTGAACCGGCGGCTTCATGTTCCCTGAAGTTGCTTTCTTGGAAGACACTTTTTCTGGTAGCTATAACTTCAGTGAGAAGGGTATCTGAACTCCATGCTCTGTGCAGTCGTCCTCCTTACTTAGTGTTTCACAAAGACCGGGTATCCCTCCGTACTAATCCATCCTTTTTGCCTAAAGTTTCCTCTCAAATAAACCTAAACCAAATTATTGATCTCCCCGTCTTTTTCCCTAACTATTCAAACAGGTCGGAACAAAAGCTACATTTTTTGGATGTTCGCCAACTTAGATATTACTTAGACAGGACTAAACAATTCAGGAAATCTAATCAATTGTTTGTCATATGCGGAAGGGAAATTGGGCCTTCCAGTTACTAAAGTATCCCTCTCTAGATGGCTCACCTCTACAATTACCTTAATCTAGGAGATCAGACATCAAAAACTACCCTCAAGACCTAGAGCTCATTCAACTAGGGCATTAGCTACAGCCGTAGCTTTTCAGGATAGGCTGCCAATAGATTCTATTTGTGCAGCAGCCACCTGGGCTTCTCCTCATACATTCATTTCACATTACAAATTGGACATGGTTTCCAGAAGCCGTGCCAATTTTGGTTCCACTGTTCTCAAGAGTCTGTTCAGATAGGCCACCCGGGATAAGGTGCTAGGGACGCGGTCCCATCCAGCAAGAATGAAGGCGAGATTGACAACTTAACATTAAGAAGTTATGTACCTACCATAACGTTCCGTGTTAGTTGTCTTCTCGCCTTCTTTCTTGCGTCCCACCCTCCTTCCCCCAAGCCTGGACAGACGGACAGGAATTCAGTTTGTGTTCTTCTTCTGGAAGTTGTCATTCCCACACGTTCTTCCACCTCTTTTATCCTTACTGAGGTCTGCCATACTTTTACGCAGATTGTTTTGAGGTGGGTTCCCTACTCCATTCTATGGAGACTAGGATTGCTTGGTATAGCTATCAAACGAGATCCGAGTAGTTGCCGCCTAGCATTGTGGGATATAGGGGAGCCTCGAGCCGGTGGAATTAGCTCTTGAGCTTTAGTATTGACAGAGTCGGAGCCGAGGATCGGCTCCGAACCCATCCAGCAAGAAAGAAGGCGAGAAGAAGACAACTAACATGGAACTTTATGGTAGGTACATAACTTCTTATTTTCTGCATTAGTTTATGGAAACAAAGTAGGGCAAACTCTGTCTGAGGAGAATCTGTGAGGGCACTGTCTTATGGGTAGAGGAGGCAGAGCTTCAGGACTGAAGAATCTTCAGATGCTGGCCTGTGATCTAGGTCTCTTCTGATAACCCACAGATTGTGATGGAAAGATGGAAGATGACACGGATCTAGTATTATAAGAACATAATTTTTTCGTTTTAAAGGTTAGGAAGAGAGAGGAATTCCCTGGACCTTTACTGTTGACTTGCTGGAACATGGAATGCAATTACTACTTTAACATGGATTGGGAGTGATTGCAGATTTACTTTACTTAAACCCTTGCTGAAGGTGTAGTTCAGCAGGTTGACTGGTATGATGTATAGGTGTGCACTTGAAGTTGAGCTTCTGTTTTGAAAGGGTACTTCTTGTCCCATAATGACTAGTTTTGTTAATGTCGTCGGGTATTGGCACAGTTTTAGAATATGCTAACATATTTTTGTCTGTGTGATTATTGCAATGTACATGCCACACAGTTTTGCATGTTTGTCTTGTATTGCTTAGAAGCTTTTTTTTATGTATTTGTTTTTTTTTGACACCTACTTTTTTTCCTTTAATGGTCACAGTAGAGTTGAACCTACTCCAGTAGATAGTGAGCTTAAGGCAAGAGAACCACTGATGATCCTGTTTGCCGAGTTCCAGTATCAAGCATAGGCACATATTCACAGCCATCTCCTTAGATATTCTTGCCCGTGTTCATTATATCTTTGAAGTATGGAGAAAGTGGGGAAACAAAGTGAAAACCTAAGAAGATAGCCAAGCTAGGAAATGATCTAGAGAGTCAAGTGCTGTGAAGCATCACAGCTATCTGCTGCAGCACTGTGCATTCAGCCGCCCACTTGGAAAAGGGGTCTTTATGAACTGCTCAACTGAAATTATCTATTGTGGCTTTTTTCTGGCAGTTGTACTGCCACAGACTGAAGAGCCAGTGACAATTCCAGATACCAAAATTGCTTGCTCTGTCTGTAGCCTGGTCACATTGCATATACACTGCACCACTGTCTGTTGTCATTGGCTGACTTTAGTGAACGCTGTGAGAAGACAAATCTCAAGTACTTTAATCATTAGCACCACTGTTGACATAGAATTCTGTATCCTAGGGAACCATATTCCCTGGACTGTCAAGGATTCTAAATGAGCTCCTTAGTGTGTTGTATCTGTAGTCACTTTTTGTCAGGGGGGATTCAGGAAGTCAGTTTATGTATTTAAAGTCACAGCTTCATTTGGGTAGCGGTTAGGTCTGATTTTGCATGTACTAACTTTTTTCTTAAGATATTTTGTAAATGTGTATTTATGTGCATGTTTTACAAAATGTGCGCATATTGTGCAGAACTTGTAATTGAAAAAAAAAACAGCTGTTCCTTGTATTGTAGTAGCTTTAGGTCAGTTGTCAACTGTGGTATCTGCTGTTGTCTCTGGCCCTTCAGCCTGTGGAAGTACATCTGATAGAAAAAGTTGCACTGGCAAACCGTTTCAGATGTTTCCCGCTTCCAGTACACTCCCAAAATGGACATTAGATATACATTCTGAATGTTTCAGGACTCAATACATTACTCAACGTTCCAGAATTGAAGATTAAGCTTCCAGGCCATGTTACTTCTCAGGCCGTGTTGGTTTACTCTAAATCTCAGGGTTGCCTATCTTCTTTCGGCTGCTCCCATTAGGGGTCGCCACAGTGTATCATCTGTTTCCATTTCTTCCTGTCCTCTCCATCTTGCTCTGTCACACCAACCACCTGCATGTCCTCTCTCACCACATCCATAAACCTTATCTTAGGCCTTCCTCTTTTCCTTTTACCTGGCAGCTTCATCCTTAACATCTTTTCCCAATATACTCTGCATCCCTCCTCAGCACATGTCCAAACCAACATAATCTTGCCTACATTACAACAGGCCTATATACCGCACTTTTGACCTGTCTGACAGAGACACTTACAGCTACTGGCATTAGTTGCAGCAATGATACAATACAACTATATGTCCAAGTCTGGACTTAAATCAAATGATGACTAGGCCTACGGTTTCAACATCCGCCGCACACCTTTCAGTCCTCTCCTCTGAACCCCCCACCCCCCCTGTTGTTTTAGGGCTCCCATATCATGCACATTACTTTTTTCTTCCCTTTTTCACATTTTGCCATACACTCATCTTTTTCAAGAAGTCTTAACTTTCGCTATGTTCTGAAGTGCATTTTAAAGTTCTTTTCTTTTTAGACAACATTTTCATCCAATAATGGCTTTCAGGAAAGAAATTCACTATTGTTCAGCTGTAGTTTTCTTTGCATCTTTCAGCACACCTTTACTGACCAGGACAGCACAGTAATAACCATTTAGGAAATAACTCTGTTAGGCTGCTGCCCCAAAGGCATAGGGGTTATATATGTGCCATGGGATGCATTTTAGAGCATTTTCTCAGCATTTTACTCCACTGGTGGCCTAAACAAAAATCATGAAAAAGAAAACAATTTCAGTCTTATTTTTTTCTTTCAAGGAAGACGTAACTTGTACCCAAGGCTTAATGTTCAAAGCTGACAAAATAGTATCTCACAGTAAACTAACAAGCCAGTTGTGGGAATACATAGGTCTTATCTGGGAATACTGCCTCCTTCCCTAAACCCCCACAAAGATTGTTACTGCCTATGCATTCCTCTGGTGTTAGACTTAGATGAAAACAAAGGTTTAAATTGCCTTGGCCATATATTTCAAGTGACTGCTGATATATTTATACATAACTTGCTTCCTCACCCCTAACCCTTAAAGGCAGCCCCATGTATATGTGACGTGTGATTGTGAGAATGATTTCTGTAATATAATCTAATTTGTTGCTGTTAGACAGTACACCATCCTTACACAAGCTATAGTAATCTTCGATCTGAAGTAGTTAACTTCATTTGATCAGCAACCTGTGGGTTTCGGATCAGACACGGATCCGAGCCGGCAGCATACCAAGCAAAAGATCCGAGCTCCAAGCTCCTCCCTCCTACCCATACTACATCACAACCTCTTTCCAATCCTCACATCTCGTTTGCTGCGGCTTTGCCAGCATGGGATTTTTGAGCTCCAGGCAAGTTTGTCAGGATTTTCGAAAATTTTTGCTTCTGTGTGTGCTCCTTTTGATATTTCTATTGATAATTATTAGTTGATCTCTCTCTACGGGTTTCCTTCCTCGCTAGATATTTGAGTTTTGTAGTTTGAAAGTTAACTTTGTCAGTATAGGCCCCCCTTCCCGCCCATAGAGAGTGTGTGTGTGTGTCAGTTTACTATGTCGGAAAGTCAGAAAGTGACTTTCTGTAAGTGCACAGAGTGTGGCCACAAGCTGTCACCAGCCGACGGTCACACACTGTGTGTAGTTTCCTTGGGGGTGCCTCATTTGTCACTCGGTTGCAAAATCTGTGTGACCTTCAATCCCCGGGCCCTGCAGGATCTCAGGAACAAGTTAATTCTGGTGGGTCATCTACCCGTAGAATCAACTTTTGCTTCTTCACCAGCCATGGCTGTGGCTGTCCAGCCTTCTGGCCCTCCTCCCCTGTCTGGGAGTCACCCTCCCACCTTGCCACAGGGAGAGAGAGGCGAAGAAAGAGAGAATGAAAGAAAAACACAGGGAGACGGACATTCAGAAAAGGAAAAAGATAGAGAGAAGGGCTGTAAGTGGCAGGCCTAGTTTGATCCAACTGCCCCTCCCGCTAAGGTGATTTTGTCTCCTGTTAAAGTTACCAGGCCATCCTCTCCTCGGCTCCGTTCACCACGTTTTTTTCCGGAGCTAGAGGAGGAGGAGGCTAGGCCACCCTTGAGGTAGTCTTCGCGTCTACTCTCCTGGTCAGCGTCTGTGGCATCCTTGAGATAGACTCTGAGCATCTCTGAGGCAGACATGGATTGGATGATGAGAAGGTTTCTGCAAACTCAACTGCAGATGGGAGTGTTGCTGGCTCCCCCCCTCCGGTGCGGGGAGTTCGGGTCTGTTTTTTGCCCCTGTAGCTCCTTTTCCGCTCCACCATCAGATCTTGAATTCTATGGATCCGAGGAGCCCCGAAGTCAGGGGGTCAACGCCGATGGTACCTTCGGCCTCGACACGGCCATGCCCTCGAGTCTGTCGGATCCGCTTTCGGACCCGAGCTCTCAGAGCAGACTTGGGCGTCAGATCCGTGGGGATGAGTGTGTCATTGGCTCCGTTGTGGTCGGGGCATACCGTCCCTTTGGGTCTGGCCATTCCAACTTCGGCTCCGATCCCTTTGGATCCGAGGGTCGCGGCTACCCTCGCCACCAGTTTCAGGGAAGCTGGTTCTCCTTTGGCATTCGTTGTGGAGAGGGTTCTCTCTGAAGGATCGAGACCCCTCATTCTTTCCTCAGGGTCCATCCCTGCCCCCTTGTAGTTCGGCTTGTCTTTGGTCATCCAGTCCCCCCAGGGACAGCTTGTCTATTGCACCCCAGCCAGTTTCCCTGGAGGAACACAAAACCATTTGTGAGCCCTCCCTGGAGAGTCCACCTGAGGAGGTTCCTCACAAACACCAGTGTAAAAGGAGGCACTAGGACCCCCCCCCCCCCGAAGATGTCTCCTTCGGAGACATTATGGAAATCTTTTGCCAGAGAGGGGCGGTCTGCCCAAAAACCTTCCTCCGAGTCGGTATTCCTGGTGGCGTTCGACACAGGCCTATCTACCTCTTGAGTGTTCCCCCCAGCCCAACCCTCTGGTGGACCTTACCACCAGAGCTTGGTAGGAGCCGGAAACTGTGGAGCCAGTACCCAAAAGGACCGACAAAATATTGAGCCCCACTGGCTGATGGAGCTTCTTGGAGCAAAGGTTCCTTGGTTGATGCCATGGTGGTTGCGGCGGCCACAAAAAAAGAAACTTGCCCAGGAAAGTTCCTCGGTCCACCCCCAGATAAGGAGTCCAGGGCGATGGACCATCTTGGAAAGCGGACTTTTGCTTCAGCTACCTTTACTATAAGGGCGCTCTATTACTTGGCCCACGTAATTCGACTGCAGCGGGACCTTGTGAAAGAGTACGCAGTCTCTCCCCCGGAGTCCATATTGGCCGAGGATAAACGGATCTTCTCGGCTCGTATGGCCACTCTCAAGTCTGTGTCCAATATGTCCATGCGTTTATCTCTCATGCCACCGAGGGAGCCACTAGGGCTAGCAGGTTCGGCATCTCCTTAAGGCGTCACGCCTGGCTTTGTCTTTACGATTTCTCGGAACCCTTCAAGGCGTCCTTCTCTAACCCACCCTTTGATGGTTCGACCCTGTTCGGGAAGGCTGTCCGCGATGCACTTCTCCAGAGCGAGGACGGAAAAACACTGTCAGCCGTCGGGATCCGCTTCTCTAACCCTTACAGGTCCTTTTCCAGGAACCAGTGAGGGCAAAAGAAACTGTGGTTCCGGAAAACTCAGCAGTCCCGGAACGCTCAGGACTCCTTCTCTCCCAGAGGCAGAGGGGGACAAGTTGGATGCCGGCCCAGAGGCAGAAGGGGACCGAAGAACTTTGGGTCACGGGAACCTTTTTCATATCGACCCACGCAGCAGCCCTGAGGGGTTGCCTGACTGCTCCTCTCTGGAGGCAGTCGGGGGGGGGTGGTGTTTTTCGATGCACCTAGCCCAATGGGAGTCCATCACGACAGATCGCTGGGTGCTTTGAATAATATCCAGAGGCTATTCTATTCCATTCACAAACGAGCCCCCTTACACAAGGTGCCTCCCGGGTGTCCCACCCGCTCAGAGGGAGGCTGCAGCTTTGGAAATACAAACAGCTGCTAGAAAAAGAGCCATCCAGCAGGTGCCCCCAGACCAGTCCCGATCAGGCATCTATTCCAGGTTCTTTTTGGTGCCAAGAAAAGAGGGGGGATCTATGACCGATTCTCGACCTATCAACAGTGAACCTGTTCGTTGCCAAGGAGAAGTTCCAGATGGTCACGCTTCAATCCATCCTGCCCTTCCTGCAGGAGGAAGACTGGTTGTGCTCGATAGACCTCAAGGATGTGTACTGCCATATCCTGACGGACAGGTGATCCAGGAGGTTCCTCCGCTTTCGGCTAGGGGCCAGTCATTATCAATTCAGGGTCCTACCCTTCTGTCTCACCACAGCCCCCAGGGTGTTCACCAAGGTCATGGCAGTTGTAGTGGCCCACCTGAGACTTCAGGGCATTCAGGACTTCCTGTACCTGGACGTCTGGCTCCTCACCGCCCCCACCAGGCATCTACTCCTACTAGTCAGAGGTTTCTTTCTCCAGATATCACCTTGGCTGGGGATTACCATACATCTCAGGAAGTCTTCCCTTCGACCTGTTCAAATGTTAGACTTCATAGGGGTGAGAATAGATTCTCTTCAGGCCAGGGCATTCTTGACTCCAGACACACTACACAGCCTGGCACTTCGTGTTAGCGCTTCTGCAGTCCCTAGCACCCCCAGCAGAATTAGTCCTGAGAGCCTTGGGGTCCATGGCAGCAGCTATCAACCTGATCCCCTGTGCTCGTCAGCATATGAGAATTCTACAGTGGACGTTGCAAGTTCAGTGGTCGATACATCAACCTGTAGATTTTCCAATCCCTCTGAACAGAGTGTGCAGAAATTCTCTCACTTGGTGGCTCCGAGCCTGGAATTTGCAGGAGGGACATCCTTTTGTTGCGTTCCAAGCCACAGTGACCATGGAAGCCTCCTGCTTAGGGGGGGGGCACTGTTCGGGCAGGACTGTTCAAGGCACGTGGACTCAAAGCGAGACCGTTCTGCATATAAATGTTCTAGAGATGAGAGCGGTCCTTTTAGCGTTGCAGGCCTTTCATGCTTATCTTCCTCTGGGAACTATTGCGATACAGTCAGACAATACGTCAGTTGTCTGGTATATCAACAAACAGGGGGAACCAAGTCTTAACCCCTTTGCCGAGAAGCCATGAGAGTTTGTGAATGGGCGATCTCCACCAACCGCTTTTTGATTGCAACGCATATTCCAGGTCGGACCAATTGAGCAGAACTATCCTTTCTCCCTACGAGTGGTCTCTGAACCCTATTGTAGCTGAACAGATCTTCCTCAAGTGGGGTCAGCCTTGCTGCAATCTCTTCGCATCGCCATCCAACGCGAAGTGCAGTGAGTTTTTCGCTCTAATTTCCCCCGACGGGGAAGCCCCCAGAGATGCTCTTGTTCATGCTTGGCCACCTGGTCTTCTTTATGCGTATCCCCTGCTCATGACAAAATTCTTACAGAAAGCTCGCCGGTTGGGGAGCAGAATGATCATGGGATGTTTATTATACCTTAATAAAATACTTGTGTATCTAATTTACTAGCCTCATTTGATGCTTTTCACTGTATTTGGTGCTGGCAATTTTTGTCTACTTGGATCAGAATGATCCTCATAACCCCATTCTGGCCTCGAGTCTGGTTCCCCTGCCTACGGTCTGATCTCATAGCTCCACCTTGGATCTTGGATTCCATTCCGGATCTGATTCATCATGCCTCGGGAATGCTTCCTCCGAATCTGGACAGAACTGAAGCTCACAGCTTGGCTACTCCAGTTCCACTAGTTGGTAGGACTCCAGGTATCTCTTGCCCTGTTAAATTTATCTTGGTTGCTGCACATAAATCCTCTTCCAGGAAAATTTACTGTAGCAAATGGAGATGTTTCTCCATTTGGACTTCACAGAGAAATCTGGATCCTTTTACTGCTCCAATCCCAGCGGTATTGGACTTTCTCATATCTTCTGGCAAGGAGCCAGCTGTTCCACAGCGAAGGTCCAGCTGGCGGCTATTTTTCATTTCCTTGTAGGGGACAATTTAGGCTCTCTCGCTGCTGCCAGAATTTGTAAGACTTTTTTGAAAGGCACTTTTCTTCTGAGACCTCCTGTTAAGAATCCGTCCCCGCCATGGGATCTGACTGCAGTTTTTCAGGCCTTAGTTGTGCCTCCTTTTGAGCCCTCAGCATCAGTTGATTTAAAATTCTTGTCATGGAAAATGGCTTTTCTGGTAGCTATCACCTCAGCCAGGAGAGTATTGAAGCTTCAGGCTATTTGTATGAAACCCCCATATCGTGCGTTTCATAAGGACAGGGTGTCTCTCGGGTCTAATCCGTCTTTTCTCCCTAAAGTTGCTTCTGAGACGAGCATTAATCAATCTATTAATTTGCCTGTCTTCTCTAATTTTCAGAACAAAGGGGAATACAAACTTCATTTGCTGGATGTTCACAGGCAGTTACGTTTTTATTTGCGCAGGACGGCAATGTTTCGTAAATCTCAACTTTTTGTTTCCTTTGCTAAGCCTTTTTTAGGGAAACCAGTTTCAAAGGTGACTCTCCCTAGGTGGATTTCCCTTTGTATCCTGCAAGCATATAGAGAGCTTGGTTTACCAGAACCAGTAGGAGTTCATGCTCATTCTACACGTTCTATGGCAACGTCTGCAGCATTCTGGTCTAGAGTTTCCCTGGATGGCATTTGCTCGGCGGCTATCTGGGCGTCCTCTCACACCTTTATTACTCATTCTAAACTGGATTTGGGGTCTAGAGGAAGGGCTTCCTTTGGCTCTGCAGTGCTCCAGAATATCCTTCCTTAAGGGCCTCCCAAGAATTTGGGTAACTGGGGACTCTGTCCCACAGGTTGCTGATCAAATGAAGTTAACTACTTCAGATAAAGAAGTTATGTACTCACCATAACGTTCCATCTGAGTAGGTAAACTTCATTTGTCAGACTGTCCCTCCCTTCTTCCCCCTTACCTTGGCGATTATTTTTGCTGAGCTCAATGTTCGGAGTTCACGAACTTGAGGTTTATCCTTGATTCATGGGTCTCAGGTTTTAGTTTGCTGTTGTAACGTGTGGAGTGGCAAACTCGATCTGAGGATTGGAGGGAGGTTGCAGTGTAATAAGGGTAGGGGGGAGGAGTTTGGAACTCGGATCTTTTGCTTGGTATGCTGCCTGCTCAGATCCATATCGAATCCGAAACCCACAGGTTGCTGACAAATGTTACCTACTCAGATGGAACGTTATGGTGAGTACATAACTTCTGTTTTTACACCTCTGAGGTCTTAAACAATGACCACACTGTCCTCAGCTCAGTCACAAGCTATAATGACTTCATGTGCACACCTGTAAGGTTTGACTGTGATGAAAATTTAAAGTTGTAATAACCAAACAATCCCCAGACTCCTATAACCTACAGCAGCTTTCTGTACACACACATTTGAGCAGGGCTGGTTTTAGAATGGGTATGGTTGAAACCAGTGGTTATCAGCTTTATCCTAAAAGGTTCATATCTCAGCATTGTTCAGGTTAAACAGTTCAATCAGAAAATTGAAACATTTTTTGTCCTCGTTTTTCTTCAACCAGCAACAGCTTTTGTGGGGGTCCCCACAGAGTTGAGGATAATTAAGGGAGCTCCCAGTATCCATTTATACAGTCTGGTCAGTGGGGGCCACCAGACTCCAACAAGATCTAAGTGTTTGAATGTTCTGTGATATCTTGTCTTACTTTTGAAATATAAGTACTTCTTAAGTACATTTTTTATTGATACCCAGAAGAATAATGTTTGTGTCCTGGCATTATTGGGTGCATACACAGTCAAAAATCAGTGATAGTTTTTACACACACACAAGCATAAGCCATAGCAGTCTTAGTTTTGTAGTTATTTCAGGAAATAGCAATATATTGTGCAACACTGGTATTGCCACACCAGATCAGTGAATGCTGTTTAGCAGTTGTCAAACAGCAGCAGGGGTAAGTCACTTATTTACCTCATTGAGCAGTAATGCATACCTGTCATTGTTCCTGATTTCACAAACCTTGCCTGATTTTGTTCATACTTTTGCTTTGTCCTTCGCAAAAAGTTTGATTTTCTGGTAATCATTCAGGATTACAGTCAATCAATCCAGACATCTGAGTTTTATACTTATTGTCCAAAACTACGTGCTTATGCAAAGGGTGTTAGTCTACTAACTTTTTAAGTGCATTAGAGTAATATTTAAAATGCAATCCCGATTCTGAGCTTTTATTCTGTTATTTTTGGGATTGCACTGAATTCTTATGCAAAGAAATTGAGAGTTATAGTATCTGGTGTTCTGCTTGTATTTATAAAACTCCCTGAAAGAGAAAACCATCTCTGATGATCAGAAGTATCACCTCTTCTTAAAATCCAAATTTGCATCAAGATAAGTCACTCTGGGCTGCTGATCTCTAGTGCTTACCTTGCTCATGGTCATTATCAACTTCATCCTAACAGGGTCATATCACAGCCCTGTTCAGGTTAAAGAGCATAATTAGTAAATTACAAAATGTTTTCTTCCTCATTTTTCCCCAACCAGCAGCAGCTTTTGTGGGGCGCCCACACAGTCAAGGATGATTAAGGGGGGGGGGGGCCTGCAGCCACGGGTATAGCAGGGACCTAAAGCTGGGTATGTAGTTAATTTTAGTGGAGAAAATGTCCCAACAGCAGGATTTAACTAAGCACTATGTCAGTGGTAAAATATGTAATGGAATTCTGATGCCTGTTACTTGACAAAACACTGTTACTACAACCAGAAATATCTTTGAATTTTAAAGGAGGTATAAATAAGAGTTATTATCCATGTGATTTAAGTATACAATAATGCTGTACTAGCTTTTGTTGGTTTGACAGAAATATAACAAAATATCAGGATAAGATAGCTTGCTGTGGTTGTGGGCCCCCTGGGAGCAGGGGGGCCTCTAACAACTGTAGGGTTTGCTGGTGCCTAAAGCCGGCTATGCTGACAGGAGATCTGCTGGCATATGCAGTGAGTCTCTGGTGCCCTTTCTACAGCTGGATTAATATTACATGTCTTATGTAATTCCTACTTAACAAAATAGGACTTATTTACATCAAAAGAGAGATATTGTGGTATCTGAGGTGCAAGTCACTCTTGTACCATCCCCTTGTTGATAACATAATAAGGGTATGTAACCGTGGATATGCAATTCTACTATTGTTGCAGCCAGTTTGATGGATATGGAATCCTGAGGGAAGTGTGGCAACTGTTTTATGTTTACAATCACCTAATTCTTAAACTGCTATAGTGTGTGAGAGATGTAGTTATGCACTGTCACTGGATGCAAGGCTTTTGTATACAGGCACTTATGATATCAAACTGGTTGTCAGAAGCACACACACAATATACCCACCACATATAATATGGACCAAACACATTTTAGACCCAAAAGGCCACCTAGACATCCTCAGTAACCTCAAAAGCACTCTACCACACAACTCATACAGCCACATCTCACCAAGTCTCAGCTTCTAAGCCCATAAGGAAAACTACCACACAACCCAAGACTGGTTATAGGAGACTCTGTTGTGAGAGACACATGTCCTACTCAGTGGGCTGAGTAAGGAGAGTCATGTCTGTTGCCTGTCAGTGACCACGGTCCACCAGCTCATGCACTCTCAAGTACCATTATGACTCTGTCATAGTCCATGTTGGGTGTAAGCGACCTCCCTGGTCTGTATGAAAGAGACATGATGAAAGCTCTTGGACTGTATGTTCCAATGCAGTATTAGCCTAGCAATGAGCAGCACCTTACCTTCTCCCACTGTAGCAGAAGATAATTGACTTAATCGGTTTTGTTTTTGATGCCATTCAAAGGCTATACAGTATTTGTCAGCCTGAGAGGATGTGGTTGACAGCCTGTGCTACTTTTCTGGGGATGGTCTGCACCTGTCCCTTTTAGGCTTTCTGATTCTGGCTAAAACATTGTCCACCCCATTGTGCTTTATTTAGAAGTTGCCAACCTTATAAACCTCCCAATTATAGCAAAACCTACCCAAGAAATCACCCTGGCAGTGCAGGGCTATAGTATCTTTTACACCATTTACACCATTTATCTATCTATCTATTACATAGGAAGGGACAAAAGGTGGCAGTGTTTCAATTTTAACTGGGTTATGCACTGATCAGTATAACCCATTCCAGACTCTGCAAATAGAAACTAGTTAAAAAACAAACAAAAAAGGTACAGAAAAGTAAACAAGTTTTGTTCACACTAGTTACAATGAAAAATTGTGTATGTACATTCACATAAAAAACAAGCATATCGCAAGGCTAGTCAAAACAGTATGACACGCTTGAGCTTCTCCATGTTTAAATTACCACAGGCCAAGTCCTGTACCATATCCTTGCAATCTGTAAATCCCCCATGACCCAAGCAACCCATAGCACATGCATAAACATGTTAGAGGCACTCCCCATTCAATCTAACTCCATAGTCATGGGTGACTTTAATTACCTCACTGTAAACTGCAAAAAAAAAAAAAAGCATGACCCCAAACATACAAGCCCACTGATGTCCTGGGCTTTGTAAGCACAAACATCCTGGACCAGCTAGCCCATATGCTCACTTGGAATGCTAACATCCTTGACCTAGCCCTCTCAGTCATAGGGGAGCATTACATGGGGGGGGGGGGTTAAATGTCCTCATTAGTCAGTCTACTTTTGAAATATAAATAAAACCTGGGACCACTGCTGACCTTAGAGCTTTTAGGAATTATTCTAAGGCAAACTTCCTATTAAGTGACACACTGACAGAATTTTAAGCCCCCCCACACACAACTGAGAACACCACTGCCCATGTGGAATTGTTCATGGAGACCCTGTACAGTGTACCCACCCAGAATAAGCACAGGAAAAACCCGAAAAATAAGCTACCCTGGTGGAATCCCAACATCAGTAGGTTGTGTAACAAAAGAAAATCAAGATAATGCCTTGTGATTGTCCTTGGCCTGGGATGCTATTTTTACCTCAAATGTGGATTCAGTAAGACTTGATTAGCCCTGTGATTTGCCTTTTTTTAAACTAATAAGGGAGTTTTCACCTGGCTGGTCATTTTTCAGCTTTGTCTGGAATCTTAGTCAGTACTCAGCATTGTGCCAAATTAATTGTTATTTGAGCCACCTGTACAGAGCCAGATGTAGCAAACTTAATGGCCACCAAATTGGCTCCAGACCCCCCCCCCCCAGACACCCCTCAAGAAATATCCTCAATCATAACTCCCCCAACTATCAAGTAGGGAACAGGTCCTTAATGCACTCTCGATGGTCAAGAACGCCACATCAGTGGGCCTGGTAATATCCCAGGATGGCCTTCTTTACAGCATGAAAGATACATCAGCACCGCCATATTCACTGTTTAACTGTAGCTTCCAGACAGGCTTTGTACCAAGCGAATGAAGGACTGCACCTTCCCACCACCTGATTAAGGGTGCACCAACTATGGACCTGAGTAACTACAGACCCATAAGTACGACAAGTCTTGTATCCAAACCCATATAAAAAATTATGGAAATGATAAACAATGACACAGGAAACCTGCAGACACTGAATGTAACCCAGTTTGGTTTCATCAAGGGCAGGTCAT
The DNA here is from genome assembly GCF_019279795.1 of Protopterus annectens. Classification (NCBI taxonomy): domain Eukaryota; kingdom Metazoa; phylum Chordata; order Ceratodontiformes; family Protopteridae; genus Protopterus; species Protopterus annectens. The sequence continues at coordinate 717,463,372 of NC_056749.1, forward strand.
GTCTACTTAACTGGTGGACTATGAGAAGTTTACCAAAGCAATGGACTAGGGCAAAACAGTGCCTACTGCCTAACTTGATCTGGCTGATGCATTTAATGCAATACCTATTCAAGCATTGTAGACAAACCCCTGCAACATCCACTACATAACCAGCTGGCTCACAGATAGGACCCAAAAATTTGGGATAGGAAAGTCTACCTCCACGGAGACGCCAGTTGATAAGAGTCCCTCAAAGCTGTGTACTTGGGGCTGCTTCTTTTTGACATCTACTTCAGTGAAGTCAAGGCCAATTTCGAGGACCTCTGACTGAGCAAGTTTACAGATGATTGCAAACCAGGTGCAGTCATAGAATACCTCAAAGGAGTAAATACCCACCAAAAGAAGGCCTGACATGGACTAATAACTGGTGACAGAGCCACGGTCTGAAACTCGCTGCCAAAAAGTGCATATTAATATCCTTTGGGAAGACTGCTTCCCCTGGAGTTTACCACACTGATCATACACCCCTAAAAGTAGATCCCAGTGGTCAGGGATTTCAGAATGCAGATAGATAGTAATCTGTCTTTTCACTTGTGTCTGCAATAGTGTCACTCATCTCTCTCTAACATAGATGACAAGCAGGTGGGGTATTTCATCTGTATCCTTTAATACATAGAAACACAGGATGGATAGCAGCATCATAAAATGTAAACAAACTGATTAACAGACCTTACATACATACATGCTTACATCTCAACAGCTTAGTACAACATGGCAGTTAGACCTGCACGTGCTCAGTATTTATACACTTGTGCAAGCCGTTGGATAGCTTCTTAAAGGTACATACACACATTGGTCTACATCCTCCCTCTTAAAAAGACTACATTTAGAAAAACAACATTGGAGTTACACTGGCATCATTATAGATATTAGAAAAAAACGCAGTATTCATGTCCAAGTTGCCGTGTATCTATTGCATAGTCTGGAGATAGGACCAGATCTGGTAGCATAACAATCTGGACTGGATTTGGCAACAGGGACAATCTTTGGTAAATAACTCTCATCAGGAACGTCTGGATTCGTCACAGGAATGGGAATATTCTCTGGACCGTCCTCTGAAACTGGAACACTAGATAACCTGCTCAGAGATGGTCTTTCTCGTAGGCTATGTGGTATGGTATAGGCTCGGACACTGGCAACAAATGTTTGATTCCACCTAAACTCTGCTCCTTGTGATTCCACAATGTATGTTCTCTGATTGGACAAATATTCCTCACAACTCCAATCCGATCATAACCTTTGGATGTTTAATTCTTACCACTTCTCCTTACCGTAATGGATTGAGTGGTTTGCTGGTCTTATCATAATAGGACTTATGGGTTAAACGCTGCTTCACCAGACAGGTTTTCACTGACCTGTTCTTGACCCATGGAACCAACAATTGACTACTGATTGGTAATGTGTTTCTGGTTTGTCTGGACAGAAGTCTGTTGGCAGTGGAACCAAGATGTTTATCCCAAGGAACATTTCTGAGGAAAACACTATTGTCTTGTTTTGGCTTTTCTAATAACTGTTTTGCACTTTGAACTGCACTTTCTGCCAAACCATTTGACTGTGGGTACTCAGCACTAACCGTGACATGAATAAAGTCCCATTCTTCGGCATATCTTTTGATCTGTTGGCTTGTAAACCATTTGCCATTGTCAAAAATAACTTTGTGCAGTCTACCATGGTCTGCAAAATGACACTTCATCTTAGTAATGACAGTACTGGTTGCTAGATTAGGAAGTCTGTCAATTTCGAACCAATTGGAGTAAGACTTTACTAACACTAAATGTTGACCATTCCACTCGAAAATGTTGGTAGCTACTGTCAACCAAGGTAGTTCAGGAATTTGGTTTAGCTGAAATGGTTCTCTCTGTTGATGTGGCTTTGTACTTTTGTACACTGAATAAGATAAAAGTACTCTCTCAATGTCTTGTGACATAGAAGACCAAATTACTAGTCCTCTCGCCCTTCTTTTGGTAGAGTCTGTTCCTGGGTGACCACGATGCAAGATAGTAATGTACTCTTGTTGCAAGGACTTTGGAACAATTTCCAAAATCTCATCTCCTTATGGAAAATAAGGTTGCACTTCTGGAGGTAAACTAGATTGCTTTGATGGCCATCCTTGATTGATAAAGTGGTTGAGCCTCTGTAAAACTGGTTCTGTGGCAGTGTGATCTCTCAGCTCATCAAGACATGTGGAAGAAAGATTTCTCACTTCCATGACTTCAAAATCAAGGTTCTCATTTTAATGCAGTTCAGTGGTGTTTCTGGGCAGTCTGGATACTGTATCGGCAAGATAAAGAAGTTTGCCTTTCTTGTAGACTTGAGTGAAATTATACTTTTGCATCTCAACATCATATGTTGCAATCTGGGGCTGTATGCGTAGGCTTTCTCAAGATAGTGACTAGAGTTTGGTGGTCTGTTTTGATCTGGGTAGGTTTACCATAAACATAATTGTGGAACTTCGAACATGCAAACACAATTGCCAAAAGCTCTTTCTCAATCTGGGCTACTGCATTTCAGTTTGGATAAGAATTTTCGATGGATAGGCAACAGGTTGTGACCCTCTTATAGAATGACTGCACCTAGGCCAAATTTCGAAGTTTCACATGAAAGAGTAACTGGCTTGTGAACATCTTAATATCTGAAAGTTGGTGGACTGTGCAGATGTCCTTCAAGGATGCATCTGCAGTCATAACATATGGGTTGTCCTGCCTCAGGCAGCCCTTCGGTCGGCCGAATTCCAAAGTCTGGGTCTGGCCTCGGCTGATGTCGCACTTTCCCCGACGTCAGAGCGTCTGGGGTATAAAAGCATCAGCCGACACCATCTTCCTCAGTCTTTCTTGCCGCGCAGTGCCCGAAGCAGAAGCAGTTCGCAAGTGCCGGTCGGCCAGCTCCTTTAATTCAGCTACCGAAGACTTCGAAAAAGCTAAGTACCCCATTGGGGACTCTTTCTTGCCTCAGTCGATGTCAGATGAAGTAAATAATTGTTTAACTTGTGGGAAACAAATACCTCATAAGGATTTCCACTCTTACTGTCTCTCTTGCTTAGGCCCAGACCACGACGTCTCCGCCTGCTCTGCCTGTGCTTCCTTCAACCGACGAACGCTTAGGCGTCGGTCGGAGTTTGCAGAGGAATATTTTGGGACTAACTTTGCGTATATAATGTCATCGGAGACTCCGACTTCACATGCAGTTAAAAAACGGAAGGACAAGGACTGACCCTCGTGGCCCGCGGTTTCGGCTGAAACCTCGGTCAGGCCTACCGCGAGTGTCTCTGTTTCGGCTGAAACCGAGTCCTCGGTGCTTCCTGTTGCCGAAACCTTACAACCGACTACCTCGGCCTTGGAGGCTCCGGCCGAGTCTGTTATTGAACTACCTACGGAAACCGGTGTCCAGGACATGTCCGACACCATTCCTTTAGACAAGTCCACCCCTGCACGTGGTGCAGCCAGGCCCCCTGCATCCATGTCCTTTAAGGCCTTCTCTAGGGCTAAAGCTGCCAAACTTGCCAAAGCTTTGCCTCCCAAGTCTACCTCTCAGAGGCCTTCTACCAGCACTCAAATTCTCAGCCTAGCAGAGGATCGTATCTCCTTAATTAGATGTTCTCAACCTCACCTGGACAGGGGCTCTCTTCCACCTCCAGACAAAAGGCCCAGGGTTGAGCCCTCTGACCCCCACTCTTCTGATGAGTCTACAGATGAATCTGTGTTAGAGCACCAGCAGGAGGCTTATTCGGCCTACGAGGATTCTGATGCTGAAGAATCTATTCCTTCGGCCTCCCCTCCTGAAGAGTTTTCTTTTGGTGAGACGCTGCATTCTGAGAGAACATTTCCAATGGCAGCGCCAGGAATTTTCTGATTCCAGAAAAAGATTAAGGACCTTTTTACATTTACCTCAGCATAGGCCTTTGGCTATACCTCCTGTTTTGAATGTTATTGATGATGTGTACTCTGATGCTAGTACAGCCCCTGATTCTCTCCCTCCGGCTCCTGCCAAACCTGATAGGTACTACAGGGTCCCAGGCTCTCATTTTCACCTGTTCAAGGCCCACACTGCAGACCTAGAAACCATTTCACAGGGTTCAAAAAGGGTTGCAGCTGCCTCTGCTAAAAATCCTTTACCTTCTGAAAGGGAATCTAGAGCTTTAGAGCGATGGGGAAAGAAAGTTTATACTTCTGCAACTCTTTCTATGAGGGCATTAAATTGTCGATTCCATATGATTCAGTACCAAGAGTGTTTGTTAGATGAATTGTATAAGAAACTTTCCTCCTCTGAGCCCCTTGACCGTAAATCTCTTCAGGATCTGGTACATAACTCACAGCAGGTTAGCAACCATTTTTTGCAATGTGGCTATGATGCACTGGAAGCTTCATGTAGGTCAGCAATGACAGGGGCAGTTATACGAAGGCATGCCTGGTTGAAGGAGCAATCTCTACCGGACCATGTTAAAGCTAAGCTCCTGGATGCTCCAATGGAAAAACAAAAATTATTTGGTTCCACGGCCCAGGAGGTCATAAATAAGTTTGAAGAAAAGGCAAAATCTGTGCAAACAGTCAAGGACTTTCTGCAGGTACAACCACCGAGATTCAGCAGAAATTGGCCTTCTAAGAATTGGTCCTTTCCAGACTCAGACAGATCACAGAGAGGCAGGAACAGGCATACCAGAGGTAGAGGGCAAGCTAGAGGCCACTACAGAGGCCGTCAGTGGCAGCCACCCAACCAGAGAGGTAGTGCAGGAACAGCAACAACAACTGCTACACCAGGACAAACACAATGACTTATTTTTGACTCCGCCAACCAGGGCTCAATCAGAAGCACCATTGGGCGGAAAGCTTTCTTTATTTTCAGAAAATTGGCATTGCATTACAAGGGACTCATGGACACTGCAAATAATAGACAAAGGTTACAGGTTCCATTTCCACACATTGCCAAAAAGAAAAGGAATGCCAGACCTGCCACCAAATCAGAGGGTGGAGGCCTTGAAGCAGATCAACAAATTACTACAAATGAAAGCCATAGAGAAGGTTCCTTTTGCAGAACAAGGCCAAGGTTTTTATTCAAGGTTATTCCTTGTTCCAAGGAAAGAAAGTCAATGGAGGCCTATTCTAGATCTGTCCGCACTGAACACTTGCCTCATTGTGCCGAAATTCAAGATGCTGACCCTACAGCAGCTTCTTCCCATGCTGGGCAAGGAGTCTTGGCTGGTGACTCTAGATCTCAAGGAGGCATACCTGCATGTCCTCATTCGACAAAGTTGCAGAAGACACCTCAGATTTCTTGCAGGATCAAAGCATTATCAATTCTCAGCATTGCCCTTTGGCTTATCTACTGCGCCCAGAGTATTCACGAAATGCCTGGCATCAGTAATTGCACACTGCAGACTTCAGGGGATTCAAATCTACCCATATCTGGACGACTGCCTGATACAAGCGGACAGCAACACAAAATTATTAAAGGACTTGGACTATGCCATCCAGCTATTACAGGCCTTGGGATACACAGTCAACATCCAAAAATCAAGACTTGTGCCATCCCAAAGGATAACCTTTTTGGGTGCAGATCTGGATACAACCACCCAAATGGCCTTTCTCACAGAAGAAAAACAGAAACAACTCCCAGATTACTTCAAGAATCTGACAAGACAAACTCTGCTAATTGCAAGGCAAATCCTGCAGGCCCTGGGTTTCATGGCATCCTGCATAATTCTAATTCCACAAGCCAGACTACATATGAGAAGATTGCAATGGTACCTAAGGAGTGTATGGACTCAGCACAGCCACAGTTTAGAAACTGTGATTCCAATCATACCTTGCCTTCAAAAGGAATTCCTGTGGTGGGCTCAAGCCTGCCAGACCAACAGAGGGTTGCCCTTCTTCAAACCAAAAGCAAACCAAACCATCACCACGGATGCTTCAGACCGAGGTTGGGGAGCACACATGGAGGACAAATGTATCCAAGGGCTATGGTCTCAAGGGCAGCTGCAAATGCACATAAACCAAAAGGAAAGGCTGGCAGTGATGCATGCATTCGAGGCTTTCAAACCTTTCCTTCAACAAGGCCACCTGCTGATAAGGACAGACAACACCACAGTTATGTGGTACATAAACAAACAAGGAGGCACGCACTCCTACCCTCTATGCAGACTGGCTATGAATCTATGGGATCTTTGTTTGAAACTCAATAGACAACTGCAGGCCCAGTTCGTGCCAGGGAAAGACAATACTCTGGCAGACAGCTTAAGCAGAACTACCATGGATGCGCACAAATGGATGCTGCACCCAGACATCATCTTACTCATAACACAGGCATGGGGAAGGCCCGAGATCTTTTCGCCTCACCCCACAATCAACTGAAAATTTTTTGCACAAGGACATACCATCCACAAGCATGGAAGGTGGACTCTCTCTCCTTCAGCTGGAAAGCCCTAGAAGTCTATGCTTTCCCACCAATACCATTAATGTCCAAGGTTTTACTGAAGATCAGGGCAGAACAGCCAAAAGTGATTCTGATAGCTCCAGACTGGCCAAGGCAGCATTGGTACCCACCGTTGAAGAGCTTATCACAGACAAAAACAGTGGCCTCTCCTTCTGACGCAGAACAGTTACAAGATCCTGCATCCCAACCTAAAGACCTTGCAGCTAACTGCCTGGAGAATACCATGACTCCTTCCCAGGACAGCTTATCCCAGAGGGTAAAGGACATTATTATGGAAGCTCGCCGCCCTTCCACAAGGAAGGCATACTCGGCAAAATGGAAAAGATTTCTCATTTGGAACACAACAAAAAGCCTTGATGTGACAGTGATGAACATGTCACATATACTAGAATACTTAGCAGAATTGTTCCACAATGGCCTGATTTATTCTTCCATTAAAATACATGCCTCAGCAATTTCAGCAGAATACAATGTAAATCCTCCTGTCTATTCGCATCCTCTCTTAAGACAATTTCTCAGAGGAATCAAAAACATCAATCCTCCAAGGAGACCACCTTTACCTACTTGGGACCTTAACTTTGTGCTGGAAAAACTAACACTTCCTCTATCTGAACCAGCAGCATCGGCAGAGCCACAGTTTCTATCCTGGAAAACTGCATTCCTTCTGGCCATAACTTCAGCAAGAAGAGTATCTGAGTTAAAAGCTTTAATGGCAGTGCAGCCATTTCTTATTTTTCATCAGGACAGAGTTTCATTAAGAACCAACCCAACCTTTATGCCAAAGGTGGTATCTAGAGTATCCTTGAACCAAGCAATTCATTTGCCTACATTCTTCCCAAATCCACAAAATAAAGGGGAGAAACTTCTGCACACTCTGGATATCCACAGACAATTACGCTACTATTTGGACAGAACTAAAAGTTACAGGAAGACTGACCAACTGTTTGTAGCATATGCTGCTGGGACACAAGGAAAAGCAATTTCCAAACAGACAATCTCAAAATGGATAGGAAATTGCATTCGCTTTTGCTACTCCTTTCATGGAAAGACTGTTCCTGAGAATATTAGGCCTCTTTCCACGAGAGCCACAGCCACCACTACAGCCTTCCTAAGAGGGTTGGCTACCAAGGACATTTTAGAAGCTGCTACATGGAGCTCCGTGCATACTTTTGCCAAGCATTACAATTTACCCTTATACTCCAGATCCAGCGCAGGTTTTGCTACAGCAGTCCTGCAGGGTCTCTTAACTACACCATCATTTTCTTAGTACCTCCACCCCCAGATTGGCTATGGTATTCTACCCATATGTTATGACTGCAGATGCATCCTTGAAGGACATAGTACAGTTTTGTACCTACCATAAATGTAGATGTCCGATAGGTATGCATCTGCAGTCAGGTTTACCCTCACTCCTTCCCCTCTGTGGTATTCCTAGGGTGCTTACCCCTCTATTAGCTAGCTGGGGGATCTATTGTGGTGTATTTGTTTGTATATATACGTATACATTTTTGAAAATGTTTGGAATTTATTGCATTTCTCCAAATTTAGCCTTCCTAGAGGGCACCTGGCATCTGGGGCAAGAAACACTGAGGAAGATGGTGTCGGCTAATGCTTTTATACCCCAGACGCTCTGACGTCGGGGAAAGTGCGACATCAGCCGAGGCCAGACCCAGACTTTGGAATCCGGCCGACCGAAGGGCTGCCTGAGGCAGGACAACCCATATGTTATGACTGCAGATGCATACCTATCGGACATCTACATTTATGGTAGGTACAAAACTGTACTTTCTGTGCCAAAGGACTTCAAATGCTTTTTAGTGTTGCTCTTACCAAGACCATGATGCATCTTTACATTTCTAAGTGGTGCTGAAAGTTGGCTTGGGTCTGGTATGAACTTCCCTAGATAGTTAACCATGCCAGGAAAACATTGCAGGGTTTGAACATTGTCTGGAGCTGGCATCTTGAGAATGGCTGTTTAGAAGGGTCTGGTCATAGGCCGGAGCTAGTAAATAAATGACCAACATAAGTAACCCCTTGTAACCTGAATTTGTATTTCTGTGGATTGAGCTTGATTCACTTGACATGCTCTTTCCAGGACTACTCTGTTTCTGTCAAGCTCAGCTTCACCATTACGTCTCACTGGTATGTCATGTACTGTAAATGCACAAGTATACCCAGAAAAACGTTGCTCCATTGCACGTTGAAAGACTTCACTTGCAGAATTTATCCCAAATGGCATTCTCAAAAATCTGTACCTTCCTAATGGAGTACTGAAAGTGGTGAGCAATGATTACTTGAGCTGAATGTGCCAAAATGAACTCTTTTTGCATCTAAGATAGAAAAAAGTGGCATTTGGCATCATAGCTGCGATGACTTAGTGTGCACTGGATGATGATGTCTTTTTAGTGCTTTGTTCATATCTCTTGTATTAGTACATATTCTGATGTCATCAGAACGTTTCTTGAGCTACCACCATGGAAGATGCCCAATCAGTTGTTTCGTCTACTGGACAAAATCTCACCTTGTTGCATCATCTTATCTAACTCTGCTTTGAGTTTGTCCTGCATGGCTATTGGAACTTTTTGAGCTGGCCTGATAACTGGATTGACATCTGGGTCTAACTTCATGGAGTACACAACTGGACGTTTCCCTAGTTTATTTTTGAAAAGATCAGCATAGATAGCAAAAATGTACTGGGTGAAATTAGAGTAGTGGTCATTTAAGCTAACATGATGAACTTTCTTGTTAAATGAAAGCAGTCCCCTTTTCAAACTCTCTGATCCCTAATAAGGACAGAATGTGCCTTTTGACCACATAAAATAAGATGTTCTTAGTGTTTCACTGTTGCAGTAATCACATTTGTGTTATCTGTCTGCAGGTAGCCCTCAGCCGGCCTGAATACCAGAGTCTTCGGATTTCTGGTTGGATTCCGTCGCCTCTTCCTTGGTCAGGTCGTCAGGGGTATAAAACATGCAGCCGACGCCATTACATCAGTCTTTCTTGCCTTGCGGTGCTTAAAGCAGAAGCAGTTCGCAAGTGCCAGTCGGCCAACTCCTGAAATTTTCGTTTTCGAGTTTCAGACCCGAAGTCTTCAAAAAAGCTTAGTACCTCATTGGGGATGCTTTTTCTTGCTCTAACTGATGTCAGTAAAAGTTAACAGTTGTCTTACCTGTGGAAAGCAAATACCTCATAGAGATTTTCATTCTTACTGTATCCCTTGTTTAGGTCCAGACCACGATGTCCCTCATTGTCTGTTTTGTGCCTTATTCAACGCCAGAACTATTTGGCATCGGACTATTTTTGAAGCTAATTATTTTCGTACTCTTTTTGTGTACTCCAAAATGGCTTTGTCAAGCCATCCAACTACTGATCTTCAGAAAACAAAACGTAAGGATAAAGACAGAGACAAACAGCATAGGTCCAAAACTGCCGACAACGCTTTCGTTAAGCTAGTTGCCAGTCCGCCGGTACTCAGTGAGGTGCTTTCACAACCCCTGATGCACACTACTTCTGATTCCAGGCCTCTACTGAGACCCATTCGGAGTCGTCTTCTTCCAGCCGACTTCCGAGGGAGATATTAAACCAATACCATCGTTTTCATCCAGGCCTAAAACTCGCACCACACCTAGAAAACCGACATCCAAGCCCCACGCCCATAGACCTAAAAAATAAATGCTTAGAATGGCTGAAGACCTCATTACATTGATTAGGGGAAGCCAGCCTTCCATCTCTGAGACCTAGAACTGAGTTTCTTTCTGATTCTTCTGATCAGGAATCTGATTTTTCTGCTCCTTCTGATTACCAGGATTTGCCTTTATGTACTTATGAGAATTCTGATGCAGAGGATTCCATTCCGTCTGCTTCCCCTCCAGAAGATTGTTCTTTCAGTGAAACCTTGCACACCCTTAGGGAGCATTTCTGCTGGGAAAGCCAGGATTACTCTGACTCCAAAAGAGGCTTAGGGAATTCTTGCTCCTACCTCAGTACAGGCCTTTAGCTATCCCTCCAGTTCTGGACATTGTAGATGATGCTTTCTTGGAATCTAGCCTTTCCTCAGACACTTTACCTCCAGCTCCCAGAAAACCTGACCGGTATTAGAGTACCTGACTCTCAAGTTCCTCTTCAAGAATCCTTCTGCGGATCCAGAGACCATTTCCCAAGGACCAAAAGGCATTAAGGCTAATGCTGCCAAAAATCCTACCCTTTCTGATAGAGATTCTAGAGTCTTGGACAGATGGGGTAAGAAGGCATACACTTCTGCTACTTTGGCCATTAGGGCTTTAAATTGCCAGTTTCATATGTTAAAGTATCAGCAGCATGTTATGGGACTACTTAAACAGAAAATGATGTTGATTCCTGACTGTGCTGAACAGAGAATTACAGGATTTAATGCATTCTGCAGAACAAGTTGGTAAACATATTTTACAATGTGGTTTTGACGCTTTAGAAGCATCTTGCAGGGCTGCTGTCACTGGGACTGTACTTAGAAGGCATGCTTGGTTTAAAGAACAAAACTTGCCAGATCATGTAAAAGCTAAATTACTGGATGCTCCCTTAAATCAAGACTGCCTTTTTGGCAACAAAGCAGTAGTCGTCCTCAAAAGGATGGAGGAAAAAGCTAAATCTATGCAAACTGTTAGATTTCCTACAAGTGCAGCCTCCCAGATTCAGTAGGCATTGGCCTTCAAAGAACTGCTCCTTTCCATTCCCTTCTAGGCCTTTTCAGTCCAAACCCAGGAACAGCAGACCACCTAGGCTACAGTCTCAGGCTTTGCACAAACCTAAGCAGTGGGTGGGGCTCCCACTCCCAAATCGGGGAGTAGTAAGCCACCCTCCTATGGAAAAATGGCACAATGACTTAACCCTTCCCAGCTCTGCTCTACGACCTGCTCCCTTAGGAGGAAAACTCGCCCTGCATGCAAACAACTGGGACCTCATTACCCAGGACAATTGGGCTTTGAACATAGTTTCCCAAGGATACAGATTCCACTTCCACACCCTACCAACACCAAATGGCTGGCCAGACCTACCCCCAAATCAGTGGGCAGAAGCCCAACAGCAGGTTCTCTCTCTCCTCAATGTCAGGGCTATTCAGCCTGTCACAGCAGAACAAAGAGGACAAGGCTTTTATTCAAGACTTTCTGGTACCCAGAAAAGACCACTCCTGGCGTCCTATCCTGGACCTCTCTATTCTCAACACCTTTCTGGTAGTTCCAAAATTCAAAATGCTAACATTACTGAGCTTCTTCCCATGCTAGCCAAGGATGCCTGGCTGGCAACCCTAGACTTAAAAGAAGCCTACCTGCACATCCCAATAAGGGAATCTTGCAGGAAATACCTACGCTTCAGGGCAGGCTCCATGCACTATCAGTTCTCTACACTTCCCTTTGGCTTATCTTCTGCACCCAGGGTATTCACAAAGTGCCTAGCTCCAGTCATTGCATTTTACAGGCAGAGAAATATTCAGATTTACCCGTACTTGGATGATTGTCTGATTCAGGCAGAAAGCCAGAACTTGCTATAAGAACACCTGGCATTCGTAAAGAAGCTTCTAACCTCACTGGGGTACACCATCAACGAAAAGAAATCTCACCAAGTACCCTGCCAACAGATTGTATTCCTGGGAGCAAGCTTGAACACAGCTTCCCAGGTGGCATTCCTCACTCCAGAGAAGCAAGTTTTCTTTACAACCTACTTTAAACTATTGGCCACAAAACCCCAGCTATCTGCAGGGAAAATACTGCAAGCCCTGGGGTTCATGGCCTCTTGCATTTTACTAATTCAATATGCAAGACTGCATATGAGGAGACTCCAATGGTATCTAAAAAGTCTGTGGTGTCAACATTCTGAGGACCGGGAAACAATGAATGTTATGTGGTCCGATCTCGCCTGTATTCTTACTCACGGGTTCAGAGCCGAACATCGGCTCCGACTCTGCCAACTTATATTTCTAACACGAAGTCTCTAATTGGCTGGGCTAACCTGGTATCCCATGTTGCAAAGCTCCATAGCCCCAGATCTCGTTTGCCGCTCGTGTAGCTAGGATGTGGTCTCGCTTGGCTATGGCTAAGTAACTTTAAAACTTCTTTTTTCTCACTGAATATTGTGTTTTTTCCTCACAAAAGCTATTTTAATAGCTATTTGCTCTTGTAGTTTAGCGTGTGTTGTGATGTGAGTGATAGTTTGTTGGTATCCCTCTATTCCTACGGGCTAGGCCCGTTTAAATTAGAGGACCTAGTCTTCCCTCCGTTGTATAGTTTTGTTCTAATTTCCTGTGTAAAAAGCGTATTTTTCCTCATTTCTGTGTGTGGGTTAGTCGTGTCAAGAATCGTTTGAGTTGAAGATTCTTGTCAGTAGTTTAGCGGTAGTTCCCGCCTTAACCGTTGTTGGACTAGGGTCCTGTTGCTTATTTGTGTTGTGTGCAGTGGTCATTGATATGTCAAAGGATCAAAAGGAACAGAAGCCCTCTGGGTTTAAGAAATGTTCTAAATGCAGCTACAAGATGACCATAACAGATGGACATTCCGTTTGTGTATACTGCCTGGGGGCTATATATTTACAAGAGTCCTGTAGTTTTTGTCACGCTTTCAGTCCGAGGGTACTACAGGAAAGAAAAAATAAACTTATACTGAAGGGTCTTCTAAAGCCTTCCTTCATGGAGTCCTTGGACTCTTCCTCTGGTTCACAAACTAAAGCCAAGACTTCTAAGGCTAAGAAGAGATCTCCGGCTCCATCTGTTTCATTGGAGCCACCGGAGAAGACTACCAAATTGGATTCTACCTCCTCTGCTCCCTTGTCCTCGGGGCCGCAGGAGGTAACTGGTTCTTGAATCAGCCTCCGCTCCCATTCTGTTAGCCCATTCGGAGCCGGTCTCCTAGTGTTAGACATGGATCTCCAGATAGATCAGTCACCTTCTCTCTCCTCCAAATCCTCCAGACGCTCTGATTTGGATGTGGATAGTGTGGTCCAGAGGCTCCTGCAGTCTCCTGTGTTGGCAAAATTATTTTCGGCTCTGACCCAGTCTGCTCCAGAGCCAGTCCCGATGAGTGCACCGATGGTTCCTCCTTGTCTTCAGAGCCAGAGTGTTCTGCTCCGGGTGATGTTCTGCCGGCTCTGATACCTCTTAAGGCTTTATCTGTGCCGACATCTGCTCCAACCATGTCGGCTCCGTCCTCTGGCTTCGGAACTCTGGTTTCGTCTGTCGGGCCAGAGGGGGGGATACTTCGGGACTTTTGTCTGTTCCGAGCCTCCCTCTCGGTGCTTCGGCTTAGGGAACTACGGCTCCGGTCGTGGCCTCGGAGGTTGGTCGGTCCTCTGATTCGGGGGGGGCCCGCCTTCGAGGCCATGAGGAGCGCACTGGCCAGATCTTCAGTGACATCACCCAGATCGGTCATTCCATCCCCTTCCACACCGGCAAGAGCCTCTGATGTCCCCCTATCGGTTGACGGCGGAGCCCCAAGGTCTGGGGATAACCCCATGTGCGGTCCCCATCTTTCTGAGGGCCCCTCTGAGTCTGTGCCTGAGGAGCCCCCAAGAAAGAAATTGTGCAAGAGGAAGCACATAGACTCCCAGAATGAGTCTCTTACTTCTGATACCGACCTCGAAGAGTCAGAGGGGTCCCCCAAGTCGTCCTCTGACGTCTCTTTCTCCGACATCCTGGAGATTTTGAGGCAGAGAGGTGGCTGGTCATCCAAAACCCCCTCTGAGGAGGAGTTGGTTTTCCTCAAGGCCTTTGGGGCTCAACCCTCCGCCTCATGGGTGTCTCCACCCCTCGATGAGCTCCTAGATTTGATCTGTCGAAGAGTGTGGTAGACTCCTGACTCTGTGGAACCTGTACCCAGACGCCCAAATTTCTTTCAGCTCCCCCTGGGAAAGAGTTCCTGTCCAAAGGGGTTTCTGTGGATGTCATGGTGGTGGCGGCGGCTACTCAGCAGGAAGTAGCAGAGTCTTCTTCCTCTGTCCATTCTCCTAACAAGGAGTCCAGGAGTATGGATCAGTACGGGAAGTGTACCCTCTCTTCAGCGACCTTCACCCTTCGGTCTCTGAATTATCTTTGTCATTTTACTCTGCTCCAGAGAGATCTCCTTAAAGAGTTAGGAGCTACTCTAACGGGTAACGTACCTGAGGCGTTAACGCCCAGTTGTCTACTCTTGGCTCGATTGTCAGCTCGTCCATGAGGCTCATATCTTATGCACCCGAAGGGGCGAGCAGGGCAACTAGCTCAGGTGTAACCCTCAGGAGGCAAGCCTGGATGCGCCTGTGTCATTTCGCAGAGGCCTTCAAGTCTTCCTTCACTGTCGCCCCCTTTGATGGGTCCTCACTCTTTGGGACCAAAGTGAAAGACACCCTCACCAGATGCGAGCAAGAGGGAAAGACCCTGTCTGCCGTAGGGGTCCGTTTTTCCCTTCCATCTAGGCCTTACCCCAAGGCTCAGAGGGGAGGAAAAGTGTGGTTCAAAAAGTCACAGAAGTCTCTCCCTGCCGCTCAAGGTGAGTCCCCCTCCAGAGGCAGAGGAGGGGGAGGCTATTCTGGGAGACACCGCCCTAGGGGCAGAGGAGGCCCTCGCAATTTGGGAGACCGTGATTCCTTTCGCGGGCCTTCCTATCATCATCCCGGATTTATTGCCCGACTGTGCTATTCCGGAGCCAGTCGGGGGCCGCATTTCGTTGTACCCGGAAGCCTAGGCAAGTATCACTCAGGATCGATGGGTGCTTCGTATAGTTACTGGAGGTTATTCCATCCCCTTGTTATCGGACACCCCCCTCGCCAGCCAAGAGAATCTCAGACGTTCCACCCAGTCAAAGGATCACGCAACACTTGAAATTTCAAAGTTGATGGAAAAAGGAGTCATCCAACCTGTCCCCTCAGACCAGATTGGATTAGGGACTTACTCAAGACTCTTTTTGGTGCCGAAACAAACAGGGGACCTAAGACCCATCTTGGATCACAGCTGACTGAATCGCTACGTTCTAAAGTCCAAGTTCCGAATGGTCACCCTTCAGTCTATTTTTCCGTTACTGGGAAAAGTATGGATGTGCTCCATCGACCTCAAGGATGCTTACTACCATATCAAAAAGGAAAGGGGAACCAGGAGTCACTTACGCTTCCGACTGGGAGCATGTCATTTCCAGTTTCGTGCCCTGCCCTTTGGTCTCACTACAGCCCCCAGGGTGTTCACCAAGTGTTTGGCAGTGGTGACAGCTCACCTGAGATCAAGGATTCCAAGTGTTTCCATACCTGGACGACTGGCTCCTCACCGCCCCCACCAGGCATCTTTTCATTCAGGCCAGGGAAAAGACCATTGCACTTTGTCATCAACTAAGAATTACCTTGAACTGGGGAAAGTCTGCCTTGCTGCCCTCACAGCGTGTCACATTTATAGGCGCAGGGCTAGACACCATTCATATGCGGGTGTTCCTGCCCCAAGAAAGGATAGAGGTGTTGCAGGGTCAGGTTCGCTCGTTGTTACCCCTCAAGAAGGTTCAAGCCAGATAGGTTCTACAGCTCCTGGGATCCATGGCAGCCACCATTATGTTACTGCCTCTAGCCAGATTACACATGAGGCTTCTGCAGTGGCTCCTCTCTGCCCAATGGTCCTTTCGGAAACTTCCCCTGTCCCATTTGATCCTACTCACCGATCGGTGCAAACACGACCTCTGTTGGTGGCTACGGTCCGCCAACTTGAACAAAGGAAATCCGTTTATTCCTATGCCACCGGTTGCCACAGTGACCACGGACGCCTCCCAGATGGGGTGGGGAGGGCATTATGTTGGCAGGATGGTCCAAGGCACGTGGCAAGATCACGAGGTACATCTGCACATCAGTGTCCTAGAGATGAGAGCGGTGTTACTGGCGTTGCAAACACTGCAGAGCTCTCTCCCCCTAGGAATGATTGCGATTCACTCGGACAACATGTCTGTGGTGTGGTACCTGAACAAGCAAGGGGGAACCAGATCTTACCCCCCATGCGAGTGTGGCAGTGGGCAGTGTCTTCCCGATGGTTCCTAGTGGCAACGCACATTCCGGGGAAGGCCAATGTTATAGACAGGTTAAGCAGATCTATTCTGATGCCTTACGAGTGGTCCCTGAACCGCCGAGTTGCGGAACAGATTTTCAACAGGTGGGGTCAGCCTTGCTGCGATCGTTTTGCCAATCCCCACAATGCCAAGTGCAGCAACTACTTCACTCTGACCCCCCCCCCCCCCACAGGGGGAGTCACCCAGGGATGCTGTAGTCCACGATTGGCCTCCCGGTCTGCTTTATGCTTTCCCTCAGTTTCCTCTGCTACCAAGAGCGATTCAGAAAGCCATTTCCTCGGGAAGCAAGATGATTCTAATTGCCCTACACTGGCCTTGCCAAGTCTGGCTCTCCTTTCTTCATCAGTATGCAGTGGACAGTCCTTGGACTCTGGACCCAGCACCGGACCTACTGAAACACATGTCTGGACAGTCCCATCCCTCCCTGCGGACCCTCAGGTTGACAGCCTGGCTACTCCCACTTCCATCTTTAGTCAGACTTCATCGTTTTTCATCTGAAGTAGTTCACATTTTATCTTCTCATAAATCTTCTGCCAGGAAGATTTACTCTAGCAAGTGGAAAAGATTTTCAATTTGGGCTGAGGCCCAGGGACTGGATCTTTTCACAGCCCCCATCCCTGCTGTCTTAGATTTTTTATCCATACTTTTTCAGCAGGGTTCTGCTCCGCTATTTCTATTTTTCAAACCTCTTACGAACCTGCTCTCATGGCTCATAATCTATGTAAGGCCTTTTTGAGGGGCGCCTTGTTACTACAGCCTCCTGTGTCAGAACCCATCATGCCATGGGATTTAAATTTTGTCTTGCAGGCCCTGACTTCATCACCTTTCGAGCCAGCTGCCACCTGTGAATTAAAATTTCTGTCTTGGAAGACTGCATTCTTAATCGCCATCACATCAGCCAGACGGGTGTTGGAGATTCAAGTGTTGTCCATCAAATCCCCGTATTTAATCTTTCTTAAGGACAGGGTTTCCTTGAGACCTAATCCGTCCTTTCTTCCAAAAGTAACCTCTGCCGTTAATCTCAATCAGTCTGTTGAGCTGCCAGTTTTCTTCCCTCAATTTTTCAACAAGGCAGAGTTTAAATTTCATCAGTTGGATGTACACAGGCAGCTTCGATTTTACTTACACAGGACAAAACTTCGTAAGTCCGACCAACTGTTTGTGTCCTTTTCAGAAAATAGAACAGGTTCCCCTATTTCTAAGATTACAATTTCCAGATGGATTTCTGATTGCATCTCCTATGTCTATTCGTCAGCAGGCAGAAATTTACCGTTCCCCATCAATGCTCACTCCACCAGGGCTGTTTCCACTTCAGTAGCTTATCATCCCAGGCTATCTTTGTATGAAATTTGTGCTGCGGCCACGTGGGCTTCTCCCCACACCTGTATTACTCATTACAAATTAGAGGTTGCTTCTAGGGGCTGGGCTTCCTTTGGTTCCACTGTTCTCAGGAGCATCTTCCATTGAGCCTCCCAGGATAGAGGTGCTGGGGACGCTGTCCCGTGAGTAAGAATGTAGGCAAGATTGGACCGCATAAAATCTAGAAGTTATGTACTCACCATAACGTTTGATTTATGTGGTCCATCTCGCCTCACATTCTTACTTTCCCTCCCATCTGTCCCCCCTCCTGGAGGATTTGGAGGCGACATTGGTCTTCAGTACTCTTCGGTATTGGTTGTTTTTTCTTTGCTACCCTGGATAGTGTTCTACCTTACTGAACTGTGGTTGTGCATGAGGTGTGACTATGGATTGCTGCAAACTAGATCTGGGGCTATAGAGCGGTGCAACATGGGATACCAGGTTAGCCCAGCCAATTAGAGACTTTGTGCTAGAAAAATAAGTTGTCAGAGTCAGAGCCAATGTTCGGCTCCGAACCCGTGAGTAAGAATGTGAGGCGAGATGGACCACATACATCGAACGTTATGGTGAGTACATAACTTCTAGTTTCTATCAATCCATGTATCAAGACAGAGTTCCTTTGGTGAGCAGTGGCCTGCTACCACAACAAGGGACTCCCTTTCACTCTACCCCCTGCCGCCTGAACCCTAACAGATGTATCAGACTATGCATGGGGGGCTCACATGGCAGGGCAGTGCATTCAGGGCAAATGGAACCCGAGACTGATGCACCTGCATATCAGTCAAAAAGAAATGTTAGCTGTACAGAGTGCTGTGACAGCCTTCAAAGACCGTATTCTTCCAGGACAACTATTGGTAAAGACAGACAACACCACAGTTATGTGGTACATAAACAGGCAGGGGGGAACCCACTCGTACCCTCTCTGCAGACTAGCCATGGCTCTGTGGAACACAGCCTTGAGCTACCAAGTACACCTACAAACTCAATTCCTGCCAGGCATACTAAATTCACTGGCAGACCTAAGCAGAAATCTCATGGACCCACACAAATGGAAACTAGAAGCCAAAAATATGCAACCTCTTGAACAAATGGGGAACTCCAGAGATGGACCTGTTTGTCACCCCTCAGAACTACCAATTGAACAAATTCTGAACATGAATTCCCCACAGCCAAGCTTGGAATGTTGGATGCCCTGTCCTTTACATGGGAAAGCCTCTCAGTTTATGCCTTCCCCCTCTCCTCTCGAAGGTTCTACTAAAGATCAAACAGGACAAGCTTAGGACAATATTGATTGCACCGGACTGGCCACACCAGCACTGGTAGCCCCTCTTGCGCAGTATGGCACTGCTGCAACCATGGCACCTGCCACAGACCCCTTCCCTGCTATCTCAGCAGGCGGGTCAGATTCTGCACCCTCAGCTTCAAACCCTGAACCTTGCAGCCTGGCTAATTTCTTGAGCTCTCTTAGCATCCCTCCGTAAGCAGGTACTGGATGTCATTCTGCAGGCAAGGAGGCCTAGTACTAGAAAATTCTATGCTGAAAAGTGGAAAAAATACTGTTCCTGGAGCCTGGCTCAGGGGATGGGCACAATGGTGAGCAGCTTACCCCTCAGATTCTGCAGTACTTAACAAAAATGCTCCACAGGGGGCCTATCCTTCTCATCAAAATGCATGCTTCTGCCATTTCAGCACGTTATAATACAGAGCCACCCCTCTTCTCTCACCCCTTACTAAAGCAGTTCCTTAGAGGGGCCAAAAATTTAAGACCCCCCCCCCCCCCAGGAGAGCTCCCACTCCAGTCTGGGACTTTAACTTTGTATTGGAAAAGCTCACTTTTCCCCCCTTTGAACCAGCGGCTACAGCAGAGTTAAAATTCCTTTCTTGGAAAACAGCCTTCCTTCTAGCCATCACTTCAGCAAGAAGAGTGTCTGAATTACAGGCCCTCATGGCAGTGGAACCTTTCATTATTTTCCATGCAGACAGGGTTTCCTTCAGTATTAATCCTTCCTTTATGCCCAAGGTGGTGTCTTCTGTGGCACTAAATAAGTCCATTCATTTGCCTACTTTTTTCCCTAATCCACAAAACAAAGGGGAACGAATACTGCACTCTCTGGACATGCACAGACAGCTTGGATTCTGTTTGGACAGGACTAAGCCTACCAGAAAGTCAGGGCAGCTGCTAGTTAGCTATGCTGCAGGGGAAGAGGGGAAGGCCATTTCAAAGCAAACCATTTCCAAATGGATAGCCCATTGCATTAATTTTTGCTACAAGCACCACGGAAAACCTACTCCACAGGGGGTAATATCGCATTCCACCAGGGCTGCATCTACCTCTGCAGCTTTTCTCATAGGGGTCCGTACCAGGGACATCCTAGAAGCTGCTACCTGGAACTCTGTTCATACCTTCACCAAGCATTACCACTTGCCTATCTATCTTTTCTAAATCCAGAGCTGTATTTGCCACTGCAGTCTTGCAGGGATTAATAGCTGGCCCTAATTCTCTTTTACTTACTCCTCCCTTTTTTAGCTTTGGGAATCAACCCAAATGTGATGACTGCAACAGTGAAACACGAAGAACATAGTACAGTTGTGTACACTTAGCATAAATGTAGATGTTCGAGTGTATTCGCTGTTGCAGTCCTAGTTACCCTCCCTCCAGCCCCCTGACTTCTCTTGGCTCTACCTCTCCTTATGGTTGGTATGTCTGTTTTTTCTTGTATATTTGCTTTTTGATGGGGGTTTTACCATACTATTTAATTACTTCCTATTGTGGAGGCACCTGACATCTGGGGCAAAAAAAACTGATGTAATGGCGTCAACTGCATGTTTTATACCCCTGACGTCAAGGAAGAGGCAACAGCATCCGATGCAGAAATCCGAAGACTCTGGTATTCAGCCCGGCTAAGGGCTACCTGCAGGCAGATAACCCAAATGTGATGACTGCAATAGTGAATACACTGCAACATCTACATTTATGGTAAGTGTACACAACTATACTTTGTAACATCTCCCAGCAGAATAACATGAAAGCACTACTAAGCCTTCAGTCTGAATTTCTTCACCTCCATAAGCAACAAGCTTTGCCAAATCAAGCCTTTCACCGCGACACACTGTAGCAAATGTTTCTGCTGACGTAACATTGTACTTGGAACCTGTCAACTTTGAGCTCTCTGGGTTTGCCATTTGTTCGAACAGTACAAAACACTTCATTCTGTGCCCTTAAATTTACTGCATCGACTGTTTCATGAAGCACTGATGCACCATCAACATAGAGTAGGTTTGCAACTTTCTAATTTAACTTGTTTCTTAAAATGTTCCTCTTTATGAAAGTGTGGGCCTTTCCCTTTACAAAACCTTTTCAAATGATTCCACTTATTGCTTTTGTGGCATTGCTGACCAAAAGCTAAATATGTCTCCCTTTTAGAGTCATGATTTTCACCCCAGATGTTCTTCGTGTTTCACTGTTAGTCATTACATTTGGGTTATCTGCTTGCAGGTAGCCCTCAGTCGGCCTGATTAACAAAGTCTTGGGTCTTGTGTCGGTTGCTGTCCCTTCTTCCATGACGTCAGGGATATAAAACATGCAGCCAACACCATTACATCAGTCTTTCTTGCCGTGCAGTGCCCGAAACAGAAGCAGTTCGCAAGTGCCGGTCGCAGACTCCTGAAATTTTCGAGTTTCAGAACCGAAGTCTTCAACTAAAGCCAAGTACCCCATTGGGGATACTTTTTCTTGCTCCTTACCAATGTCAGTAAAAGTTAATAATTGCATTACTTGTGGAAAGCAAATACCTCATAAAGATTTTCATTCGTATTGTATTCCTTGCCTAGGCCCTGACCATGACATGCTTTGCTGTAGGTTTTGTGCTTTATTTAATCAGCACACTATCCGTCGTCTGTATATTTTCGCCTCTAAATATTTCGATTCTTGGTGTAATTATCCAGAAATGTCGTTGGTTAGCCATCCGACTACCAGGATTCCAAAAAAACGCAAAGATAGACAGACAGGCCGCCAAAGTCCAAAACTGCCGATGACGCTTCAAAGCCAGTCGCCAGTACGCCTGTACTCAGTGAGGCGCTTTTGCAGCCCCTAATACCTGCTACTTCTGATTCGTAGGCCTCTACCGAGACCCATTCAGAGTCCGGAATGCTGCGAGATGCTTCAACTACGGAACCCGTGGATGTTTCTACCTTGGATGGGTCCGGAGCCGCTGTGCAGGCACTGGCTTCTGAGGGTGTATTCAGGCCTACGGACTTGCATATTAAAACAAAGCCTCCTTCTTTACTTAGGCCTAAATCTCAATCCATGCCTAAAAAACCGACACCCAGGCCACATGCTTAGGCCTCTATGCCTAAAAAACAAATGATAACAATGGCTGAAGATCTGGTAACTAATCAGGGATAGCCCCCCCCCCCCCTTCTAAGAGGCCTAGGACTGAAGTTGATTTTGAATCTTCTGATGATCTGGATTTGCCCTTATCTACTTATGAAGATTCTGATGCAGAGGACTCCATTCCCTCTGCTTCCCCTCCTGAGGATTTTTCTTTTGGGGAAACCTTACATACTCTAAGGGAGCATTTCCGCTGGGAAAGCTAGAATTTTTCTGATTCAAAAAAGAGGCGTAGGGATTTCCTTCTACCTCGGCATAGGCCTTTAACTATTCCTCCTGTAGTAGACATTCTTGATGCTTTTTCGGTATCTAGTTTGGCCCCTGATACCCTGCCTTCTGCTCCCAGAAAACCTAACAGGTACTACAGGGTCCCAGAGTCCCACAAGTTCCTTTTTAAAAATCCTATTGCAGATCCAGAGACTATTTCACAGGGGCCCAAGGGCATTAAGGCTTCTACTGCTAAAAGTCCTACCCCTTCTGATAGAGACTCCAGGGCGCTGGATAGATTAGGTAAGAAGGTTTACACTTCTGCAACCTTAGCCATTAGGGCTTTAAACTGCCAGTTTCATATGTTAAAGTATCAGCAACATGTTATTGGACTGCTTAAACAGAAAATGATGATTCCTGTCTGTGTGGAAAATAAAGAATTACAGGATTTAATGCATTCTGTTGAACAAGTTGGAAAACATACTTTGCAATGTGGTTTTGATTTATTAGAGGCCTCTTGCAGGGCTGCTGTTACTAGGTCTGTGCTCAGAAGGCATGTTTGGCTTGAGGAACAATCTTTGCCTGATCATGTTAAAGCTAAATTGTTAGATGCTCCTTTAAATCAGGACCACCTGTTTGGCAACAAGGCTGAAGGAAGTTCTTAAAAAGATGGAAGATAAAGCTAAATCTATGCAAACTGGGAAATATTTTTCACAAGTTCAGCCTCCTAGATTTAGTAGGCACTGGCCCTCTAAGAATTGGTCCTTTCCAGCCCCTTCCAGGTCTTTTCAAGCCAAACCCAGACACAGCAAAAACCCCAGGTTTCAATCCCAGGGGAGACCCAGAACTAAGCAGTGGGGGGCCTCCACTTCCAAATCTGGGAATAAGACTCCCCCCTATGGTAAACTGTCTCAATGACTTCCTTTTAAAATTTCCAAGCACTTGTTAACCGACTGCCCCTTTCTGGGGAAAGATTGCTCTTCATGCAAAGAATTGGGAACTCATTACCCAGGACAAATAGTTTTAAATATTGTGTCCCAGGGATACAGATTTCACTTCCACACGTTGCCAGCACCAAGCGGGTGACTGGACCTACCCCCAAATCAGTGGGCAGAGGACCAAAAACAAGTACTTTCTCTCAAGCATGGGGGCTATTCAACTGGTACCAGAAGAGGAAAAAGGGACAAGGTTTCTACTCAAGACTTTTCCTGGTACCCAGAAAAGACAATTCATGGCGTACTATCCTGGACCTGTCTACTCTAAACACCTTTTTGGAGAGGAGATTCCAAAATTCAAGATGCTGACTTTTCAGTTACTTCCTACGCTAGGCAAAGATGCCTGGTTGGCAACAATAGATTTAAAAGAAGCATACCTGCACATCCTAATCAGGGAATCTTGCAGAAGATACCTACGCTTCAAAGCAGGCTACACGCACTATCAGTTCTCTGCACTGCCCTTTGGCTTGTCTACTGCACCCAGGGTATTTACAAATTGCCTAGCTCCAGTTATTGCATTTTGCAGCAAAGAAATATTCATATATACCCATACCTGGATGATTGTCTAATTCAGGCAGAAAGCCAGGACATACTTTTGAATCATCTGGCCTTTGTACAAAGGGTTCTAACTTGTCTGGGGTACACCATAAACGAAAAGAAATCACACTTGGTACCCTGTCAACAAATTATATTCCTGGGAGCAAGCTTGAATACAACTTCCCAGATGGCTTGCCTCACGCCAGAGAAACAAATTAATTTGACAACCTACTTCAAACAAGTGGCCACAAAAACCCCGCTATCTGCAAGACAAATACTGCAAGCCTTGGGGTTCATGGCCTCCTGCATTCTTCTAATTCCATATGCAAGACTGTATATGAGGAAGCTACAGTGGTATCTAAAAAGCCTATGGTGTCAACATTCTCAAGACCTAGAAACAATGATTCCTATCATACCTTGCCTATGCCTAGAGTTCAATTGGTGGGCAGAGGACTGCCACCAAAACAAGGGACTACCTTTCACTCAACCCCCTGCCGCCCAAACCCTAACAACAGACTCATCAGACTATACATGGGGGGCTCACCTGGCAGGGAAGTGCATTTGGGGCAAATGGAACCCAAGTCAAATGCACCTGCATATCAATCAAAAAGAAATGTTAGCTGTACAGAATGCTCTGACAGCCTTCATGGACCACATTCTTCCAGGACAACTTAATGGTAAAGACGGACAACACCAGTGTTGCGTGGTACATAAACAAGCTGGTTGGTACACATTCTTACCCTCTCTGCAGACTAGCCATGGCATTGTGGAATAGCCTTGCTCTACTAATTGCACCTACAAGCTCAATTTCCTGCCAGGAAAATTAAATACACTGGCAGATGGATTAAGCCGAAAACTCATGGACCCACACGAGTGGAAACTGGAACCAAGGATTTTCAACATGTTGACAAGCAAATGGGGGAGCCCAGATATAGACCTGTTTGCCTCTCCCCAGAATTACCAGTTGGACAAATTTTGCACAAGGACTCCCCACAAACAAGCCTGGAAAGTGGATGTTCTGTCCTTCAGCTGGAAAAACCTATCAGTCTATGCATTTCCCCCTCTGCTCTCCAAAGTACTACTAAAAATCAAACTAGAAAAACCAAAGTTGATTTTGGTTGCTCCAGACTGGTCGTGCCAACACTGGTGTACCCCCTTCTGCGCAGTGTGTCACTGTTAACTCCATGGCACCTGCCTCAGACTCCTTCCCTGCTGTCTCAGCAGGAAAACCAGATTCTGCACCCTCAGCTTCTAACACTGAACCTTTTGCAGCCTGGCTAATTACTTAATCTCTTCTTTACCATCCCTCAGCAAACCTGTGATGGATATTATTTTAGAGGCAAGGAGGCCTAGTACTAGAAAATCTTATGCTGAAAAATGGAAGATTCTGTGCCTGGAACCAATCTCAAGGGATGAGCACAGCAGCACCCAATTTACCTCAGATTTTACAATACTGAACTTCCTTGCTCCTCTCACCACTGTCTTGCTTTACAAAAACTTAAATGGTTAGAGCGCCCTCACAGTTTGCCTCCCAGCCCCAGATAATCCATTCCATTCTCTACCAGCCCACTTTCTGCCCTGCCTTATCACCCATCATCTCGGCATACACCCCAACCAGGACACTCCGGAGCTCTGACCAACACCTACAGACCACAACCAAACCCGGAATCAACATTGGCAAGAACCTGTATAGCTATTACCCAGCCAAACACTGGAATAAACTCCCACTCGACGTACGAAACACTTCTTCCAAACCCCTATTCAAAAAGTCCTTGAAAAATCACCTTAGCTCAAATAAACTTTGCCTTTACCAGCCCCCCGACTAACCCACTTCTCTAGACCTATCTCCCACTTCTTTCTCTCCGACCCAACTACACCTTCCTTAGCCCCTTCATTTCTCTCTGACCCAACTCTACCTTCCTAACTCCCTGTCCCTTCTCCCCCTCAAAAAAAACCTTTTCCTACTTAGTTGAATATTCAATATACTTATGCTGCACTCTTACCCTCTTTTCTTTACTGCTACCCTAACACTCCCCAGTATTTTCCTTCTACTTTCATTTTCAATCTCTCCTGGTCAACCTACCTGAACAAACGTATTTAGCCATCAGTGTAGGTTAACTGTAATATGTTTTGAAATTGCATACTCACTGTACAGTTTTCCAATGGATGTTAACTGTTACCAGTATTGTTATTGTATACTTGCTGTCCATTGTTAAATTCTCCATGTACTAGAAACAATTTTTCTCTTTTTGTAAACTGTACATATTTTTGTAATCATGGAGCTTTTCTCCCCGGGTCTCCACTGAAAAAGGGCCTTAGCCCAGATGGACTAACCCGGTCAACAAATGTCAAATAAATAATATTTAACTGAGATACTTCACAAGGGCCTGTCCTTTTTTCCTCCATTAAAATCCATGCCTCAGCCATTTCAGCTCATTATAACACAGAACCTCCCCTCTTCTCTCATCCACTGCTCAAGCAGTTCCTCAGAGGGGCCAAAAAATTTAAGAGCACCCAGGAGAGCTCCAACCCCAGCCTGGGACCTTAACTTTGTCTTGGAGAAACTCGCTCTACCTCCTTTAGAGTCAGTTGCTACTGCAGACTTAAAATTTCTTTCTTGGAAAACAGCTTTCCTTTTAGCAATCACTTCAGCTAGAAGGGTATCTGAATTACAGGCCCTTATGGCAGTGGAGCTTTTCATCGTCTTTCATGTGGACAGGGTGTCCCTCAGAACCAATCCATCCTTCATGCCCAAGGTGGTATCCAGTGTGCCTCTTAATCAGTCTATTCATTTGCCATCTTTCTTTCCCAATCCACAGAACAAAGGGGAATGGATATTGCATTCCGTAGATGTGCACAGACAACTTAGATTCTACTTGGACAGGACTAAACCTCAAAGGAAATCTAGCTAAAATAATGCCCTTGTATATGGTCATCTTTATCAGAAAATGCAGCCTGTATGAAGATGTACTCTTGCTCAAACACTCTCCAGTTCTCTGCAGTATTATTCTCAAACACAAGTGCACTGGGTTTTTGAAATCCATCTGCCGTGCCCATGAAGTATGCACAAACGCACTGAAAATATGGACCTTGTAATTATGCAAGAGCAAACTGTTCTGTGAGCTTGTAATCGCATTAAAATACACAATGAACTCTTCAAAACACTGTACTTTGCGAAATATGCTGTGAAATGGCTGTATTTTGCAAAATAACTGTACTGTAATGCTGCACAAATGTGCAAACAGTTTATACACTTCTGATAACTTGGATATCTTTTAATATGAAAAATACGTGCTTAGTGAAAATACGGTCGTTTCCTTTTATTTTATTCGTTTTATGCAGTTCGGACTTCATTTCAAACATTTTCCGTAGTAATTCAGACATTTTTATTAATATCGACATATTGGTTTATTCAAACATTGTTTTGAGCGTTCTGTATGCCTCGTTTTATATTTTGCAAATAAGAAATTATTTGACCAAGTTTTAACATCCAAAATTAGTTTCTGACCTGTTTTGTGAATTGTGTGCAGTAGGGATGATCCACTCCTATATATTCCTCCCAGTACCAACCGGGTGCATGTCTGACTCAAATTGAAGAAACTGGAGCTCTTTCTGGCAAGAAGTCAATTTGGCCATGCTTCCTTTAACACCATGCTCTTTTAGACATGGGTCTTCTGACACCATGTCACTCATCCCTCTCTAAATAACATAGATAACAAGCAGGCAGGGTATTTACTTTAGATGCTTTAGAAACTCATCAGGATGGATAGCAGCATCTTAAAATATAAACAAACTGATTAACAGACAGACCTTATGTACATACATGCTTACATCTCAACAGTGTACTACAAAATGGCAGTCAGGCTCGCACATGCTCAGTATTCATACACGTGTGCAAGCCCTTAGCTTCTTAAAGACGCATTACACACACATTGATCCACAAGTACTAAGGAGATGATTCTGCATTGTGCAACTTATAAGCAAGGATAGGGCATCTAGGTCCAAGGATGTTACTGTTCAGCCATACTCTGCCCTCATCAAACCAGTCATTGACTACAGTGCCCCCTTGGCATATACCTGACAAGGCATAGAGTCCACTAAGGTTCCTCACAGAATACTGGGAGTAAACGACATGTTCTACAAAGACTGTCTCAAAGCCCTATCCATGTACTCTATCCTACAGACTGCTGTCAGGCGATATATGCCTGGCCTACAAATCTTCCTCCATTTCCACCCTGATGGACCTGTTGCACATCTGAAAAACTGCATCAGAGTTTATCCAATCTAGGGACCTAAACCTGGTCTGCTGCACAGATGGAACTTGGAGGGGCATCTGTGTGTGTCTCTGAGATTACCCCTTCTCCAACAGGCTTCCATCACAACACAATTCGAGTAACTTGGACCATTGGGTGAGAAATCTGAAATTTACCCCTGGTATGGCACCTGTCTCTAGTAGTGAGAGGCAGACTAAATTCTTGACCTCCTCTGCCCAAGCCTACATATACCCTTTAAAATAACTGTAGGATATCAAAACTTTCAGATACATTTGGAAAGCATGACTAGGCTTAATTCCTACTGGGATCGTTTGTAGATTCGTAACTTAGTACTAGTCTAATTGCCTTTTGAGGGCCATTTTAAGTCAGGCCAATTACCCCATTAGAGAATCAAACCCTGTGCCTTGTGTTTGTAAGGTAAACACCTTAACCATTATGCCCAACCCCAACCTAGTTAGCCTGTTAATTACCTGTGTTCTGATCCAGCCTCTTGCTATTTCTGTCCTGGACAAAGTGAAAACAGTTCTCAAGTAACTCTCCTAATGATCTTGTGGTTGTGCTGAAGTCTGTTACAAGCCTGAAACTGTAAAAGTCATTCCTATAAATTTTGTAACCTCTTTTGCTTTAGTTGGGTGTCACATCTTGCTGTATTGCATTTTTCTTTGGGTCAAGAGACATGCCATCCTTTGAACTTAGGAAGCTCGAGTGTATGCTCATCAAATTCATTCTTTTCTTTACTAATTGTTGATTTCAGAAGAAACCATAAGAAGTATTCCCCACTCACAATCAATGGAAAAACAGTGGAGAGGGTAAAAAGCACCATGTTTCTTGGTGTGCACATCTCGGAAAACTTGTCTTGGTCTGTGAACACAAATGCCATTATCAAGAAAGCACAGCAATGCCTACACTTTCTGAGAAGATTGAGAAGAGCTAATCTACCAGCCCCTGTTTTTACAACCTTCTACAGGGGCACAATTGAGAGCATCGTGACAAACAGTTTTACAGCTTGGTATGGCAACTGCTCCACCACAGACCACGAGTCCCTCCAACGGGTAGTGAAAGCAGCAGGAAAGGACGTCTCTACCATCTATTCAAGACTTGCCCCAGACTTGTCTCAACAGAGCCAGGAAAGTTAGACATGGACTGCACTCACCCTACAAATGGACTGTTCTTGCAACTAACATCTGGGAGGCGTCGTTGTACCATACGTTGCGAAACAGCCAGATTTAGCAGCAGCTTCTCTTCCCTGGCCATCGGGCTACCGAACTGTAATAGCAACTTGCATCTCGCTTGACTTCAAGGGACAGTAGGTAATATGACGAGTGAAAAGCATATTTGCATGCAATAACCTTAAAAGGTCTTAAGTACACTGTGCAATTAATCTAACAGAATTTAATCTTATTTCTGTGTAATATCTGCTGTTGCAAAAACAGGATCCTGTACAATAAATAACAGCTGTGAAATTTTTGTGCAGTAAAATGTAGTGTTTCTTTAGATCAATGCCAACAGAATGCTGTGCAAGAAGTAGCTGTGAATTTCTGTGCAATAATACCATGTTGCTTTAGCTTTGTAAATGTCTATTGATCTGTAAAACAGGAAATGTATAGTAGGAATGTCTAAATGTAGTAATGTGAATTGTCGTATATGTTGGATGTTTGCACATAGAGCCTGGAGTAACGCAATTTCGTTCATTTGCAGTTGTGGAGTCTGACAATAAAGTTTACTTTGACTTTGAGTATCTGTAAGACTGTTTGTCTTTCTAGTTCTGTTTCTCTGTTTCATTATGCTTTTTAACCTGTTCTGTAGATTGTAATATCAGTGAAGTTCTTGGCATTTTTGACTCCTTTCATTGTGTGGTTAACTGAAGTATCTGATGTTGTCCATTTCCATTCGTTCTTCAATATGTGGTTTCAGATCTGATCTTCACATCTGACTCTGACACTTTCTATAGCTCATGGTTACTGCAAACTCTCATGCTCCTCGCTTACCCATAATGCTCTAGTCCCCTTCCATACCTTAGATCTAGTTTGTCATCTTAGAGTATGGATGTGGTTGCTGTCAACTCTCAAGTGTTAAGTGTTTTTTGTGATAAAAGATAAGTGAAATAATTTTTCTGTTTTGGGCTATCCTTAAATTTTGCTTTATTTCTTGCTATTTTAGTTTCTTATTACCTCCCTTATCCTACACTTCTTCAGCGTAACTTAATTACCAGTATTATTTTTCTATCTCTTACCTCTACGATAACTCTTGTATTACCATTGTTGGTAATTTTTCTGACCTTAAAAAATAATAAAAAATTCTGCCTTATTTTACCTACAATTAATATTTAAGATGGCTGAAAAACCATCAGGTTTCAAGAAATACAGAGTGTGGGTATAAGATCCCTCTGTCTGATGCCCCCATGACTCCTATGTGTCTTGTTTGGGCCCTGTGCACTTAAAGGTATCCTGTGACATCTTGCAAAGTCTTTAACCACAGGGCATTGACTGATTGTAAGAATAAATTGATTTTGAAAGGACCCTCCAAGGCAGACAAATCTAGAATTTGCCAACCAGAACCTTATAGATCTTTCATTTCCTCTTCTGATCCGACCATGGAGCCAGTCCAGAAAATCTTGAAACAATCAGATCCAAAGACCAAATCCTGTGATCTGACTGTTTCAAATACAAGGTCTGCGTCATTGGATCCAGTTAATTCAGAGCTGAAACAGCTGTCCTGGACCTGGTATGTGTGTTCTGTGGACCCTGTCACCTCACAGCTACCATCCCCATTTTTAGAGAGATGCCATCACTCTAGATCCCCATCAGTGGCCTCCTCTTCCTGTTCTACCAGAATTTACAGAAACAGATGTAGCTAGAATGATTAAGTTTCCCTCGGCACAGATTCAGATGAGTTTTCCTGGCCTCCTACCCCTTCAGGTCTAGAGACCTTTACCAGTATCACTCTGCCCGCCTTAGCTCCTTCTCTAATCCGTCCATCAGCTTTGGAGCCTTTGGATCTGAGTTTTCTGGTACCATCTGTATCGGATCCAAAGATTGTTGTATCTTTTGGGTCGGAGCACTTTGGAGCTTGATGACTGTCTGAGCTGAAGTGTTGTTGTCAGATCTGAGGAGTTAATTGACTCTGAAGCTTTTGCAACTGTCTGTGTCCCTCGGAGCCTCTGTCATTAATCACGTAGACTGCCTTCAGTTCAGTGGGAGTCAACAGGTCTGGAAGCATGTCTTCTTAGTTCCATCGGCATTCTTCTCCTCGGGGCAGTCTGCTTTTGAGGTGGTAGAGCGAGTGCTCACTTCTAGATGACAGAAGATTCCTCCCTCCTTGGATCTTCTTTCTGAATCCCATATAGCTTTGTGCTGAGCCTCAGCACTCTACTCCACAGGGACAGCCAGACGAAAGTCTCCAGGCTACCCAGCAGGGTATACTTGAATCCTCTGAAACTTCTCTAGAGCATACCACCAAAGAAGTTGCTAGGAAGAGAAAGTGCAAGAGGAGGCACTTGAACTCCCCTCAGGAGTCTGTCACGGAAGATACTGATTTTGAAGAAGGGTCCCAAAGATCACCACTTGACTGCTCTTTTGGAGACAATTTGAAGATCGTTAAGCAAAGGGGTGGTTGGTCTACCAATAACTCTTCCCAAGAGGAATCTGTATTCCTAGAGGCATTTGGGTGTGACCTATCTACTTCTTGGGTGACTCTGCCTGCTGAAGATCTCATTGAGTTGATCTCAGTGGGCATGGAAGGAACACAATTCTGTTGATCCCTGCACCACCGAAGGGAAGAGATTTCTGGAATAAAGAAGTATCAGTAGATGCAATGGTCGTAGCGGTTTCCACAAAGAACTCGCAGAGCAGAGTTCATCTGTTCATTCACCTAACAGGGAGTCTAGGGTGTTGGACAAATTTGAGAAGCATGCTTACGCTTTATTGACTTTTGCTGTTGGATCACTGAACCATTTGGCGCACTTCACTGGACTTCAGAGGGATTTGATTAAAGAACTCTCCAAATCCGTCTCTGGCGCAGTAGTTGCTGAGGCACAGACTTCCATTGCCTCACAGTTGGCTAACCTATAGTCTATTGCAAATTCATCTGTGAGGCTCATTTCACATGCAGCTTGAAAGTACCTCAAGGGCAGTGGGTTCAGGCATTTCCATTAGGAGACGTGCTTGGATGCATCTGTGTGAATTTTATGGAGCCCTTTAAGTTCTTCTTTGTCAGTGCACCCTTTGGAAGTTCTTTGTTGGCCCAAAAATTAGACATGCACTCCAGGTGTGAGCAAGATGGTAAGACCCTGTCTGCAGTGGGCATATACTTTTTGACTCCTCAAAGAACCTTCTTTAGGAATTAATGAGGTGGTTGAAAATGTGGTTCAGAAAGTCCTATGGCCCTTTCCATGATCCGTGTGGAGATAGTTCCCCCAGGGGCAGAGGGGGTGGGGGGACTCCAACGGAAGACACTGCCCATGTGGAAGGGAAGGCCTGCAGAACCAGGAGTCCAGAGATTCCTTCTGTGACAGACCCTTTCAGTGCTCCTGAAAGGAGGCCTGATTTATCCACCTCTGGAGGCAGTCGGGCTGGGGGATCATCAGTAAACAAAATTTCTAATGTTCCACCCAGTCGGAGGAAAAGCTCTAGAGATTAAAAAAAAAAAGCTGTTAGAAAGTGTCATCCATGAGGTCCCTCCAGACCAGAAAGAATCTGGAATTTGCTCAAGATTTTTTTTAGTGCCAAAGAAAACAGGGGACTGGAGACCAATTTGGATCTTGGCAATCTGAACAAATCTGTTTGGTATACAAAGTTCCAGATGGTAATGGTTCAGTCCAGTTTTGCCTTTCCTACACAAAGATGATTAGATGTGTTCAGTAGTATGTATCCTGAAATCTGTCACACAGAAATGAATAGGCAATCCAGGAGATACCTATGCTTCTGGCTGGGAGCCAGTCATTACCATTTCAGAGCACTGCCCTTTTGGCCTCAACACAGACTCCAGGGTGCGCATCAAATGCATGGCAGTAGTAGTAGTAGCTCACTTGAAATGGCACAGGTTCATTGTCTTTCCTTATCTGAACAACTTGGCTCATAACCACTCTGACCAGGCATCTGTTGATCAAAGCAAGAAAGTTTGTACTTCACTTGTGCTCTCACCTAGGCATTACCATCAATCTCAACAAATCTCTGCTAGAACCGACTCAAGTGCTAGAGTTCATAGGAGTCTTATTCAATGCTGTATCAGTGACAGCTCCCTTCCTTTGCTTAAGGCACAGACTATTCTATTTAAAGTCAGAAAGATAAATCAAAATTCTTCACTGTCTGCCAGAATGTTTCTAGAGGCTTGTAGGGTCCATGTCTGCTGCCATAATTTTGGCTCTGTTGGCAAGATACCATATGACAATTCTTCAGTGGATGCTGGTGACTTAGTGGTCCATCCTGCACACCTGCCTTTGTCCTCCCAGATCAAAATAACTCAAGCATGCGAAAGGTAACTCAGGAGCTGGATTTGCTCAGAACGGGTTTTACATGGTCGCCTTTTAATACTTCCTCAGCCCAAGGCCATAGTGACCATGGACGTATACCAATTTGGGAGGGAGGGGGGGCCTTATTGGGAAAGATGGTCCAAGGCACTTGGTCCCCAAAAGAGGCCAACATACATATCAATGTTCTAGAAATTAATGCAGTTTTAGCATTGCAGACCTTCCAAGACACACACTTGTCAAGGACTATTGTGCTTCAGACAGTATGTCAGTAGTCTGGTACATCAACAAACAAGGAGAAACAAGATCTTGCCCCTTATGTCGAGAAGCTCTGAGTGCGGCAGTGGGCAGTCTCATCCAGTTGATTTCTGATGCAATGCACCTTCTGGGGAATTTCAGCATGATAGCAGACAAGACTGAGCAGGTCTATCCTATTGCCTCATGAGTGGTCTCTCAAGAAAATTGTGGAGAAGGTATTTAGCCAATGGGGCCAGCCCTGCTGCGACCTCTTTGCATCTCCCCAGCAAGTGCAGCAGGTTCTTTGTCCTGATTCCCCATGTCGGGGGACTCTCCAAGAGACTCACTCCTCGCCGATTGGCCCCTGGTCTCCTCTTTGCTTACCCCCCCAAGTTTCTTCAGAGGGCATCTTGATTGAAGAGAGTGGTTTTCCTCATTGCCCCTTATTGGTCTCGCCAGATTTGGTTCCCTTTCCTTTGGCCTTATCTAGTTCATCTTTCTTGGATCCTGGATCCAATTCCAGACCTTCTGTCTCACCCAACAGATATGATTCACCTGGACATTTTGGGCCTAAAGTTGACCACAGGGTTTCTCCAATTCCATTGATAGGTAGACAACCCAGGCTCTCCTCCCCTGTCCGTCACATTCTTTTTGTCTTCCCACAAAGCTTTCACTAGGAAGATTTGCAAAAGTAAATTTGTAGTTTGGGCAAAAAACAAAAAAAAATCTACTCCTTTTCGGTTCCAGTACCTAATGTTTTTGAAATTTTGGCTACTATTTTTAATGAAGGAGCCAGTTCCTCAATGGTTAAAGTACAGTTGGCTACCATTTCTAATTTCCATATAGGAGTCAACAATTCTACCTTAGCTTCATCACGACTCTGAAAGGCATTTATGAAAGGAACATTTTACTCCACTGTGGAATTTGAATTTGGTGTTGCAAACCCTGACTGTCACCATTTGAACTGGCTGCAAGATTTGAATTAATTTTTTTAACTTGGAAAAATATATTTTTGGTAGTCATAACATCAGCCAAAAGAGTTTCAAGAAATGGTGTCTTTACGCACTAATCCAGCTTTTCTTCCTAAGGTGGAGTCAGGATCAAACATAGATCAATTTATCAAGCTCCCAGTTTTCTTCCCAAATTGCTTGAACAAATGGGAATACATGTTACATTTGTTGGATATTCAGTTACATTTCTACATCTGCATAGAACTGAAAAATTCAGAAAATCAGATCAATTATTTGTCCCCCTTTGCAAAATCAAGATTGGGAAAGCCAGTTACCAAACTAACTTTAGCTAAGTGGCTAACTGACTGGATCTCCTTTATGTACAATGTTTATCTTTAACAAAATCCTTGAGGGCTCATTCAACCAGATCTGTGGCAAACCTCATCAGTTTTTCTATCCAGATCTTCCATGGACTGTATTTGTGCTGCAGCTGTTTGGGCTAATCCTCATACCTTTGTTACTCATTACAAACTTTATCTGGTCTCTAGGGTTAAGAGCAGCCTGTGGCCCAACAGTACTCTGGAGCATCCTTTCTTAGAGTCCACCCGGGATTCAGGTAGCTGCGGACTCTGTCCCACATGTTGAGGAATGAGTGAAAATTGAAAACATCAGTACTCACCATAACATTCCATCGGTGTTGCCTGTTTTCATTCTTCTTCCAACCTCCTACCTTTTTGTTTATAATTTTGTGGAAGAATAATGGACAACACAGATGGAACTTTATGGTAAGTACTTTATTTCATCTGCACACTTTTGCCATATATATCTTTATTCCTCATTAAGCCTGTATGAGTTAAGAAGTTTATAGTGCTTTTGCCTCTAGGGTGAAGTTCAGGCTGGTGGTACTGTGACATAAGGTCCAACTTACTGAACGTATTTGCTTTGTTGATTTCACTCACATCATCCACTACCAGTGTCTGGTACCTTTCCCTTTGATTAGTTTACTTGGCTGAAAGCTGTACTGCCTAAGTTTCAGCTCTTTACATGTTTGTTTGATGTACCGCTGATCCAGAGGAACTTAAATATTTGAGTAACAAAACTCTTGCGGATTTTAAATTTGTAAAATACATTGTCCTTTGTCTGTAGTCAGTCTGTTAAACATCACTGTTGAGATGGATTGAGACTTGAATGCTTAATGTAATATTTCATTACAGAATGATCAGTCAACGGGAGATATAAAAGTGATTGGTGGAGATGATCTTTCTTCACTGGCTGGCAAGGTATGTATCAGAATTAATGCAGTTTGTGCCAGTTATATTTGCTGATACAAATATGACACCATGTTTAGTGTTGTCTTTCATAGTATTTTCAGTTGTAAAATGTGGCAGGGTATGGTGGATTTTAACAAGAATGCAATTAGCTTGGTAGAGCAAGGTGCCCAATGGGGATTTGCTAGAGTGAAGTTACCCAAAAGTCGTGGTAAAACTGCATTCTGTCACCAGTGTTGTATCCATTGCAGAATGTTGCTTTGTAGAAGAATACATCTGATATTGTCAATTTTTCTCTTCGTTCTCGCATATGGGTTTGGATCCGATTCTGCAGTCACTAAGCTTGTTTCAACCAAAAAGCTCTTGGATACCCCCTTGCCCATAATGCACCTCTCCCTGTTACCCCAGATCTCATTTGCCGCTTCGCGAAAGACGTGGTCTACCATTAGCTCTTGGATCTTTTCAGGTGATATTACAGTTTTATATTCTTCCAAACTTTTCTAGGGTTCTCCTTTGTCTATAGCAGGATTGTATTTCTGTCTCTCTTTTGGTGCATCTAAATCTTTCCTTTACAGTAACCATTTTTCTTTTTATTGGGTTACTTTTCCCTTCTATTCCCTTCCTTATACCCTAGCTGTATCTATGCCACTATTCTTAGTAGCTCTCATCCTTTTCTTGTACCCTAACACTTTAGAGAAAGATTTTTTTTTGTCTGTTTGTATTTTTCCCCTCATACTTGTGTGGGCGTGCGTGTGTGTGTGTGGCCCTTTCAGTTAGAACCTTTGTGCTCCTGGCCTTCTGTACTTTCATCCTGGCCAAGAAACAAGATAAGCCCCCGGGCTTCAAAAGGTGTACCAAGTGCAGTCACAAGATGCCTTACAGTGACTAGCACTCTTTGTGTTTAATGCT
Organism: Protopterus annectens; assembly: GCF_019279795.1. Lineage (NCBI taxonomy): Eukaryota > Metazoa > Chordata > Ceratodontiformes > Protopteridae > Protopterus > Protopterus annectens. The sequence goes on from NC_056749.1 coordinate 717,500,467, forward strand.
TGGGTCCACATCATCTTCAGGAAGACTGTGCGATATCTCCTTCCTTCAACAGCCAGGCTGTGGTTGAACGGAAGAATAAACTTATCCTTAGGGGTTTATTGCCTTCTGCCTTTAGTGAAGCCATTTCTGGTGTTTCCCCCTAAATGTACAGTAAAACGTAGGTCACCTCAGTTGAGCCCAGCTTCTTCTGCCTCTAAGTCTGGGAGATAGAAGGAAGAAGCGAGACCTTCCTTGGCTCCATGTGATCCCTCTGAGCTGAGATCAAAGCTGCAATTTCCATGACATGTTCAGAACCTTCGGCTTCGAGTGATTCATCCTTGGATGCATCTCCTCCAGCACCGAGCTTCTGTGATCCGGATAGGTCAGAGCTGTTGGTGCTTTGATCCAATATCCAGTCCTTTCAGACCAGTACTTTCACTGGCAAGGACTCTATACTCCCCTTTGGTGGATCCAGTGCCACTGAGAGTTCCATCTGCCTTCCTAAACAGACAATGATCTCCATCTGCGTCATCTTCCCGTTCTAGCAGGAGCATTACAGAAGATGATGTGGAACAGATGGTACAGAACATTTTGTGGGTGCAGGGGATTACTAAGTTCCTGTCTGCTTTGACCCCAATGGTTCTTACAGGTGTCCAAGCCTTCCACCCCCTCTTTGGTTCCTCCTCCTCCAACTTTGACTCTAGTTTCAGAGCCCTTGGATCCATTTCACCCTGCGACTTCTTGTTCGGATCTGAAGATATCCTTTTAGTCAGATCAAACACTTGCTCTGAGTTCTTCCTCCTCCTCAGAGCTGAAGAGCTCCTAGAACCGTAGTGAACCTGGTGGACCTAGAGTGTGGTAGACTCCCAGACCTTCTGAACCGTCTCTGCGTCTCAGGGTTTCTGCTCAGGTGATCTCCGTGTCAGCTTCATCCCTGGGCAGGCTATCTTCAGGGCTGGAGGGGTCCTCTTCCCACAGGCATAGCTTGTTGGAGATGGACTCCTTTCCCGCTCAGGAGCAGTCTGCTTTCAGGGCTGTGGAGAGGGCCATAGCTGCCACTGCAACTAGGAAGTCCCCTCCCCCCTCTGATCCTCAGTCCTATGTCCCACCCCTGCTCCCCTCTTCTGCCCCAGATGTTCCACAGGGACAGACAGTGGGAACTAAAGCCACAGGATACCTGTCCAGGGTATCCCTGCCTCTTCTGATACCTCCGAGTATCCCACTGAGGTCCCTCGGAAGGGGACCTGTAAGAGGAAACATCTGGACTCCACTGAGGAGTAAATCACAGAAGACCCTGACCTCGATGAGGGAGAAGGATCCCCACAGTCACTTCCTGAAGATGTCTGCTTTGGAGGCATCTTGATATTTTAAAACAGAGAGGTGGTTGGCAGTCCAATAATCTTTCTCCTGAGGAGTCTGTGTACCTATTGGCCTTTGGTTCCCGACCGTCCTAACTGCTGGGTCACTAAGCCCACCGACGAGCTCGTAGAATTGATTTCTCGGTGGGCATGGGAAAGCCCAGACTCCATTGAGCCAACTCCCTGGACACCAAGCAAGATTATTATAGCTCCAGCCAACAAAGCTTTTTGGACAAAAGGGGTTCCAGTAGATGCCATGGTGGTGGTGGCAGCTACAAAGAAGGGGACTATAGGAAAAATGTTCACTATCCCTCTGAAAAAGGATTCCAGAACAATGGATAGATGCGGGAAGAGTGTTTCTTCTTCAGCGACCTTTGCTTTGCGATTGCTGAATTACCTTTCCCACTTTACTGGATTACAAAGGGATCCTATCAAGGACTTATGAGATACTGTTGATGGAGCCGTAGCTGAGGAAGTTAGGTTGAAAGCTTCACAGTTGGCAACCCTACATTCTATAGCTAACTCTTCCATGCGACTTATCGCTCATGCAGCTGAGGGAATGAGTAGAGTGGTAGGTTCTTGCATATCAATGAGAAGGCATGTCTGGATGTGCCTCTGAGACTTTGAGCCTTTAAAGTCTTCTTTTGTCAACGCTCCATTTGATGGAATGTTCCTTTTGGCCCCATGGTTAAAGATTCTCTATCCAGGTATGAGAAGGAGGGTAAGATCCTTTCTGCCATGGGCATATGTCCCCCCCCCCCCCAAGAGACCTTACCCTAAGGGTCGGGGGGGGGGGTTTGCAAAATGTAATTCAAAAAATTACAAGGTTCTTAGACACATGTAGAGAGAGAGAGAGTTCCCCCCCAGAGGCAGAAACAATTCAGTAAGACACCGCCCGTACCACAGAGGAGGCCCGCAGAGCCAAAGATCTAAAGAACTGTTCTTTGAGAGACCCTTCTAATGCTCCAGAACGGAAGCCCGATTGTCCACCTGTGGAGGCAGTCGGGTGTTGACTGTCACTAAACTGGAGAGCCAAACTAATAATGATTTATGGGTGCAGAGGATATCTGATTTCATTCAACCAAGATCCTCCTCCCAACAGAAAAATCCCAGATGTTCCACCAAGTCAAAGGGAGCAAGCAGTTATTCAAATTCAAAAACTACTGGACAAGTCATCCAAGAGGTCCCCACAGACTAAAGAGGATTCGGAACTTACTGAAGGTTCCTTTTAGTTCCAAAGAAAACAGGGGACTGGAGACCAATTCTGGATCTCAGCAGATTAAACAAGTCTGATGTCACAAGTTCCGAATGGTCACAGTACAGTCCATACTTCCTTTGTTGGAACAGGAAATTGGATGTACTCCACAGACCTTCAGGATGCGTACTTCCACATAAAAATGGACAGGTGGGCCAGAAGGTTTTTGCGCTTCCGGCTTGGTTCCAGTCATTTCCAGTTCAGAGCCCTGCCCTTTGGCCTCAACACAGCTTCCAGGGTGTTCACCAAGTCCATGGCAGTGGTCGTAGCTCACTTGAGACGACAAGGATTCCGGGTGTTTCTCTACTTAATCAATTGGCTCCTTTCTGCCCCCAACCAGGCATCTTCTTATTCGAGCAAGGAATTTGGTTATCCAAATCTGTGCAGATCTAGACAACAATAAATTACAAAAAATCTGACTTAAAATCTTTTCAAGTTCCAGAATTCGTAGGAGCAATTTTGGACACAAAACAGATGATTGCAAGATTACCACAATCCAGAGTACTGATGATCAGACACCAGACACGTATGTTACTTTCGAAACAAGAGGATAGCCGCCCTTCTTGTCTTACAAGGTTTAGGATTAATGTCAGTTGCTATAGTCTTGGTACCACTGGCAAGATTCCACATGAGAATACTACAGTGGCTTCTGGCAATACAGTGGTTGGTTATCCATAAACCAATGTCTTATCTGATAAGAATTACAGATTCCTGCAGGACAGCTTTACCATGGTGGATTAGTTCCGATCAGGTAATGTAAGGTCAACCCTTTTTTCCCCCCTCATCCTCAGGCCACGGTGATAACTGACACTTCCCAGATAGGGTGGGGGCTACATTATCTAGGGAAGACTATTCAAGGCATCTGGTCTTCCAACAACACCAATTGACACAACTGTGTGCATGAGGACATTGCTTCCAGCGTTGCAGGCTTTTCAGGTTGCTTTTCCTCTGAGGACAGTGGAAATCCAGTCTGATAACATGTCAGTGGTGTGGTACATAAGCAAGGAGGAACCAGATCATACCCCCCCCCCCGTCCCCGTCCCCCCCCCCCCCGTATCAAGAAGTGCTCAGAGTGTGGCAGTGGGCAACCTCATCCATCATATTTCTTATAGCAAAGCACATTCCAGAAAAGTCCAACGTGATTGCTGACAGGGTTGAGCAGATATATTATTATGCCTCACAAGTGGTCCCTCAACCAAGAAGTAACAGAGAAAATTTTCCGCAAATGGGGCCAACCCTGCTGCAACCTCTTTGCATTCCCCCTGAACAACAAATGCATCAGCTACTTTGCCCTGATGCCCCCAACTGGGGAGTCCCCAAGGGATGCTGTCACTCACCATTGGCCTCCCGGTCTCCTGTACGCAATTCCCTCAACAGCCTTGTTCCCAAATTCCCCCAAAAAGCAAACTGGTTGAAGAGAACAGTCATTGCTGCCTTCTAGCCTCAACAAGTCTGGTTCTCCTTTCTTTGGCCTCACCTTTGGGAAAAAACATGGAATCTGAAACCTACTCCAGACTTTCTTTTACAACCTACAGAAAATGACTTGTCCCAATCTGTCCAACCTCAAGCTGACTGCTTGGTTCCTCCAATTCCATTTATAGCTAGACAACCCTATGATCTGCTCTCATGTACATTATATTTTGATGTCATCCCATAAACAATCCACTCAAAAGTTGTACAAGAGCAAATGGAGGAGATTTGTAATCTGATCGCAATAAAGTGATTTATTCCCTTATAGTGCTCCTCTTCACTCTGTTCTAGAATTCTTAGCTCATATTTTTGGGGTCTATATTAGATAATCGAACTTTCAAAAGTTTGACTGCCATATGGTCGACCCCATATGATCGAACTTTTAAAAGTTCAAATATACTAATAAAAAAGAACCTGCACAACCTACCTGAATGTTTGCACCCCCACAACCCCCGCTCTTTATACTAACTCCGAGAATGCAATACATTGCAGAAAAGGGAAATCTTCCCATTCCGTGCTGTATGGAGATCTCCGTTAAAATGTTTGAACTTTCAAAAATTTAATCATATGGTGTCAACCATATGACAGTCAAACTTTTGAAAGTTTGATTATCTAATATAGACCCTATTTTTGAAAGTGGAGCTCCGGCCTCTACTATCAAAGTACAGTTGGCATATCTCCGTTTTTCACATTGGGGATGGTAATTTGTCTCTAATCTCACACAAGCTTTACAAAACCACCTTGAAGGGGATTTTATTGCTAAGGTGACCCCACAAAGATCTTTATCCTCCTTGGGACCTTAATTTGGTACTATGTTTTATTTTTAAACCCCCTTTGAACCTGCAGCATCATGCAACATCACATTTTTGTCTTGGAACACCATTTTCTTAGTTGCAATCACTTTGGCTAGAAGAGTATCAAAAATTCAGGCCTTATTCTCGTTGCCTCCATACCTGATTTTCATAAAGGCAGTTTCCTTACATACCAACCCTTCCATTTTACCTAAAGTAGTTTCTGAGACCAACATCAGTTGAACCATTAATTTACCCGTTTTTTCCCTAACTTCATTAATAAAGGAGAATACGTACTGCATTTATTGGATGTTCATAGGCAATTACGCTTTTATCTACACAGGACAAGAGTTTAGAAAGGTCGATCAATTTTTCTTTTCTTTTTCAGGTCCTAGAAAGGGACAACTAGTATCCGTGGTTACTCTGGCGAAATGGTTATCTGATTGCATTACATTTATCTACCAGAAACAAGGTGTAGCTCTTCCTAAACCGGTTTGGCCTCATACAACTAGAACAATGGCAACTTCAGATGTTTTTCAGAGTAATGCTTCTATGAATGTAATCTGTGCAGTGGCCAGTTGGACAACTGACCATACCTTTATCACTCATTACAAATTGGATTTGGTGTCCAGGGGAAGACCCTCCTTTGGTTTAATGGTTCTGAAGAGTATTCTTCCGTGAGTCCATCAGGGATGAAGGTAGCTGAAGACTTTGTCCCATGTATGAGGACAAAATGAAAACTTGACAGTATCAGATAAGGAAGTTATGTACTTACCATAACATTCCATCTGTATTGTCGATTTTTCATTTCTCCTCTGAACCCCTCCCTCCAAGCCCCCTACCTTGGTTTTGTGGTAGAGTGGGAAGCATGATTTATGCCACCTTTTTGGATCATAGGAAGTTACTAGGCTATTGGCCCTGAGGCCCTTATAAGCCTAGCCAAGAATTTAGCCCATGATCCCACAAGTCAGCACCAGATGCCCCTATCCAGCAGGGACACAGGTAGAATATCAGGGGTGTATTTTCTGTTCCCCATCCAGTTATCCAGGTTGCACTTAAGAAGGGTTAATGAGGTACTCTGCTTGACATGGAGATAGTCTGTTCCACAAGGGGGGGGGTGTCTCTGGAACACGAATGTGCCCACCAACAATTCCTGTTGATGTCACACACCAGGTTGAGATGGTGCATGCGGGTTACTCGAGTGGAGCTTGACTTCTGGATGTGCAGCAATCCCATCAAGGTGGGGTCTAAGATTGCTTTGTATGCCAGATGGAGATCACCTCTGAGGAGTCTGAATGAGACTGAGTAGAGGGACAGGGCTTTTAGTTGATCTGTGTAGGGTAGATGTTTGAGGCCTTGGATCTTCCTAATGAGGAACATCTGTGGTCTCTCCAGCTGTTGCATGTGCTTTGTGTGGTACATGCAAAAGGGGCATTGTACTCAATAAATGGGACTTGTAAGGGAAGAATACAGAGATGTTATGACCTCCTTGTCCCTGGGTAAGATACCCTTACTAATGAGGTGGGCCATGTAGAAAGCTTTCCATACAATGGAGGCAATATGGTGGTCCCTCACGATTGATTGCATGCTTAGGACCTTGTTATTAATGTGATCATTTGTGGGGGTGTCATTCTCCCCAAAGGGTATGATTATGCATTTTTTGGCATTCAGTTTGATGCCATGTTTCTGGCACCAGTCATTTGTTTGGATGAGACCCCCTTGTAGGATGTCCACATCACCAGGGGAATTGATGACTGCGCTGAGCTTGCAGTCATCTGCAAACTTGGTCAGCCATAGCCTACTGGTTTTGGCCTGCACCTCAGAAAAGCATATCCCAAGCAACAGAGACCCCAAGACCAATCCCTGGAGTACACTGCTCGTTACGGGTCTACTGGTTTGAGTGGCTTTCTCCATACTCCAGAAATGGTCTCCTTACTGTCATCTCATATACAAATTTTCTTTGTACCTTTCTTTCCTGGAGATAATGCTAGCAAACAAGATCTGAGGTAATAGGGGGAAGTGCATTGTGGGTAAAGGGAGGTATCTGATAGCTTTTTGGTTACCACGAGCTTAGTAACAGCAGAGTCAGATCCGAATCCATATGTGAGGAGAAATAAAAAATTTGACAATACAGGTGGAAAGTTATGGCAAGCAGAAAACTTTTTCTCACGATTAGTTTTATTGGTGGTTGATTTTTTTTTTTTTCCTCTTGCTTTTTGTCTCCCCATGTGTTACTAGTCATCCCCCCCCCTTTAGTTGCAGCCCATTCACTCCCTGCCGGTGTGGTTACAGATTTGGGGGAAAACCAACCAATTTAGTCCATTCCAACTACTGCATGTCTTTGGAATGTGGGAGGAAAACTGAGCATCTGGAGGAAACCCAACTGAACACAGGTAGGACATGCAGACTTTGCAGAGATAGTAACTCAGCCGAGAATTGAACCTGGGAATTGATGATAATCATTCTCACTGCTGCAGTGTCCTTTATCTATTTAGGTTTAATTCTGGCCAGGATGCAGCAACTGACCAGTCTTCAGAAAGCTCAGTCTCCTCCTCACACTTGTAATCTGATTTCTGATTGTCTAGCCCCTTGGAGGGAAATCAGCAGTCAGAGTGTAGACAACTTCAGTACTTTCTTGCTGCCTCAAGGGAAAGCATCTCTGATGCAGCAGTTGATTATAGGCTACATTTCTGGCAGGTAAGTCCCCAAAGGGGAGCCCTTCCACACAGAAAAATATTGCCTTTTTAAATATTTTGATGCATTTTTATTATATCAGTAATTTTACTCGTATCGGAATTTTCTTGTCTGGGGCTGTTTTGTGAGAAAAATGTATTTACTTTAAAAAATTTTATCTGAAGTGTAAGGATTTAAAAACTGGAAAGTGTTGGTGCATAATTTACTGCTTGAAACATTTTGCTTGAAGGTGTTATAGTCAAACATAGGGAAGTTGATTTCAGGGTAGAAATGTATTGTATGTTTGGTGCTTTTGTACACTTCATGATCACTTACCTTTATTTTTTGTTTTCTCTCTCTACACTTTCTGTGAATAAGACTTGAGTTCTCAAACTCATTTTGTGCACTACTTGCCATTTTACTTCTCAATTTTGAGGGACTGTGTTGGGAAGTGTAAATTTGTGTACTGCTTGTGAGCACTTGTCATACAATGTACCTTCCGACCGACTCTTCCCAGCAGCATTTACCTGCAGTTGAGTTTCTTTCTCGACTACAGCATGGATTCCTACACCAGTTCTGCTGTTTCTTTTCCCACTATACCTTAAGAGAGCAGAATAGCAACTGTTCTCTATACAGTGGGTTCAGATAGTACATCTGCTACTAGTGAGTGACTCTGCAGTGGCCATTTGTTGTTCCTTGGACCACTCACTGTTTTCTGTGAATTCCCCTGATATAGTCTCTTCCACCACCATGGCCCAAGGGTTAGCCACGACTTCTGTGGCTGTTCCATTGTCTAATCCTTGCATGGCAGAAGCAATTTTCTGGGTTTGTGAGTTTCTCCACGAGGTTCTTCTGAGAGAGACCCGGAAAAGAGACCTGTTGCCTGGGATAAAGTATCTGTCGGTCTCCTTCAAGGATGTCCCTAGAAAAAAAAGAAGCAGTTAAGACATTGCTCATTCAAAGACATTGTTCATAAGGAGGATGTTCTTACCTTAGCCTGGAGCTTACTGCAAACTTTCTGTCCTGGAAAGCAGAAATCTATAGCAGGAGACAACTAAATCAATATATTTCTGAGGAAAATATGTCCGACACTTAACAGAGACTCTGTCTGATTTTCAAACCAAAGATTGATTCAGAGGGAAATTTGTCCTCTCCAGCTCCATTAGAGGAGATTTCCTTTTCTAAGACTAGTTCCAGGATGAGTGATATATTTTTGTTGGAACAAGTGGATGATGATCTTCGTGTTTCACTGTTGCAGTCATCACATTTGGCTCATCTGCCTGCAGGTAGCTCTCAGCCGGCCTGAATACCAGAGTATTGGATTCCTGCGTCGGATGCAGTCTCTTCTTCCATGACATCAGGTTGTCGGGGGTATAAAACATGCAGCCGGTGCCATTACATCAGTCTTTCTTGCCATGCGGTGCCCGAAGCAGAAGAAGATGTTCTTCGTGTTTCACTGTTGCAGTCATTACATTTGGGTAATCTGCTGGCAGGTTGCCCTCAGTCGGCTTGATTAACAAAGTCTTGGGTCCTGCGTCGGTTGCTGTCCCTTCTTCCATGACGTCAGGTCGTCAGGGGTATAAAACATGCAGCCGACGCCATTACATCAGTCTTTCTTGCCAAGCGGTGCCCGAAGCAGAAGCAGTTCGCAAGTGCCGGTCAGCCGATGCCTGAAATTTCGGATGTTCTTCATTCCACATTGCTGCAGTCCTAACCATTGGGTAGTCCGCTGTCCAGTCGGCCCGAATACCAAAGTATATGGCTGACGTCGGTCAAGGCGCATTAGACTGATGTCAGGACGTCAGGGTACTAATGCGCATGACCGACGTCATATCCCCAGTCTTTTTTGCCGCATGGTCCGATGCAGAAGCAGTTTTGCGAGTGCAGGTTGGCGTTCTGAAATTTTCTGAAGTCGGAGTTTCAGACCGAATCAAAGTTGGCTAAGTACCCGTTGGGAACATTTTGGTTTTTTTTCTTGCCTCAGTATTTAACCGGATGTCAGAAAAAGTGAATAACTGTATTTCTTGTGGGAAACAGATACCTCATAGGGATTACCATACTTTGTGTATACCTTGTTTAGGGCCTGAGCACGACGTTGTTGGATGCCGCTCTTGTGCTAGATTTAACAAACGCACTATTAAGAGAAGGTTAGACTGTGCCAGGTTAGTGTTTGGGAAGCGTTGTAATTATAAAATGCCGTCGGATGCTCCGACGCCTGCTTCGTCCAAAAAGCGCAAGGACAAAGCAGCAAAGCCTAGGGTTGAAGAACCGGCAGTCCCGGACGTCGGTTCTTTAGAAGGCTCAGTGGAGCCAGAGGTTTTGCCAGGAGTTTCTGTGGAGTCTCAGGCAGAGACTTTACTGTTACAGGATGTGCCCTCTCAGGAGGTAGGCCAGGCTGATGGGATTTCTCAGGTAGCTGTTCTTCCCTCTCTTCCTAAGGCAGTTAGAGCCTCTCCTTCTGTTTCCAAGACTTCCTTGAGAGGTAGGCCAAGTTTAGCTTCAGTGGGGGCTTCTCCTAGCACTTCAGGTTCTGTGCCTAAGAAACATATGCTTAAAATGGCAGAGGATTTGATTACTATGATTAGAGGTTCTATGCCCCCTCCTGATAAGAGGCCTAGGGTGGAGCCTGAGTTTGAGAGTTTTGAACAGTGTTCAGAGGCTTCTGAGTCTTCGGCTGAAGACTTGCAGGAGTTTCCTCATTATTCTGATTCTGATGTGGATGATTCCACTCCTTCAGCTTCTCCTCCTGAGGATTTTTCATTTTCAGAGACTCTGCATTCCATGAGGGAGCATTTTAAATGGGAAGGCCAAGATTTCTCTGATTCCAGGAAGAGGCTTAGAGAATTCTTGTTTTACCCCAGCATAGGCCCTTAGCTATACCTCCTGTGTTGAATGTGGTGGAAGATGTTTTTGCAGAGGCTTCCCTGAATCCTGATTCTTTGCCTCCTGCCCCTGTTAAACCTGATAGGTACTATAGGGTGCCTGAAGCTCATAAGTATCTTTTAAGAGTCCCAGGGCAGACCCAGAAATTGTTTCTCAGGGGCCTAAAGGTGTTAAGGCCTCTGTTGTTAAAAATCCTGTTCCTTCTGATAAAGAGGCAAGGGCTTTGGATAGATGGGGTAAGAAAGTGTATACTTCTTCCACTTTAGCCATGAGGGCGTTGAATTGTCAGTTTCACATGCTAAAATATCAGAATTATCTCCTTTCACAATTGAAATCTAAGGTGGATGCTCTGGCGGAAGGTATTGAGTGTAAAGAGTTGCTAGATTTAGTTCATGTGTCTGAACAAGTGGGTAAGCATTCTTTGCAATGTGGTTTTGATGCTGTGCAGGCCTCCTCGAGGGTGGCTGCCACTGGTTCTGTTCTTCGCAGGCACGCTTGGTTGAGGGATCAGAATTTAGCTGAGCATGTTAAAACAAGGATTTTGGATGCTCCTTTACAGTCTGATGTGTTTGGTTCGCCTGTGGAAGCAGTTTTAAAGAAAATGGAGGACAAGGCTAAATCTATGCAGACTGTCAAAGATTTTTTGCAGGTGCAGCCTCCAAAGTTTAGCAGAAATTGGCCTACTAAGGGATGGACATATCCTGCGTATGATTCCCAGTCTAGGGGTAGGTCTAGACGTGGTAGGGGCAGAGCTCAAGGTTCTTTTAGGCGTAGAACAGGGAGTTCTCCTGCTCAGACTTCTGGTGAGGGCAGGGGTCAGTCCTTTCGTAAACAGACCCAATGACCTGCCTTTTCAGCTGCCAGAGCATTCTCGACTGGCAGCCCCTTTGGGAGGAAGACTGTCTCTTTTCAAAGAAAATTGGGATTTAATTACTCAAGACAGATGGGTTTTGGATATCATTCACCACGGTTACAGGTTTTATTTCCATACCTTGCCCACTTTCAAAGGCATGCCAGACGTTCCTCCTCCACAAAGGAAAGAGGCTCACAAGCAAATTTCTTTGTTACTCCAAATAGGGGCCATTCAGCCAGTTCCTGCACCAGAAAGGGGCCTAGGATTTTATTCTCGCCTGTTCCTAGTACCAAAGAAGGGGAACACGTGGAGACCAATTTTGGATTTATCTATCCTCAACACTTATCTGGACATTCCCAAGTTCAAAATGTTGACGTTACAACAGCTTTTACCTCTGCTGGGCAAAGATCACTGGATGGTAACTTTAGATCTCAAGGAAGCTTACCTTCATGTGCCAATAAGACTAAGATGCAGGAAGTATCTGCGTTTCGAGCTGGAAATTCTCATTATCAGTTCTCTGCATTGCCCTTTGGCTTATCTACTGCCCAGAGTATTCACAAAGGTTCTGGCTCCAGTGATAGCTTACTTCAGGCTAAAAGGAATCCAAATCTGTCCTTACTTGGACGACTGCCTGATTCTGGCTCAAGAAAAGGAAGATCTTCTACAGCATCTGGAATATGTCATAGCAGTGCTAAGATGCCTAGGGTATTCTGTGAGCGAAATAAAGTCCAGTCTAGTACCCTCTCAAGACATGTGCTTTCTGGGTGTGAGACTGAATACAGCAGCCCAGATGGCCTTTTTAACCCCGGACAAACAAAAGAATCTTTCCAGTTACTTCCATCATCTATCTCTTCAGTCCGGGCTGACTGCAAGGACAGTCCTTCAAGCCTTAGGGTTCATGGCATCTTGTATTCTGGTGCTTCCCAATGCCAAACTGCATATGAGGAAGCTACAATGGTATCTCAAAATCTGTGGACACAGCACTGCCAGGATTTGGACACTGTCATTCAAATAATACCTTGCATTCAAAAGGAATTTTTGTGGTGGGCTCAGGAATGTCACCTAAACAAGGGACTCTCTGTGACCCGGCCAGAGGCAAGTCAGATTCTAACGACAGATGCCTCAGATGTTGCTTGGGGAGCTCATCTAAATGGAAAGTGGATACAAGACAAGTGGCCTGCCAGACTACAGCATCTACATATCAACATGAAAGAGATGTTAGCAGTTCAGTTTGCATTAATTGCTTTCAAGGAGTTACTTCTTCCAGGGCAGGTGTTGATTCTAACAGACAACACAACTGTCATGTGGTACATCAACAAACAAGGGGGAACACATTCTTACCCATTGTGCAGACAAGCAATGATTTTATGGGAGACTGCGCTCAGTCTGCAACTAACTCTTCAGGCAAGGTTTCTGCCGGAGCACAGAACTCCTTAGCAGATGTATTAAGCAGACAAATCATGGATCCCCACGAGTGGAAACTGGATCTTCATGTATTTCAAACATTGACAGTGTCATAGGGAACTCCAGACATAGATCTGTTCGCTTCTCCACTAAACCACCAGCTGCCAAAGTTTTGCACGAAAGGATTTCATCACACAGCTTGGAAAGTGGATGCTCTTTCTTTCAGTTGGAAAAATCTTCATGTGTATGCCTTTCCACCTCTGCCTCTTCTTCCAAAGGTGCTTCTAAAGGTCAGACAAGACAAGCCAAGGATGATTTTAATAGCTCCAGATTGGCCTCGGCAGTACTGGTACCCATTACTGAGGAGTCTGGTAAGGAAGCCTCCATGGCCTTTACCCTTGATTCCACACCTGTTGTCTCAGAGGGACGGTCATCTGCTCAATGTCAAGCTTCACTCTCTACATCTAACAGCCTGGCATATTCTGTTTTGAAAGACAGCAGGTCTCAGCTTCCTCAGCAAGTTTTAAATGTGATTATGGAAGCCAGAAGACCTAGTACAAGGAAAGTGTACGGAGAAAAATGGAAGAGATTTTTGTTTTGGAGTGCAGCAAACAATTTGGAGATTACTGAGCCAAATTTGAGTGTGGCTCTTCAATATCTTACTGAGTTACTGGACAAAGGTTTGTCTTTCTCTTCCATCAAGATTCATGCTGCAGCAATTTCAGCTCACTATGATTGTGACCCACCATTGTTTTCGCATCCTTTGTTCAAGCAATTTCTTAGAGGGGCAAAGAATATAAGACCCCCACGTAGAGCTCCTACTCCTGCTTGGGATCTCAATTTTGTGTTGGAGAAACTTACTCTACAACCTTTTGAGCCTGCGGCTACTGCTGAATTGAAATACTTGTCATGGAAGACTGCTTTTTTGTTGGCTATTACTTCTGCAAGAAGGGTTTCTGAGTTGCAGGCCTTTATGGCAGTAGAGCCCTTTTTGATTTTCCATAAGGATAGGGTATCATTACGTACTAATCCTTCCTTTATGCCTAAGGTGGTTTCTAGTGTGGCTTTAAACCAAACTATTCATTTGCCTACTTTCTATGCAGATCCCCAAAATAAGGGGGAAAGATTTTACACACTTTAGATGTACATAGGCAGTTACGTTATTATTTAAGCAGGACTAAGGATTTCAGGCAGTCTCAGCAGTTGTTTGTTTCTTTTGCTTTGAGTTCTCAGGGCAAGCCTGTGTCTAAGCAAACTATTTCTAAGTGGATTGGGTTTTGCATTTCATTTTGTTATTCCCATCATGGCAAGGAAATTCCAGCTGGGATTAGACCTCATTCCACTAGGGCTACTGCCACTTCAACAGCATTTCTAAGGGGTGGCAACTAAGGATATTTTGGAGGCAGCTACTTGGAGTTCAGTGCATACTTTCTCTAAGCATTACCACCTTCCTCTCTACTCTAAATCTAGGGCTGGTTTTGCCACAGCTATTTTGCAAGGCATGTTGACAGCTCCTGCTTCCTTATGATTTGCCAGCCTCCCTTACCTCTGCTTTGGGATTCTACCCAATGGTTAGGACTGCAGCAATGTGGAATGAAGAACATAGTACAGTTTTGTACCTACCATAAATGTAGATGTTCGAGGATCCACATTGCTGCAGTCCAATTTACCCTCCCTCCTTCCCTCTTTGTTTAGGGGTGGTGGTGTGAGTTAATATATATTATTGTATATATTGTATATATGTTTGGTGCAGGGCTTTTGGTGTTTTTGGGTTGGGCCTTGTCTTTTTAGGGTCTTCTGACATCTGGGGCAAGAAAAGACTGAGGATATGACGTCGGTCATGCGCATTAGTACCCTGACGTCCTGACATCAGTCTAATGCGCCTTGACCGACGTCAGCCATATACTTTGGTATTCGGGCCGACTGGACAGCGGACTACCCAATGGTTAGAACTGCAGCAATGTGGATCCTCGAACATCTACATTTATGGTAGGTACAAAACTGTACTTTTTCGAGTTTCAGAACCGAAGTCTTCAACTAAAAAGCTAAGTACCCCGTTGGGGAAACTTTTTCTTGCTCTTTACTGATGTCGGTAAAAGTTAATAATTGCATTACTTGCGGGAAGCAAATACCTTATAAGGATTTCCATTTGTACTGTATTCCTTGCCTAGGCCCTGACCACAAAGTACCTTGCTGTCTGTTTTGTGCTAAATTTAATCAACACACTATTAAACGTCAGTATATTTTTGCTTCTAAATATTTTGGATCATGCTTTAATTATCCAGAAATGTAGTCTGTTAGCAGTCCGAGTACCAGAATACCTAAAAAAACGCAAAGAAAAAGACAGAGGCAGGCTGTCGTGGTCCAAAACTGATTTTGTTTGTCCTAAGTCGCAGGCCTCTACTGAGACCCATTCAGAGTCCGGTGTGCCGCGAGATGCTTCAATTATGGAACCCGCGGATGTCTTTACCTTAGATGGGTCCAAAGCCGCTGTGCAGGCACCGGCTTCTGAGGGTGTTTTCAGGCCTACAGATTTGTATATTAGACCGACGCCATCTTCAAAACTAAGGCCAAAATCTAAATCTGTGTCTAAAAAAAACCGACACCTGGGCCACATGTGCAGGCCTCTATGCCTAAAAAAAACAAATGATCAAAATGGCTGAAGATTTAATTACTCTGATCAGGTGTAGCCAACCCCCCCCCCCCCCAAGAGGCCTAGGCAAGAAATTGATTATGAATCTTCTGAACAGGATTCTATTTCTTCTGACTCTTCTAATGAACAGGATTTGTCTATACCTACTTATGAGGACTCTGATGCAGAAGATTCCATTCCTTTTGCTTCTCCTCCTGAGGATTTTTTTTTTTTAGGGAAACTTTACATACCTTACGGGAACATTTCCACTGGGAAAGTCAGGATTTCTCTGAATCAAAACAGAGACTTAGGTATTTTCTTCTACTTCCTCAACATAGGTCTTTGGCTATACCTCCTGTCCTAGACATTGTTGATGATGTTTTTTCAGAATCTAGTATGGCTCCTGACTCTCTGTTTCCGGCTCCTTCTAAGCCAGACAGATACTGCAGGGTTCCTGACTCCCACAAATTCCTTTTCAAAAATCCTATTGCAGATCCTGAAACCATTTCTCAGGGTCTCAAGGGCATTAAGGCCTCTACTGCTAAAAATCCTTCCCCTTCTGATAGAGATTCCAGGACGCTGGATAGATGGGGTAAGAAGGTTTACACTTCTGCAACCTTGGCAATCAGGGCTTTAAACTGTCAATTTCATATGCTTAAATACCAGCATCATATCATGGGACTGCTTAAACAGAAAATGATGTTAGGTTTTTCCAGACAGTCAGAAATTATCAGTCTATGCCTTTCCCCTTCTGATCTCCAAAGTTCTACTAAACGTCAAACAGGACAAGCCAAAAATGATTTTGATTGCTCCAGACTGGCCTCGCCAACACTGGTACCCACTCCTGCCCAGTGTCACACCTTCCACCCGTGGCACCTGCCTCAGACACCTTACTTACTGTCTCAGCAGAACCAAATTCTGCACACTCTGCTCCAAACTTTGAATTTTGCATCGTGGCTAATCACTTAAACTCACCCTTGGCATCTCTCTGCAAACCTGTGATGGATGACATTTTGGAGGCAAGAAGGCCTAGTACTAGAAAATCTTATGCTGACAAATGGAAAAGATTCTGTGCCTGGAATCAATCACAAGGGATAAGTGTAACAGTCCCCAATATTCCTCAGATTTTACAATATTTAACTGAGATGCTTCACAAAGGCCTGTCCTTTTCCTCCATAAAAATCCATACCTCAGCCATTTCAGCTCATTACTACACAGAACCTCCCCTCTTCTCTCATCCTCTGCTAAAGCAGTATCTCAGAGGGGCCAAAACTTAAGACCACCCAGGAGAGCTCCAACCCTTGCCCTGGGACCTCAATTTTGTATTGGAGAAACTCACTCTCCCTCCTTTCGAGCCAGCTGCTACTGCAGACTTAACATTTTTCTCTTGGAAAACAGCTTTCCTTTTAGCTGTCACTTCAGCTAGAAGGATTTCCGAATTACAAGCTCTTATGGCAGTGGAGCCTTTCATTTTTCATGCGAACAGGGTGTCTCTCAGGACCAATCCATCCTTCATGCGTAAGGTGGTATCTAGTGTGGCTCATCAGACCATTCATTTGCCAACTTTCTTTCCCAATCCACAGAACAAGGGGGGGACGGATTCTACATTCATTGGCTGTACACAGGCAACTTAAATTTTACTTAAACAGGACAAAATCTCAAAGAAAATCTGAACTACTACTGGTGGCATTTGCTGCAGGGGCAGAGGGGAAAGGCTATTTCAAAGCAGACTATTTCCAAATGGATAAGCCATTGCATTCATTTCTGCTATATGCACCATGGTAAAACTATCCCCCAGGGGATCAGATCTCATTCCACCAGGGCTGCATCTACTTCTACAGCCTTTCTCAGAGGTGTTCCTACCAGAGACATTCTAGAAGCTGCTACCTGGAGCTCTGTTCATACGTTCACCAAACATTACCATTTACCTTTCTTCTCTAAGTCCAGAGCTGGCTTTGCCTCTGCTGTCCTGCAGGGCCTTATAGCTGGTACTAATACTGTATAAATCCATCTTCCCAACCATAGCTTTAGGAATCTACCCAAATGTAATGACTGCAACAGTGAAACATGAAGAACATAGAACAGTTGTGTACACTTAACCATAAATGTAGATGTTAGTGTATTCACTGTTGCAGCCCTGGTTACTCTCCCTCCAACCCCCTGTTTTTTCTCTTACTATGCCTCTTCATACCTTTACTATGCTTAAAAGCCTTTTTGGTGTATTTGTTTTTGTTTGGAGGTATATTTTTGTGTTTTTAATTACTTAAATATTTGGCTCCCCATTTGGGGGGCACCTGACATCTGGGGCAAGAAAAACTGATGTATTGGCGTCAGCTGCATGTTTTATACCCCTGATGACCTGACGTCATGGAAGAAGGGACAGCAACCGAAGCAGGACCCAAGACTTTAATCAGGCCGACTGAGGGCAACCTGCCAGCAGATTACCCAAATGTAATGACTGCAATAGTGAATACACTCTAACATCTACATTTATTGTAAGTGTACACAACTCTACTTTAGCAAGTGCCGGTCGGCCGACTCCTGAAATTTTCATTTTAGAGTTTCAGAACTGAAGTCTTCAAAAAAAGCTAAGTACCTCATTGGGGATCCTTTTCTTTGCTCTAACCGATGTCAGTAAAAGTTAACTATTGTCATACCTGTGGAAAGCAAATACCTCATAAAGATTTTCATTTGTACTGCATTCCTTGGTTAGGCCCAGACCACGATGTCCCTTGCTGTCAGTTTTGTGCCTTGTTCAACCCCCAAATTATTCATTGTCGGGCTATCTTTGCAGCAAATTATTCTGGTACTCTGTATCTGTACTCTGAAATGGCTTCATTAAGCCATCCGACTACCGATATTCCGAAAAAATGTAAGGATAAAGACGGAGACCTCAGGTCCAAAACTGCAGAGGGTACTTCTGTTAAGCTAGTCGCCAGTCCGCCGGTACTCAGTGAGGCTCTTTTGCAGCCCCGGGATGCCCACTATTTCAGATTCGCAGGCCTCTACTAAGACCCATTCGGAGTCCGGTATGCCGCGAGATGCTTAGACTATGGAACCTGATGATGTCTCTACCTTGGATGGGTCCGGAGCCGCTGTGCAGGCACTGGTTTCTGAGGGTGTATGCAGGCCTACAGACTTGCATTTTAAACCGCCATCTTCTTCATCCAGGTCTAAAACTCGCACCACGCTTAGAAAACCAACATCCAAACCTCATGCGCAGGCCCATATGCCTAAAAAACAAATGCTTAGAATGGCTGAAGACCTTATTACCTTAATTAGGGGAAGCCAGCCTTCCCCCTCTAAGAGACGTAGAACTGATTTTCCTTCTGATTTTTCTGATCAGGAATCTGATATTTCTGTTTCTTCTGATTACCAGGATTTGCCCTTGTCTACCTATGAGGATTCTGATGCAGAAGATTCCATTCCCTCTGCTTCCTTCCCCTCCAGAAGATTTTTCTTTTAGTGAAACATTGCACACTCTTAGGGAGCATTTCTGCTGGGAAAGTCAGGATTACTCTAACTCCAAAAAGAGGCTTAGGGAATTCTTAATCCTTCCTTAACATAGGCCTTTAGCTATCCCTCTTGTTCTGGACATTGTAGATGATGCTTTTTTGGAATCTAGCCTTTCCCCAAGCACTTTACCTCCAGCTCCCAGAAAACCTGACCGGTATTAGAGTACCCGACTCTCTCAAGTTCCTCTTCAAGAATCCTGCTGCGGATCCAGAGACCATTTCCCAAGGACCAAAAGGCATTAAGGCTACTGCTGCCAAAAATCCTACCCCTTCTGATAGAGATTCCAGAGCTTTGGACAGATGGGGGTAAGATGGTATACACTTCTGCTACTTTGGCCATTAGGGCTTTAAATTGCCAGTTTCATATGTTAAAGTACCAGCAGCATATTATGGGACTGCTTAAACAGAAAATGATATTTATTCCTGACTATTCTGAACACAAAGAATTACAGGATTTAATGCATTCTGCAGAACAAGTTGGTAAACATACTTTACAATGTGGTTGTGACACTTTAGTAGCATCTTGCAAGGCTGCTGTCACTGGGTCTGTACTTAGAAGGCATGCTTGGCTTAAGGAGCAAAACTTGCCAGATCATGTTAAAGCTAAATAATTGGATGCTCCCTTAAACCAAGACAGTCTGTTTGGCAACAAAGCAGAAGTCCTCAAAAAGCTAGAGGAAAAAGCTAAATCTATGAAAACTGTTAGATTTCCTACAAATACAGCCTCCCAGATTTAGTAGGCATTGGCCTTCAAAGAACTGGTCCTTTCTAGTCTCTTCCAGACCTTCAGTCCAAACCCAGGAACAGCAGACCACCTAGGTTACAGTCTCAGGCTACACACAGGCCTAAGCAGTAGGGGGCTCCCACTTCCAAAGCAGGGAGTAGTAAGCCCACCCCCCTGTGGAAAAATGGCACAATGACTTAACCTTAACCCTTCCAAGCCCTGTTCAGCTGCTTGCCCCCTTAGGAGGAAAACTCGCTCTGCATGCAAAAAACTGGGAACTAATTACCCAGAACAAATGGGGTTTTTAATACAGTTTCCCAAGGATACAGATTCCACTTCCACACCCTACCAACCCCAAACGGTTGGCCAGACCTACCCCCAAATCAGTGGGCGGAGGCCCAACAGCAGGTTCTCTCTCTTCTAAGTATCAGGGCTATTCAACCTGTCCCAGCAGAACAAAGGGGACAAAGTTTTTATTCAAGACTTTTCATGGTACACAGAAAAGACCGCTCTTGGCATCCTATTCTGGAACTCTCTGTTCTAAATACCTTTCTTGTAATCCCAAAATTCAAAATACTAACACTTCAACAGCTGCTTCCTATGCTAAGCAAAGATGCCTGGTTGGCAACCTTAGACTTAAAGGAAGCTTACCTACACATTCCAGTAAGGGAATCTTGCAGAAAATACCTATGCTTCAGGGCAGGCTCCATGCACTATCAGTTCTCTGTACTTCCCTTTGGCTTCTCTACTGCGCCCAGGGTATTCGCAGTGTCCAGCTCCAGCCATTGCATTTTGCAGGCAGAGAAATATTCATATATACCCATACTTGGATGATTGTCTGATTCAGGCAGAAAGCCAGGACTTGCTATTAAAACATTTGGCATTTGGAAGAAACTTCTAACCTCGCTGGGGTACACCATAAATGAAAATAAAGCTCATCTAGTACCCTGTTAGCAGATTGTGTTCAAGCTTGCTCCCAGGAATACAACTTCCCAGATGGCTTACCTCACGCCAGAGAAACAAGTTTATTTGACAGCCTACTTCAAACTACTAGCCACAAAGACCCAGCTGTCTGCAAGGAACATTTTGCAAGCCTTTGGGTTCATGGCCTCTTGCATTCTACTAATTCCATACGCAAGACTGCATATGAGGAAACTACAATATTATCCAAAAAGTCTATGGTGTCAACATTCTCAGGACCTGGAATCCAGTGATTCCTATCATTCCTTGTATAAAGACAGAGTTCCTTTGGTGGGCAAGAGGCCTGCCACCTCAACAAGGGGCTCCCTTTCAATCTTCCCCACTGCCACCCAAACCCTGACTACAGACGCATCAGACTATGCATTGGGGGGGGGGGTTCACTTGGCAGGGCAGTGCATTCAGGGTGAATGAAACCAGAGTCAAATGCACTTGCATATCAACCAAAAAGAAATGTTAGCTGTACAGAATTCCCTGACAGCCTTCAAGGACCACATCTTTCCAGGACAATTATTGATAGACAGACAACACCACAGTTATGTGGTACATAAGCAAGCAGGGGGGAACCCACTCATACCCTCTCTGCAGACTAGCCATGGCTCTATGGAACACAGCCTTGAGCTACCAAGTGCACCTACAAGCTCAATTCCTGCCAGGCAAGCTAAATTCACTGGCAGATGACTTGAGCAGAAATCTCATGGATCCACACGAATGGAAACTGGAACCAAATATTTTCAACCTCTTTAGGAACAAATGGGGGACTCCAGAGATAGACCTGTTTGCCTCCCCCCAGAACTACCAATTGGACAAATTCTGCACAAGGACTCCCCAGTCAACCTTGGAAAGTGGATGCCCTGTCCTTTACCTGGGAAGGACTCTTGGCTTATGCCTTTCCCCCTCTGCCTCTCCTCTCGAAGGTTCTGCTAAAGATCAAACAGGACAAACGAAGGACAATTAATTTTGCACCAGACTGGCCTCGCCAGCACTGGTACCCCCTTTTGCGCAGCATGATACTGCTGGATCCGTGGCACCTACCTCAGATCCCTTCCCTGCTGTCCCAGCAGGCGGCCCAGATTCTGCACCCTCCGCTTCAAACCCTGAACCTTGCAGCCTGGCTAATTCCTTGAGCTCTCCAATAGCATCCCTCAGTAAGCAGGTGCTAGAGGTCATTCTGAAAGCAAGGAAACCTAGTACTAGAAAATCCTATGCTGAAAAGTGGAAAATAATACTGTTCCTGGAGCCAGACCCAGGGTATGGGCACTACGGTGCCCAGTTTACCTCATATTTTTCAGTACTTAACAGAAATGCTCCACAAGGGCCTATCCTTCTCGTCATTTAAAAGTCATGCCTCTGCAATTTCAGCACATTATAATACTGAACCACCACTCTTCTCTAACCCCCTGTTAAAACAATTCCTCAGAGAGGCTAAAAATATAAGACCCCCAGGCGAGCCCCTACTCCAGCCTGGGACCTTAACTTTGTATTGGAAAAACTCACTCTCCCTCCATTTGAACCAGCTGCAGAGTTGAAATTCCTTTCTTGGAAAACCCCCTTCCTTCTAGCCATCACTTCAGCAAGAAGAGTGTCTGTATTGCAGGCCCTCACGGCAGTGGAGCCCTTCATTATCTTCCATGCAGACGGGGTTTCCCTCGGGACCAATCCTTCCTTTTATGCCCAAGGTGGTGTCTAGTGTGGCCCTAAATTAGTCCATTCATTTGCCTACCTTTTCCTAATCCACAAAACAAAGGAGAACGAATTCTGCACTCTTTGGACGTGCACAGACAACTTAGATTTTATTTGGGCAGGGCTAAGCCTCTCAGGAAATCTGAACAGCTGCTAGTTGGCTTTGCTGCAGGGGCAGAGGGGAAGGCCATTTCAAAGCAAACAATTTTTAAATGGATAGCCCATTGCGTTCATTTCTGCTACAAGCACCATGGAAAACCTACCCCACAGGGGACAAGATCACATTCCACTAGGGCTGCATCTACCTCTACAGCCTTTCTCAGAGGGGTCCCTACCAGGGACATCCTAGAAGCTGCTACCTGGTGCTCTATTCATACCTCCACCAAGCATTACCACATGCCTATTTTTTTCTAAATCCAGAGCTGGTTTTGCCACTGCAGTTTTGCAGGGCTTAATAGCTGGTACTAATGCTGTCTAACTTCCTCCTCCCTTCCTTAGCTTTGGGGAATCTACCTAAATGTAATGACTGCAACAGTGAAACATGAAGAGCATAGTACAGTTGTGTGCACTTACCATAAATGTAGATGTTGGAGTATATTCACTGTTGCAGTCCTGGTTACCCTCCCTCTAGCCCCCTGACTTCTCTTGGCTCTACCTTTCCTTCTTGTTTGGTGTATTTGAGCTTTCTGGTGTATTTGCTTTTTGTTGGAGGTGTAACATAACATATAATTGCTTCCCATTATGGGGCCACCTGACATCTGGGGCAAGAAAAACTGATATAATGGCGTTGGCTGCATGTTTTATACCCCTGACGACCTGACGCCATGGAAGAAGAGATGGCATCCAATGCAGGAATCCAAGACTCTGGTATTCAGGCCGGCTGAGGGCTACCTTCAGGCGGATAACCCAAATGTGATGACTGCAACAGTGAATACACTTGAACATCTACATTTATGGTAAGTGTACACATCTGTACTTTCCTGCTAATCTGATGAGCTGTTATGATACACTGCAAGTGGATTTACCTTATGCTACATCATTCTCCCCATTAGGCAAGCCTTGGAGAATGTGTTAAATGCTGTCTGCATTAACTCTGACCCCCCACCTTCTGTTCTGAAAAAGACAGAACATTTATTAATACCAACCCTTTCCCTGCGGACAAGAACGTAAGGTAGCAGACAGTTTTCATAAGAGAATTTCCTTCTTCCAGTTTATTTTGTTAGGTGTGGACTCTTCCTGGGGTTTTTCTGTCATACTTCCTTCAGAAGATAGGTCCTGTCTGAATCTTGTAATTTTTAACTTGTTTCAAGTATCTAAGCATGCTCTGAAGTGTGTATACTTGCGTAGTTACTTTTCCTGGGGCCATTACTATTTCTGTGTTGAGAAAATGCACCTGAGTATGTACTTAAAAGTTTAATGTTGAGATAAAGTTTGAGATTTTAAACTGCTTTAGATGAGGTTTTGTTTGGCCCTGTTGCTAGTCCGGTTCTCCAACAGTTTTGAAGACAAAGGGGAATTAATTCAGAAGGTTACTATGATTTTTTCAAGCCCCGCATTATAAATGTTACAAATCACTTGCTTTTTTAAAAAGACAAAATAGTAAATCCCTGCCATTTTCTGGCAATTGGGGGGGGGGGGTTAAGGGGAGTCCCAGTAGGGGACAAAGAAAAAGGGATTCTTTCCAAAAAAAAAAAAAGTGAGAGAATATTCCTTCATAATGACTATGCCAGCATTCCCCCTATTCTTGCATTTTTTCACCAAACCGTTTTTCAGATAGGTGCTTTGTTAGGGTTTTTGCTCTTATCTTTTTCCTTTTGTTGTGTTGCTTGTGGGGTTCTTGTCATCCAGTGCCAGTGTGGGAGACAGATTCCCCATAAAGATTGCCACAAGCAGTATTTAGACTCTGTGCTTGCCATGACCATATGTCCTGTTCTTTTTGGCAGGTTTTTGTCCTGAAGACTGTTCATAGCTGGTTTTCCTCTTTGGCTATATATTTAGAGAACCAGAGTCTTAAACTTGTCAAGCACGTTATGGAAGGAACTTTCTGCTCCAAGGGCCAGTCATCCGTGAAGAAAAAGGCCAAGAAAGCTAGGTCTGATTCTTCGGCTGCACCACCTCTGCCAGACGTCTTTCTCGAGGCTGGTGAAAGCCTGGAGGATGATCTGGACTTTTTGTTGGATTCTTCTGCCTCGACCGCTTAGGAGGCCGGCATAGATCCAACGTCACACACGTCCCCGGAGGCTTTGCACATGTCTCATATGGATATTCAGGGGCAACCACGGCTAATTATTACCAAAGGGCCTGGGGTGGTCTCATATTTTGGTTAGAGAGAAGGTTCCGACTACTATTGTAGAGTGCCATACGGGGTCTGAACCTTCTACGTTTCATAAGGCTGACTCCTCTTTAAAGGAGAAACAAATGCCAAAGCATGCTTCTCTTGCTCCTAGGAACCCTGAGTTAACTGGCAGAATTTCACTAACTGTTTGTTCAGTGCCCTTATGGCCTTAAAGCCCACCCAAGGAGTTTGTTCCAGTTCCCTCGTGGTTTTCTACTCCTCATAAGAGACCCAGGGAACAGGATTCCTCTAAGGAGGAGGTGGATTCAGATGAGGAATCCCTTGCTTACTTTTCCCAGATTCCTCCTCCTCCATTAGACTGTGGTTCTGAGGAGGAGGATTCCACTAGCCCTGACACTTCTTTTGGGAAGATTTCCTTTGGGGACACAATTTCCAGAATGATGGAAGTTTTTTAATTGGGATTGTGCCCAGGTTTCTGAGTTTCAGAAACTGTATTAAGAGCTTCTACAGATGGATTCTCCTAGGCTTTCTGCTGTTCCTCCTGTTTGGGCTGCCTTGTTGGATGCCTTCTGTAGTTCGTCTCAGGCTCCTGATTCCCAGCTCCCTGCCCCCAAGAAACCTGATAGGTGTTCTATAACGTATCCGATTACAGATTTCTCTGTAGGTGCCCATCTAATGACCCTTCTGTGGTGTCTGTGGAATCTGACAAGCCATCAAAGTTGCTGCTTTCTACAATGTTGCTTCCGTCTAAGGACAGCAAGGTTATGGAAAGGCTGGGTAAGAAGGTTATATACCTTTGCTACCATTGCTTTCTGGGCTGTCTGTTTTCAGCCCCATATGACTAGGTATATTTTGGCTGTTTTTTCTCAGGCCTGTCAACTTATTTCTGACCTTCCTGATTCTGAGGGGAAGACTTCCACCCCTCTCCTTGTTGGTGACGTCCTCTCAGGTGGCTCGCCATTCTATTCAGAGCAACTACGATACAACAGATGCATCTTCTAGGGCTGCTGCTTTTGGTTCTATGATGAGATTATGCCTGGCTTAGGCTTCAACCTCTGCCTGATGATGGGCTAGTTTGTTGGACGCTCCTGAACAACAAGCATTTGTTTAGTGCTGCTGCTCATTTCTTTAAGTCCCTACAGGAAAGGGATAATACCTTACAAAAGCTGTGTCTCCTGTGCTTAAATTCCAAAGGAATTATGCCAGTAAGTCCGCTTTTGTTAGTAGGCAGCCTTGCCCTCTTCCTGAAAGTACAAAGGGTGGAAAACTGGCTCTTCCTAGACTACTTTCATGCCGAAAGCTCCTTTTTCTTGGGGGGGGGGGGGGGCAGGTGCTGTCTGACTGTCCTGTACTTCTCAGTCACATTCCTCTTTCTGTCTTCATCTCTCCCTGTCTCATCCTGTTTGAGTAAAGATTACTCAAGATTCCTGTTTTTTTTCCATCATTTGCTAAGGGTATTACATAGTCTGGAAATCTCTTCCCCCTTTCGTGGACATTCCTCATCCCCCTCAGAACTATTGGCTTTTTTCCCAGAGATGCTTCAGGGTCTCTTGACTTAAGGGAACTATTCAGGAAGTTCCAGCTTCCAAAGAGGGAAGGGGTTTTATTCCATAATTTTTGTGGTTCCCAGTAAAGAGGACTTGAAGACCCATTCTGAATCTGTGTCATTTAAACACCTTTCTGAAGGTCCCTTCCTTTCGGATATTGTCCCTTCAGACCTTGTTTTCTGTGTTGCTTTCTCAGGCTTTTTTAGTTTCTCTGGACTTTAAGAATGCTTATCTTTCATATTCCTGTTCATCCCCTTTTCAGGAAGTTTTTACATTTCACTGTTGCTTCCTGGCATTTTCGTTGCTCTGTTTTGCCCTTTGGCCTCTCTACTGCCCCAAGGGTACTCGCCATATGTCTCGTTACTGTGATTGCTTTTTGCATGCTAAGGGAGTTACAGGTCTTTCCCCTACTTAGCCTACTTTTTCAGGCATCCTCTCCAGAGATTCTCCTGCAGCTCCTTCATTTTGCCACCTCTCTTCTACAAAGTCTGGAATTCATTGTAAATTTCCAAAAGTCCTTCCTGACTCCTTCACAGGATCATGCGTTTCTGGGATGCAGCATCCAGACTGTTTCAATGATGGCATCCTTGCCTCCTCCCAACACCTTGACTCTCATTGCCTTATTTCAGTTTTTTCTTCCTCTGGCCTCGGTTACAAACAGGGAATTTCTAAGAGCTCTGGGTTTCATGGCCTTCACCAGTCCTATGCTCCCTGTAGCCAAACTCCACATGAGAAAGCTTCAGTGGTTTTTAAAGTCATTTTGGCTTCAGCACTGTCTTCCTCTAGATTTCTTAGTCCCTCTTCTTCCCTGCCTCAAGCTGGAAATTCAGTGGTACATTCGGCAGTTGTCACTCAATCCAGGGCTATTTTTTCAAACCCCACTCCCCTCTCGGAAGCTGTTCACAGACGCTTCAGACATTAGATGGGGGCTTCCTTTGGCTCTCTCAAAGTGCAGGGCCCCTGGTCACATCAACAAAAAGACCACATCAGTGTCAGAGATGAGAGGTCTTCTGTTGGCTATTCAAGCATTTCATCCTGTCTCCATTCCAGGGCCTGTCAAGTTACTGACAGAGACAGTACCACAATTGTGGTATGTCACCAAGCAACGAGGGACAAGTTCTTATCTCCTATGTAAGCTAGCACTTCGTGTGAGAGCTAGCTATCCAGTATCAAGTGACTCTTCAGACAGTTTTCATTCCCTCAGGACAAAATGTTGTGGTAGACGCTCTGAGCAGGTCCATATCGATTTCTTGAGTGGATGCTTCACAGGGATGCGTTTCTGGACATAGTCCACCAGTGGAGTATTTCTCAAGTAGATATGTTTGCCTCCCCTCTGAACAGTCAGCTTCCTCTTTTTTGTGCCAGAGCCCCATGTCCTTTGGTCTGGAAGGTGGACTCCCTCATTTTTTTTCCTGGAAGGGGGTATTTCTTTGACTTTCTTCCCCTTCCTCTCATTCTAAAGTCTTGTTCAAAATAAAACCGGATGCTTCCAAAATCTTGCTGGTGACTCCCTTCTCGCCCAGTCAGCATTTGTTCTCTATTCTGCATTTAGCCAAGGGTAATTGTCGCATGTTACCTGAGTGGACCTACTCAGACAAGATAAGGCATCTCTCATCCATCTCCACCTGTCCAGGATAGGATTTTGATTCATTATAAACACCGTTTTTCTGAGGACATGCTTGGGGTGCTGCAGGAGGCCAGGAAATCCACTATTAAGAAATCCAACTTATCCAAATGGAAGAGGTTTTCTGTTTGGTGTCTTTCTTGTAACCTGGATCCACTTTCTGTGGACATTCCTTTGGTTCTCTTTTTTATCTATATGAATTGCTCAATGATGGGTTGGCATATTCTTCTGTTGAGGCCCACTTGTCAGCTGTTTTTGTTTGTCTGACTCTAGCACCCTCTTTAGCCTCTCGATTTGAGGCTAAACTATTTCTTAAAGGTTTCCTTCATATTAGACCTGCTAGGAAGCCTGTCCCTCCTTCCTGGGACCTTAGTTTTGTTTTGGAGAAATTGACTCCGGCTCTTTTTGAACCTGCGTCTTGTCTTCCTTGCAACATTGTTCTTGGAAGACTGTTCTTTCGTTAGCCCTTACTTCTGCTAGATAGGTGTCTGAGCTTCAAGCCTTTATGGCTATTCCCCCATCTTCTTTTATGCCCAAAGCGGTGAATGAGTTCTCTCTTAATCAGCCTGTTTACTCACTTTTTTCCTTCTCGGCACTCTACTAGTGAGAAGATTTTGCTCACTTTGGATATGCATAGACAACTCTAATTTTATTTAGATAAGACCAAGTTTTATGAAAATCTGATCCGCTATTTGTTTCCTTTCCTCTTAGATATTTGGGATTGCCTGTTTCCAAGCATACTATTTCTTTTTGTTATTCTTTTCATGGCAAGAGCCTTCCTCCTCTAGTTTATGCTCATTCTACTAGGGCTGTGGCTTCTTCTGGTGCTTTTTTCAAGGTTTTATATAGTAACTCTGTAAATTCTTGAGTCAGCTACCTGGACTTCTGTGCATACTTTTACCAAGCACTGTAAGTTGGATGTGATATCCAAGGCTAGAGCTGGTTTTGCTAGGACCATCCTTCAAGGGTTCCTAGAGGGCTCTGCTGGTCCATCTGTCTTTCTCCTTCCCTCCTCTTCATGAGCTTTTTCTTCTCTCCCTATTGTAAGGAAGACTGCAAATATGAAATGGAAGGACATAGTACAATTGTGTAAAATCTTAACTGTAGATATATTTCTATTTACTGTTGTAGTATTCACTCCCTCCTCCCCCTGGTTCTTTTCTCTTCTGTATGTGCCTGGTACCTCTCTCTTCTTTGGACTGGCATTCTTACTAGGGCTGTCAGTTCTGAACATGGTATGTCCGGACATCACCTTTATGCCCATTGCGGTACGTGGTTAGCATACATGTGACATACGGCATACCCTTAGCAACCTAAAGGCTTTGGTATGCTGGTGGACATCGGGCTGCCCTTGGCAGGAGATCCCTATTGTAAGGAATACTGCAACAGTGAAGGGAAGGACCTCTACTGTTATGGTAAGATTTTACACAACTGTACTATTGTGCTGTTAGACTGCCTTCTAGACAACCCCCCTAACACAGGAAAGGTGATTTGTGTTATGGAAACTTTCCTCATCTTCTGCAATCAGTCTAACTCTTCATCCACAGACTTTCTCAGGATTCTAGGGTTCATGGTTTATATGATTGTAATGATTCCTCTTGCCATGTTTTACAACAGACAGATTCTCGGTGGTTAAAAAAAAAATAAAATAAAACTGGACTCTGTGTTCTCGTTGTCTGGTATTTTCAGATTCCAATTTTGGGCTTTTATCAAGAATGAACTACATTGGTGGAGGCAGTAAGGCTACTCAATGTTTGCTCATTTCTATGGATGTAAAGGTGTGAGGTCTGTGCGACAGTTTAGACGAACCAAAGCATAAAAATGTCAAATATTAGCAGTGATCTGTGCTGAGAATCTCTCTTCGTGACGTGTGGTTCCCAGGACCATTACAGGTGATTGCAGACAATAACATAATGATTTGGTACATAAACAAATAGGATGGACACCAGGTCTTTCCTACGCCGTCATAGCCAACCTGCATAGGAAGTGTTATTTCTACAGTATCGTATAACTCTGTGAGCCTATTTCATACCATCAGAGCAAAATGTAGTGGCAGAAAAGCTGAGAACCAGGACAAGACCCTCACGAATGGAAAATTTCAAAGAATTAATCCAGTTGAAGGGAATACCTCAAATAGATATATTCACCTCCTTTCAGAACAGATAACTGAGTCAGTTCTTCACCAAGACTCCTTGCAGGCAGTTCTGGAAGATGGATGGCATTTTCATTCCTGTGTCGGGAATGTTCTTGTATGTATTGCTTCTCTTTCCACTGATATCCAGGGTCATTCTGAAGATGCAGAAGGACTCCCACAAAAACTATTGTGGCGACTACCTTCTAGCTCAGACAGTAATGGTTCTCCCTTCTTGTGGAACTGGCCATGGGCAAAATTAGTACAATCTTCCTTACAGATTGCATCTACTCACACAAGACAGGTGGATTTTGATGTACCATAGTCTCAAACAACCTCAACGGACTGCCTGGATGATGCAATTGCAATACGTTTTATGCACTTATTCCATTAAGGTACACACTGGTACTATAGGAGACAAGAAATCTTGGTACTATATATTTTTGGGGGCTTTCAGGGCAAGTAAGCTTTGTTTTTGTTTGAACAAGAAAGCCCTGAAGTTGTCTACATTCTGGCTGCTGATTTCCCCTTGGGGTCTAAACCATTTAGCCATCGGAGTGTAATTTGTGCCAGGGAACCACAGGATGTTCTTCTTCTTTCACTGTTGCAGTCATATTTAGGGTTATCCCTGCTAGGGTAGCCCTCACCCGGCCCGAATACCAGAGGCTTAGTATTTTTGCGTCCGTTGCTGTTGCTTCAGGACTGACGTTAGGTCATCAGTAGTCTAAAATAAGGCAGTCGATGCCATTACATCAGTCTTTCTTGCTGTGGAGCCCGAAACAGAAGCAGTTTGCACGAGCGCCGGTCAGCCGCTACCTGAGTTTCGTCTGCCGATTTAAAGTTGAAGTCTTCTAAAGTGAAGTAGCCCGTTGGGGATCCTTTTTTCTTGCACTAACCGATGTCAGAAAAAGTTAATTGTCTCGCTTGTGGAAAACAAATACCACACCGATACTTCCATTCTTACTGCGTCACTTGTTTAGGCCCAAACCAGGACGTCCCCCGTTGTTGCTTCTGTGCTTTGTTCAATGCCAGAACTATCCATCGTCAGGCCCTTATTGTAGCCAGATATTTTCACTTACAGTCCTCGAATTCCGATATGGCTTTGGTAAGCCATCCGACAGCACATCTTCTGAAAAAATGTAAAGATAAAGACAAGAGACAGACTGCACAGGTCCAAACCTACTGACGACTTTTCCATTAAGCTAGTTGTCAGTTCTCCGGTCCTCAGTGAGGTGCTTTCGCAGCCCCTGATTCCTGCTTCTGTGGATTCGCAGGCGGCTACCGAGACCCTTTTAGATTCCGGTGTGCTGCAAAACTCCTCTACGACTAAGGATCTTGTGGTAGTCTCTACCTTGGATGGGTCTGGAGCCACTGAGCAGGCACTGGCTTCCGAGGAAGTCCTTCGCACTGCTGATTCTTGACGCAAACCAATGTCTTTCAAAAACAACAAGTTTCTAAGGCCCAGGGTACGAACCACACCCAAGAGACCGACCCACTCTCTGGCACCTGCTTCCTTGCCTCAGTCTAAAATCCTTAAAATGGCGGAAGACCTTATGCTGATCAGGGGAAGCCAAGCTACCCCCCCCCCCCCAAAAGGAAAAAAACATCTGTCCCCTATAGTTTTGTCTGAACAAGAGTCAAGTGACTCTGATGCATCTGAATATAAAGACATGCAACCCCTCTACTTATGAGGATTCTGATGCAGAGGATTCCATCCCTTCAGCCTCTCCCCCAGAGGATTTTTCCTTAGGGAAACCCTGCATACCTTAAGGAAGCATTTCCAATGGAATTTCTAGATCTTCCACAGCACAGACCCTTGGCCATCCCCTCAGTCCTGGATGTTGTGGAGGATGTTTTCCTGGAATCCAGCTTTACTCCTGACACCCTCCCTTTTGCACCCAGAAGACCAGACTGGTACTATAGAATCCGTGACTCTCACAAATTTCTTTTAAAAAATCCTACTGCTGACCCTGAAGTAATTTCTCAAGGGCCTGAAGGGATTAAAGCAATCTCTGCTAAGAATCTCACCCCCTCAGATAGGGATTCCCAAGCACTAGACAGATGGGGTAAAAAAGTATACACCTCAGCTACTCTTGCTGTCAGGGTACTAAATTGTCAGTTCCATATGCTAAATTTTCAGCAACATACCCTGGAGCTCCTCAAGCAAAAAATGTCTTTCTTTCCTGCTTGGGCAGAATCTAATGAATTACAAGAGTTAATGCATTCTGCAAGTCAAGTAACTACACACACCTTGCACTGTGGTTGTGACACCCTAGAAGCTTCTTGCAGGGCAGCAGTCACTGGATCTGTCATTAGAAGGCATGCATGGCTTAAGGAACAGCCCCTGCCAGGCCATGGCAAATCTAAATTGTTGGATGCCCCCTTGCACAAAGACAACTTATTTGGCACCAATAATCCACGAAAAAAGGAAGCAGCTGCAGTCCCTGGTGTTGTGAGCTCCCATTTCGCCTCTGATTGCTGCTTTTGCCAGGTTGGTTTTATTATTTGGCACCAAGGCAGAAGAGGTCTTAAAAATGGAAGGAAAAAGCAAAATCTATGCAAATAGTTAAGGATTTATTGCAGGTCCAGCCACCCAGGTTCAGCAGGCACTGTCCCACCAAACACTGGTCCTTTCCTGCTCCCACTAAGCCAGTCCAGCCTAGGCCCCTGGGAACCAGACCCCCAGACAGCAGCCACAGGGAATGCAGAGATCTAAGCAGTGGGATACCTGCACTTCAAAACCAGGAAGTTCTAAGCCACCCGTTTATGGTAAGAACTCACAATGACTCACCTCCCCAACCCCCTCCCTCTGCCCACCTTCATTTACCCGTAAGAGGAAAACTCTCCTTTTACGCAAGCACACCTGGGCCACCATTACCAACGACCACTGGGTTCTGAACAGTGTCTCAGGGATACAAATTTTCCTTCCAGACCCTTCCAACCCCAAAAGGGTTCCCAGATCTACCTCCATACCAGTGGGCAGAGGCTTAAAAGCAGATCCTTTCCCTACTTTCTGTGAGGGCAGTAGAGCACATTCCTGTAGAACAGATAGGCCAAGGTTTATACTAGAGACTTTTTCTGGTGTCCAGAAAAGAGGGCACCTGGTGCCCCATCCTCTCTCCATCCATTCTAAACACCTTCCTTGTGATCCCAAAATTCAAAATGCTCACCCTTCAGCAGCTGCTACCCATGCTGTCCAAGGAAGCTTGGCTAGCCACCCTAGATCTAAAAGGGGCCTACCGCCACATTCCTGTCATGGAATCATGCAGGAAATCTCCGTTTCAGGGAAGGATCTCAACACTTTCAGTTCTCTGCGCTTCCCTTTGGCTTATCTACTGCTCCCAGAGTTTTCACAAAATGTCTGGCTCCAGCCATTGCTTTTTTGCAGACAAAGGGATATCCAGATTTACCCATACTTAGACTACTGCCTTATTGAGGCAGACAGCCTGGAAAAGCTGCTCAAGCACCTGGCCTTTGCAAAGACTCTACTAACCTCTCTAGGGTACACAATCAAGGAAAAGAAATCCAAACAGGTGCCCACCCAAAAGATTATCTTCCTGGGAGCAAGCCTGGACACAGCATCCCAGATGGCATTCTTTACACCAGAAAAACAAATTTTTCCGACAGCCTACTTCTCTCAACTAGCCACCAGGTGCCAGTTATCTGTATGGAAGATCCTGCAAGCTTTGGGGTTCATTTCATCTTGCATACTACTCATTCCATATGCCAGACTGCATAAGAGGAAACTTCAGTCGTACCTAAAAAGCCTTTGGTGTCAACACTCTCAAGACCTGGAAATCTCTTCTACCTGTAATTCCTTGCCTCAGAAAAGTTTTTCTTTGGTGGGCAACAGCATGCTCCCACAACAAGGGACTGCCTTTCTCACCACCCCCCACCTCTCAGACCCTCACTACAGACGCAACAGACTGTGCTTGGGGTGCACACCTGGACAGCAGGTGCATACAGGGCCAATGGAGCCTGCAGCAAATCCCTGTGCACACCTGAACAGCAGGTGCATACAGGGCCAATGGAGCCTGCAGCAAATCCCTCTGCACATCAACCAAAAAGATGATGGCTGTCCAGCAAGCCTTGATAGCTTTCAAACCCCTTCTCTCTCCAGGGGCTCTCCTGATCAAAACAGACACCACCACTGTGATGTGGTATATCAGCAAGCAGGGAGGGACTCACTCCTACCCTCTATGCATGCTGGCCATGACCCTTTGGCACACAGCCTCTACCATGCAACTACACCCGTTAGCTCAATTACTACCAGGCTGTCTCAACTCTCTGGCAAACCAGTTAAGCAGAAATCTTCTGGACCCACACGAGTGGCAGCTCAACAGAAGAACCTTCACCCTAATAACTCAGAAATGAGGCACCCTGAAGGTTGACCTATTTGCCTCCCACACCAACCATATCCAAATGGATAGCGCACTGCATCCATTTCTGCTTCAAACAACATAGAAAGCCTCCCCCCAAGGGGGTCAGGACTCACTCCACCAGAGCAGAGCAGCCTCCACCTCTGCAGTTTTCCTCCTGGAGGCTGCCACCTGGACATCTGTTCACACTTTTACCAAGCATTACCATCTGCCTCTCTTTGCCAAATCCAGGGCAGGGTTTACCTCTGCATTCTTGCAGGGCATCCTAGCCAGCCCCTAATTTCTTTGACTGCCTCCACCCATTTCCTCAGCTTTGGGAATCAACCCAAATGTGATGACTGCAACAGTGAAACCCGAAGAATGTAGATGTTAGTGTATTCACTGTTGCAGTCCTGGTTTCCCTCCCTCTATCCCCCTTCCTTCTTTTTCCTTACAAGGAACTTATTGGTATTTACTTTCTACTGGTGGGGTTCTTCCACCAGAACCTGGCTTCTGCTTGGAGGCTCCTGACAGGTTCGGGCAAGAAAAAAACTGATGTAATGGTGTCTACTGCCTTACTTTATACTACTGACTACCTGACGTCAGTCCTGAAGCGACAGCAACCAATGCAGAAATACTAAGCCTCTGGTATTTGGGCCGGCCGAGGGCTACCCTGGCGGGGATAACCCCAAATGTGATGACTGCAACAGTGAGTACACTCTAACATCTACATTTATGGCAAGTGTACACAACTGTACTTTTTTGAACACTGGCCGGTTGTTGTATTTTGAGCAGAATATAACCTACTGATCTGATCTTGTCCAATTTCATAAATTTCTCAACTTTGGGGTTAGAAACCGACTCGGCTGCTTCTTCCAGATCATAGAATCTTGAACTCTTGAACTTCTCCCTTTACGCATAATCCCTGACCAACCTAACATACCTCAGATCTTGTTTGCCACCATTGCAAACGGACTTAAATTGCGAGCTCTCGAGCTCTGGGATGTGTGTAGGATAATGAGGAAGTTCTGTAGGATGTGGATTGAAATGGGAGTTCTCTCAGCTCCAATCCTGTTGGGTCTTGAGCCTTCATAGATTTATACCCCATTAATATCTCCTCCTATCCAGCCTTTGGTTTCGGAGCCATTGGATCGAAAGTCCTTGGGAGTGTCTTCATTGGATTCAAAGATCGTTGTTCCTTCAACTCTGATAGTTTCTCTGAGTTGTCTGGCACAGAGTACCTCAGAGCCGGAGGGCTGTTGGAACTAAAGCATTGATGCTAACTCTGGGGTGTTGGAGTAGACTCCGAAACTCTGAGCCATCTTGACACCTCAGAGATCTGTTGGTCATTTCCAACTTCAACCTAGAGTGTGTTGCCTGTGGGACATTGGGAGCCACCAATCTGACAAGGTCCTTTGCTGGATCCATCTGTTTCTACTTTCCCATAGGCACTCTGCTTTTGAGGTAGTGGAGTGTCTTCTGTTTACCTAGAGATCAGGTGACCCTATAGTCCTCATCAGAATAGTCATCAGCTCATTTGGTTTTGCGTCCTGAGCCTCATTCATCCCTTCCACAGGGGCAGCCAGCCCAAGCCACCCTTCAGTACACCCATCAGGGTTTCATTATCTCTTCTGATAACCTCCCTGGAGCATCACACCCTGGAGGTTCCTCGGAAGAGAAAGTGCAAGAAGTGGCACTTGGACTCTCCACATGAGTCTGTCACAAAGGACACTGATTTTGATGAGGGGTAAGGGTCCCCCAGATTACCACTTAATGATGCATCCTTTGGAGACATCTTGGAAATCCTGAAATGTGTGGTTGGTCTCCAGGTAACCCTTCCCAAAAGGGATCAGTGTGTCTGGAAGCATTCTGGACTGGCCCATCTATTTCCTGGGTAACTCCACCTGCTAATGAGCTTATAGATATGGTCTCTCAGTGGGCTTGGAAGGAACTAGACACTGTTGAGCCTGTTCCCAAGTGACCAGAGAAATCCTTCAACGCCAAAAGAGTGCCTTCACTGGAGCAAAGGAGTACCCGTTGATGCCATGATTGTTGTGGCAGCCACTAGAAAGGAACTAGCAGAACAGAATTCCTCTGCCACCCCATCTCCCATAGGGAGTCTAGGGTGCTGGACAGGTTTGCAAAGTGTTTCTATGTATCAGCAACCATTGTTTTAAGGTTGCTGAATTATTTGACACTTAACCAAACTTCAAAGAGATTTGATCAAGGAGTTTACCAAATCTGTGTCCATGTCCTCTGAGGAAAGGAATACCATGTCCTCGCAGTTGGCTACCCTCCAGTATATTTCTAATTTGTCTATGAGGTTAATCTCTCATGCTGCTGAAAGTATCTCATGGGTGGTTTGTTCAGGCATTTACATTAGGAATTGTGCATGAGTGTACTTGTGTGATTTTGCGGAACCTTTTAATTCTTTTGTCAGTGCGCCCTTTGACAGAACCTCATTATTTTGCCCCAAAGTAAGGCACACACTATAGGTGCAAACAAGAAGGGAAGACCCTGTCTGGTATGGGTGTACATTTTTCTGCCCCTGAAAAATCTTTTTCTAGGAACCAAAGAGGTAGCTGAAAGATGTGGTTCAAAAAGGCCTAGGATCCCTTTCCCGATCCATGTGGGGTAATTCTTCCAGGGGCAGAGGGGGAACATCAGCGTAAGGCACAGTTCCCGTAATAGAGGTGATCTGCATAACCAGTGATCTAGAGATTCTTTTTTTGACAGATCCTATCTGTGCTCCTAAACAGAGGCCTGAATGTCCATCTCTGGCGGCAGTCAGGGGGTTGCTTATCCCTTTACCAGACAGCCTGGCTAGACATCACAAAAGACTTATTGGTGCAGAGGATAATATCCAGAGGTTATGTTGTACCCTTTTCCCAATACCCTCCAACAGTTCAGAAGAAAACCCCATATGTTCTACCCGAAGGGAAGCAGATTTGCTAGAACTAGAAAAAAAAATCATCCGAGAGGCCCCCACCCACCAGACTAGAGAGGGTCCGGAACTTATTCAAGATTCTTTTTGGTGCCAAAAAAGACAGGGGACTTGAGATTTAATTTTGGATCTCAGCAAATTAAGTCCTTCTGTTCAGTATACAAAGTTCCAGGTGGTCACAGTTCAGGCCATTCTGCTTTTGTGGAGAAAATTGACTGGATGTGCTCAGTAGAACTTTCAAAATGCACACTGTCGCATAAAAATGAACAGGCAGTCCAGAAGATACCTACGCTTTTGGCTGGGAGCTGGTCCTTACCAGTTAAGACCACTACCCTTTGGTCTCACCACAGCCCCCCAGGGTGCTCACTAAATGCATGGCAGTCTTATCAGCTCACATGTGACTGCTGGGATTCGGAGTGTTTCCATGTCTAGACAACTTGGCTCTTCATCACTCCAGCCAGGCATCAACTGATTCAAGCAAGGGACTATTTACTCCAGCTGTACTTGCATTTGGGAATGTCAGTCAGTTACAACAAATCTCAGCTCATGCCCACTCAGAGTTTGGAATTCATTGGTGCTCACCTGAATACAACAACACAGCTTCTGTTCCTGTATGTAGAATAGAAACCATTCAATTCCAGGTCAAGAAAAATAATACCCTTCTGGCTTGGCTAATATTTCAAGCATTTGGTCCAGGGCAGCTGCAATCACCCTTGTACTGCTTGTCAGGTTCCATACCGCCACTCAGTGGTCTGTTCTCCAACACCCATTCTTGCATGCTTGAGTAATTTTGACTGGCATGGATAATTACCTGCCTTAGTAAATGCACTCCAACTCCACAAAGGCTGTCCTTTTGTTCTCCCAAGGCCACATTGACCACCCTCTCAGCTGAGGTGGGGGGCATTTTCTGGGAAGGATAGTTCAAGGCACATGGTCTGAGAAGAGGCCAAAACACATATCAATGTCCTGGAGATGAGAGCTGCCCTCCTAGTTTTGCAGGCATTTCAAGACACACTTCCAACCAGGACCATTGCAATCCAGATCTAACAGTATGTTAGTAATAGTCTCTACTTCAACAAATGGGGGGAAACCAGATCTTACCCTCTTTGTTGAGAAGCTATGAGAGTATGGCAATAGACTATCTCATCCAGTCATTTTCTGATAGCCACGGATATTCCGGGAAAATCCAGGGTGATTGCAAACAAGTTAAGTAGGTCCATTCTGATGCCTTACGAGCAGTCTCTCAAAATCAATGTGGTAGTGACAATCTTCCATCAGTAGGGCAAACCATGCTGTGATTTATTTGCCTCTTCCCTCAACAGCAAATGCAGCAAGTTTTTCATCCTGATTCCTCCAATAGGAGAGTCACTGAGAGATGCTCTACTTCACTCTTGGCCCCCAGTCTCCTTTATGCCTGTCCCCAGTTACCCATCATCCCAATATTCTATAGAAAGCATTTGGATTGAAGAGCAAAGTTATCCTCATTGCCCCTTACTGGCCTTGTTGGATTTGGTTTCCCTTCCTCTTGCCTCATCTTCTGGATCCACTATGGATTCTGGATCCAGTTCCAGACCTCCTGTCTCATCTGACAGGTATGACTCAGCCAGACTTAACAGGCCTCAAGTTGACTGCAAGTTTTCTCATTCCACTGATTGCTAGATAGCCTAGGCTGTCCTCCCAGTCTGTCACATTTGGTGTCTTCCCATAAAGCTTCCAACATAAAGATTTATAAGAGTAAATGAAAAAGATTTATTTGGGCCCTAAGCAAAAAATGTAGATCCCTTTTCAGCACAGAGTTTCAAATGTCCTTGACTTATTGGCAACAATTTTCACTGAAGGTGCTAGTTCTTCAATTATCAGAGTAAATTAGCAGCCATTTCCAACTTTCATTTCAGAGTTAATTTTACTTTAGCTTCTTCTAA
This sequence comes from Protopterus annectens, assembly GCF_019279795.1. Lineage (NCBI taxonomy): Eukaryota > Metazoa > Chordata > Ceratodontiformes > Protopteridae > Protopterus > Protopterus annectens. Next base: position 717,539,487 of record NC_056749.1, read on the forward strand.
GCTTTGCAAAGCCTTTCTAAGGGTAACCTTTTTACTTGGACCTCCTTTAAAGGATCCTACCTCTCCTTGGGATTTAAACATACTTCAGGCCTTGACTCGAGCCCCCTTTGAACTATTGGCTAACTCTGATCTAAAACTTGTGATCTAGAAAACTGTCTTCCTAGTTGCTGTCACATCTGCCAGAAGAGTGTTGGCCCTTCAAACATTGTCTTCTAAGCCTCCTTATTTAGTTTTTCACAAGGATAGAGTTTCTCTATGGACTAATCCTTTCTTTTTACCAAAAGTGGTTTCAGAGTCCAGTATTACTCATGTCATTAATCTTTCAGTGTTCTTTCCCAATTTTTTTGAACAAAGGTGAGTATTTGTTAATTTGTTAGATGTATACAGGCAGTTCCGTTTCTACTTTCACAAAACTAAAGATCCAAGAAACTCCAAACAATTTTATTTTCTGATTCAGAACAGGGCAAATCGGTATCTAAAGTCACTTTGGCCAAATTGTTAAACAAAGATAATACAGTCAGTTATCAAAAAGTGGGCTTATCCTTGTCAAAACCATCCAGAGCTCACGCCACCAGATTTATGGCAACTTCATCAGCTTTTTGTCCAGAACTTCCTTGGATGATGTTTGTGTAGCTGTAACTTAAACTAATCCTAATCCTAATACTTCTATTGCTCATGACAAACTGGATCTGGTCTCTAAGGGAAGAGCAGTCTTTGGCTCGGCAGTATCCTTCCTTAGATTCCTCCTGGGATTTAGGTAGCTGGGGAATCTGTCCCAGCAGTTGAATGAATGAAATTGCCATGTTACTAACAGAAAATTATTTGTTTTCAGCAATTGGCTTAGTTTCTTGCATCAATCCAGGGGTGGTACGATATTTGATGGCCTGGGAGGACATGTTGACAGACCACACTGGTTTGCCAGGGATGGACTGCACTTATCCCTTCTAGGCTTCTGGATATTGGCAAAGACCTTTTCCACCCCCATAGTGCCTTTTTTAGGCAATGCCAAACTGATAAACGTACCAACTTATAAGGGAATATCTGAAGGTGGTACTGCTAAATGCTAGTCTTCACAAGAAACTCCATTCCCTGCAAGCCTTCCTCTCCCTGGAGAGTGCAGACATCTGTGTAGTAATGGCGATGTGTTTTAAAGTCTGAGTACACCAGCAATGCAAGGATGTCCTTCAAGGATGCATCTGCAGTCCTAACAAATGGGTTGTCCTGTCGTCAGGCAGCCCTTCGGTCGGCCGGATTCCAAAGTCTGGGTCTGGCCTCGGCTGGTGTCGCACTTCACCCGACGTCATAGCTGCAGTTCTTCGGGTATAAAGGCATCAGCCGACACCATTTTCCCCAGTCTTTCTTGCCGCGTGGCGCCCGAAGCAGGAGCTGTTCGCAAGTGCCGGTCGGTCAGATCCAGAGATTACTACTACCGAATACTACTTCGAAGACTTCTAAAAAGCTAAGTACCCCGTTGGGGACTCTTTCTTGCCTCAGCCGATGTCAGAAAAAGTGAATAACTGTTTAACTTGTGGGAAACAAATACCTCATAAAGATTTCCACTCTTACTGTTTACCTTGTTTAGGCCCAGACCACGACGTAGTAGCTTGTCTAGCCTGTGCTTCTTTTAACCGACGGACGCTTAGACGTCGGTCGGAGTTTGCTGAACAGTTTTTCGGCTCTGATTTCGCGTATATTATGCCGTCGGATCCTCCGACTACAATTGCTAAAAAACGCAAAGAAAAGGACCGACACTCGCGGTCCGCGGTTTCGGCCGAAACCGCGGTTAAGCAAACCGTGAGTGTCTCGGTTTCGGCCGAAACCGAGCAAGCGGTTCTAACTTCAGCCGAATCCATGCCTTCTACCGAGGCCTCTTCTAACCTGGTAGAATCGGCCTCTGAAATCCAACCTGCTGCTGTGGTTTCACAGGAATTATCGGACACTATTCCCTTGGATGTTTCAACCCCTGCACGTGGTGCTGCTAGGCCTCCTGCAGCCATGTCCATAAAGGCCTTTGCCAGGGCTAAAGCAGCCAAAATTTCTAAGTCTGTGCCTGCTAAGCCCCCCTCTCACAGGCCCAGCTCCAGTTCCCAAATGCTTTCTCTGGCAGAGGATCTCATCTCTTTAATAAGGGGATCCCAACCTCATCCAGACAGGGCCTCTCAACCACCTCCAGAAAAGAGACCTAGAGCAGAGCCCCCTGAGCCAGTGTCCACGGATGATTCCTCTGATGATTCAGACAATACAGACCATCCAGAGGCTCCTTTTTCTCCTTATGAAGACTCTGATGCTGAAGAGTCGATTCCTTCTGCCTCTCCACCTGAGGAATTTTCCTCTGGGGAAACCTTACATGCCATGAGGGAGCAGTTTCAGTGGCAGGGACAAGATTTCTCAGACTCCAGGAAAAGGCTTAGGACTTTTTTGCATTTACCACAACATAGGCCTTTAGCTATACCTCCAGTTCTCTCTCTGTTGTAGATGATGCATTTAATGATGCTTGTACTGCTCCTGATACTTTACCTCCAGCCCCTGCTAAGCCCGACAGGTTCTACAGGGTCCCGGACACACATCACCATTTATACAAGGCTCCTTTTGCAGATCCCGAGACTATCTCCCAGGGGCCTAAAGCAGTAGCATCTACCTCTGTTAAAAATCCCCTCCCCTCTGAAAGGGAATCTAGGTCCTTAGAGAGATGGGGTAAAAAAGTATACACCTCTGCTACTCTGTCAGCTAGAGCATTGAACTGTCAGTTTCATATGATCCAATATCAGGAGTTTATGCTTGATCAGTTAACTAAGAAACTGTCCTCTGATGAATCTTTGGATAAGAAATATGTTCTAGAAATGGTGCATAACATTCAGCAGGTTAGTTACCATTCTTTAAAATGCGGCTATGATGCACTGGAGGCTTCCTTTAGATCAGCCATGACTGGCACAGTTATCAGAAGGCATGCATGGTTGAAAGAACAGGCCTTGCCGGATCATGTTAAATCAAAGCTATTAGATGCTCCTATGGATAAGGTCAATTTATTTGGTTCTCCTGCTCAGCAGGTACTGAAGAAAATGGAAGAGAAGGCAAAATCTGTACAAACAGTGAAAGATTTCTTACAGGTCCAGCCTCCAAGGTTTAGCAGGAACTGGCCCTCCAAAAATTGGTCCTTTCCAGACTCCTCTAAAGCACAAAGAGGCAGGAATAGGCGTTCAAGAGGCAGAAATCAATCCAGAGGTGGTGCCTACAGGGGACACCAGTGGCAGGGCAACAACCAAAGAGGCACAGACGCAACTACTACCACTGCAACAGGACAATCGGAATGTATCTGACCCGACACTTGCAGCAGCTGGAGAGGCCACAAAAGTTCCTCACCAAAAGGATAAAGGGTCTCAAAAATCTGTCCTATGCTGCCCGACTGAAAGAACTCCAGCTCTATTCAGTCGCTTACCGCTTGCTCAGAGGTGACCTTTGCCTAACATACAAGGCCATGTCAAACCCAGATTTGATGAATATGCTTCACCTCAAAAAATCTAGATCCATCAGAGCCACAAGGGCGGGAGACTTAAACCTCGACACGGCTATTAATAGGACATGCTGGAGGGATAGATTCATCACCCAAAGACTCCCTATGCTGTGGAACAAAATCCCGGTACATGTGAGGCAGAGCACCTCGCTGGCCTTGTTCCAGAGAAATCTTGACCAATGGATGGGAGATCGCAGATATACCCCAGGGATTACCTCAGTGTCACTGCTCGACAGAGGCACAGCAAAATAATGGGTATAGTTCCCCATACTAAAGGGGTGGCGTAAGCCACAAAATGATGGGCTAGGCTTGTAAATGCCCTCGGGCAGATGGCCTAGTATGAACCTATGAACCTATGAACCTATGAACTTGGCTCTGGCACCGCCTACCAGGGAACAGAGAGCAGCACCCTTAGGCGGAAAGCTAGCCTTATTTTCAAAAAACTGGCACTACATCACAAGGGACAAGTGGATTTTGCAAACTATAGACCAAGGTTACAGGTTTCATTTCCATACTTTACCAGGAAAAAGAGGAATGCCAAACCTTCCACCAAATCAAAAGACAGAAGCTCTAAAACAAATAGCTCAATTAGCAAGAATGAGAGCTGTGGAAAAGGTACCATCTATGGAACAAGGAAAGGGATTTTACTCCAGACTCTTCCTGGTACCAAGAAAAGAGAAAAAATGGAGGCCTATTCTCGACCTCTCTGCTTTAAACACATTCCTCATTGTTCCAAAATTCAAAATGCTGGTCCTACAGCAGCTTCTTCCCATGCTGGGTAAGGAGTCTTTGCTGGTGACTCTAGATCTCAAGGAGGCATACCTGCACGTCCCCATACGACCAAATTGCAGAAGATACCTCAGATTTCTTGCAGGATCAGAGCATTTTCAATTCTCAGCATTGCCCTTTGGCTTATCTACTGCGCCCAGAGTGTTCACGAAATGCCTGGCATCAGTAATCGCTCATTGCAGGCTTCAGGGAATCCAAATATATCCATACCTGGACGACTGCCTGATACAAGCGGACAACAAAAACAAGCTAACAGAAGACTTACAAAGTCATTTACTTGCTGCAAGCCCTGGGATATACAGTCAATATAAAAAAGTCAAGGCTGATACCATCCCAAAGAATAACCTTCTTAGGTGCAGAGCTGGACACATCAAAGCAGATGGCATTCCTAACTGTAGAAAAACTAGAACAACTTCCTCTCTACTTCTTGGCATTAACAAAGCAGAACCATCTCACAGCAAGAAAAGTACTGCAAGCCCTGGGCTTCATGGCATCCTGCATAATTCTGGTCCCTTATGCCAGACTGCATATGAGAAAGCAACAGTGGTACCTGAAGAATTTATGGTCTCCACACAGGCACAGCCTAGAAACCAAAATTCCACTAATCCCATGCCTGAAGCAAGAGTTCCTATGGTGGGCTCAGGCATGTCAGTCAAACACAGGTTTGCCCTTCTACAGCATTCAACCAAGCCCAACCATCACAACGGACGCCGCAGACCTCGGTTGGGGGGCCCACATGCTGGACAAGTGTATACAAGGCCTATGGACTCAAGATCAGCTACACCTGCACATAAATCTAAAGGAAATGCTGGCAGTAAAATTGGCAATCCAGACATTCAGACCATTCCTCCAGGAAGGGCAGTTGATAAGGACAGAACACCACAGTTATGTGGTACATCAACAAACAGGGAGGCACACACTCATACCCTCTATGCCGGATGGCACTGGACCTATGGGATATGGCTCTGAGTTACAATATTCAGTTACAAGCAATTTTTGTACCGGGAAAAGAAAACATCCTAGCAGACATATTAAGCAGAACTACCACGGATGCCCACGAATGGATGCTGCACCCGGACATCTTCAAAGCCATCACAAGAAAATGGGGACTACCACAAATACTTATTTGCATCCCCTCTCAATCACCATCTCAAGAAATTCTGCACAAGGACGCACCACCCACTTGCTTGGAAGGTGGACTCCCTATCCTTCAGTTGGAAAGACATGACAGCATATGCATTCCCACCACTTCCTTTGATGCACAAGGTGCTATTGAAGATCAAAGAGGAACGTCCAAGGATCATTCTGATAGCTCCAGACTGGCCAAGACAACATTGGTACCCATTATTGAGGTGCATGTCTCGGGAACAAAGGTGGACACTACCCCTGATCCCTTTGCTGTTAACACAGAACAGCTACAACACCCTGCATCCAAACCTGAAAACTCTGCAGCTGACTGCCTGGAACATTACATAAGAGCATCTAACCCAAATTTATCCCAAAGGGTTAAAGACATTATCCTTGAGGCCCGTAGACCTTCAACAAGAAAGAATTATGCAGGAAAATGGAAAAGATATCTCATTTGGAGTACTGCAAAGGGAAAAGATGTGTCACTGGTAAACATAGCCAACATCCTGGAGTACTTGGCAGAGCTCTTCCATACAGGCCTGTCCTATTCCTCCATCAAGATTCATGCATCAGCTATTTCGGCAGAATACAGCTTGGATCCCCCTGTCTTCTCACATCCTCTGCTCAGGCAGTTTCTGAGAGGAATTAAAAATGTAAAACCTCCTAGGAAACCACCATTGCCAGCATGGGACTTGAACTTTGTGCTAGAAAAATTAACACTTCCTCCTTTCGAACCAGCAGCAACAGCAGAATTACAATACTTATCCTGGAAGACTGCTTTCCTGCTGGCAATCACCTCAGCAAGAAGGGTTTCTGAACTACAGGCATTAATGGCAGTGCAACCCTTCCTGATCTTCCATCAAGACAGAGTGTCCATGAGAACAAATCCTACATTTATGCCTAAGGTGGTATCCAGAGTGTCTTTAAACCAGGCTATCCACCTACCTACATTTTTCCCCAACCCACAGAACAGGGGAGAAAGACTGTTGCATACCTTGGATGTACATAGACAGTTACGCTACTACCTGGACAGAACCAAGGGCAATAGAAAAACTGACCAGCTTCTGGTAGCATATGCAACAGGAAGGGAAGGAAAAGCAATTTCAAAACAGGCAATCTCCAAGTGGATAGGAAATTGCATCAGATTTTGTTACTCCTACCATGGAAAGCAAACTCCAGAGAACATCAGGCCTCATTCTACAAGGGCTACGGCCACTACCACAGCTTTCTTACGAGGAGTGGCTACAAAGGACATCATAGAGGTTGCTACTTGGACCTCCGTGCATACATTTGCCAAGCATTATAACTTACCTTTATACTCTAGATCCCGAGCAGGGTTTGCCACTGCTGTTTTGCAAGGGATCCTAACTACACCATAATCTCTTCTTCCTCCTCCCCTAGTTTGGCTATGGTATTCTACCCATTTGTTAGGACTGCAGATGTATTTTTGAAGGACATAGTACAGTTTGGTACCTACCATAAATGTAGATGTCCGATAGGAATGCATCTGCAGTCAGGATTACCCACCCGCCTTCCCCTCTGTGGTACTCCTAGGGTATTTTCCCATCTAATAGCTAGCTGGGGGGGGGATCTATTATGGTGTATTTGTTTGTATATATGTACATACATGCTTATCTTTTGTGTTTGCTCTCTACTATTTGGAAACATTGGCATTTATCCAAATTTAGCCATCCAAGAGGGCACCTGGCATCTGGGGCAAGAAACACTGAGGAAAATGGCGTCGGCTGATGCCTTTATACCCGAAGAACTGCAGCTATGACGTCGGGTGAAGTGCGACACCAGCCGAGGCCAGACCCAGACTTTGGAATCCGGCCGACCGAAGGGCTGCCTGACGACAGGACAACCCATTTGTTAGGACTGCAGATGCATTCCTATCGGACATCTACATTTATGGTAGGTACAAAACTGTACTTTATAATGCGTTTCACAACTTTAGACCAGCTGCTGTACAGGAGGGGACTAAAGGTGGAGGAGTGTCCATCTATATTAAGAGTAATCTCTCATCCAGACTAGTTAAAGTTATGACCTGCTGGAACTTGTACATATGCAACTTACCGTAAACAGGGTGTCATACCATATCCTTGAACATATAGGTCCCCCTCCATTTCCCAGGAAACCCTTACTACCTATCTCAATATACTAGAGTCCCTCACCATTCGACCCAATACAGTATTCATGGGGGTTCTCAACTATCCCTGTATAGACTGGGAATCCTACACCGTGCACAACCCAACGATTCCTAAACTTTAATGCCAGCATCCTTGAACAGTTGGTCTATTCTCCTACCAGGGCTACAAACATCTTTCACCTTTGTACTCAGAAACATGGGGGCCAATTATTCCTCACCCAGTGTAATATCTTCACTTGTCAGATCTGACCATAAGGCAGTGTTACTTGAAATATTAAATTCGGGGATCCAGTGAAACCAAAAACCTTTAGGAACTATTCCAAGGCTAACCTCTCTTTACTAAGCAACACCTTGACTAAATTCCAAATACCCCCAAACCCAGTAAGCACCATAGAATACACTGAGCTGTTTACAAAATCTCTGTGCAGCCATATTTATAGCTTGAGTAAAATAGACCTGAAAGATAATCCCGTCATTTCATTTCCACTCCCTCTCCCTTTTTTCCTCTCATAACTCACCCTATTCACTTTTCACTGTTCTACTCTCCTGTTGTAATTCTTCCTCCCTCACCTCATGGAAGTTTGAGCGCGTAAATGCCTACATTCCAAATTATACTTGTGTACTCCAAAATACTTGTTTTAATTGCATTCAATCCTGTGTTACAACACCTTGCTCAAATGTTCTGTTTTCTATATTACTGTGTTGCTCAGATGTTGTTCTGTCTTCTGTTACTGTGTTTTAGTAGTTTTTGAAAACTGTATTGTACTTGTTAACTTTGTTGATATTTGCTTTGTAATTATATATGGAGCTTTTCTCCCCGGGCCCCCATTGAAAATGAGCTAATTTTGGCCCAATGGACTTTCCCGGTTAACAAACTGCAAATAAATCCAGTGTGGTGGAATCTCACAGTATCAATTGGTTATACAGCAAAAGAAACACATGGCCTAGCATAGAAGGAACAGAGCTGTACATACTAAAAGCCCTTGACCAATCTAAACAGGCAGCTAAGATGGTTAATTAAAACTTCATAAGCTAAATTTGAAGAAAAAAAGTAGCTTCTCAGGCAATGTACAACCACAAAGCTTTCTACAGCTATGTCCGTAATCTCAGAGGAAATGCACAACAATGTGCAGAACTTACTGTAAATGGCATCACCCACACTGAACCGGAGGCTATTGCTAACCTTTTGGTTGACTGATTCAGCTCAAACCCCCCCCCCCCCAACTCCCCCAAGATAGTCCAAAGGAAATGCCACATAACACAATCCCCACACAACCATTACTAGAGAACAGGTCACTAATGCACTTTCCAAGGCCAAAAACACCATCAATGGGCTCCAATAACCTACTGAGATGTTTAATAAATAGCGTGAAACATGATCTCTCTGGTCCACTTGAATCACTTTTCAACTGGAGCCTTCAGTTGGGTTTTGTACCCAAGGAATGGAAGATGGCTACAGTCATTCCCATGGACAAAGGAGGTGCAACCACTGATCCAGGTAACTACGGGCCCATTAAGTCTTACCAGCCTTATATGTAAGGCCATGGAAAGAATCCTCATGGACATGGGTAACCTACAAATACTGGACCTATCACAGTTCGGTCTTGTTAAAGGAAGTTTACGCCTATTAAATCTGGTGGACTTTTTTGAGAGGGTCACCAACGCACTGGATGAAGGTAAGACTGTGCAGACCTGGCTAATGCGTTTGATACAATACTTCACTTGGGCATTAGAGACAAGCTCACTAATTTAGGTATAAACCCTTTTATCACCCGATGGGTAGCCATATGACTCACCGATGGGACCCAGGAGGTCACAATAGGTGAGGCCACCTCCAGCAAGAGGCCAGTCACTAGCAGAGTCCCCCAAAGCTCAGTACTGGGCCTTCTCCTTTTTGGTATCTGTTTGAAATGGAAGCAAATGCTCAAAGTTTATGGCTGATGAAGTATACAGATTGCAAATGGGGGGGGGGGGGGGTTGTCCTCAACTCCCCTGCAGACACTAGCATTTTTCAAGAAGGACGGTCTCTGACTAACAAATGGTGCCAAAGCCAAACTCCATGATAAGAAATGCATAATTGTACCCTTTGGGAAATCAACCTTCCTGGTTAATTACCATGTTGATAATATATCCCTAAGAATCGATCCATTGGTCAGGGATCTGGGTGCATACGTAGACAGTAGCCTTACCTTTGATCACCATGTGGTCACAGTGGTGAGGAAGTCCTTTTGTGTTGTGCAGCTTGTAAGTAAGGGCATGGCATTTAGGTCCAAAGAGGTTATTATCCCACTGTACTCTGCCCTTATCAGACTGATCATAGAGTACAGTGCTCCCTTTGGTATGTACCTGACTAGGCATATGCAACAACTAGAGCAACCTCAAAGGTTCCTTACAAAAAGAATACAAGCATAACAAACCCGCCATATAAAGAGTGCCTTAAAGCCCTTTCCCTGTATTCAGTCTCCTGTAGATTGCTAAGGGGTGATCTATGCTTGGCTGATAAAGGGCATCCGCAAATCCCACACTTACGAATCTCCTACATATTCATAAGTCTGAGTACCAGAAATACAAGGCCTAGGGACCTGAATTTTGTTTGTGACTTGACTTAAACAGAACATGCTGGAGAGACAGATGTGTCCCAGAGACTGGCCCTCCTATGGAACAGGATTCCTATCCATGTTAAGCTGAGTTGGTCTGTTACCCAATTTAAGCACAAGCTAGACAAGTGGATTGGGAATAGGAAATTTACACCGGGCCTGGCCCCCATGCCCCCTGTGGACAGAGGTAGCTTATAAATACCTGGCCCTCAATGTCCTATTTGGATGCAGGATATCATTATTCTTTCAGGAAAACTTGGCTAGGCTTAGAAAGGCCCCTCGAGTCGTCAGCCTGGTAACAGAAGATGAATCAGTGGAACTGATCTTGGTGAAGAGGAATAGTCCTCCAGATCTCCCTCTGAAGATGCCTTCTTTGGAAAACTGATGGAAGTCCTTAGAGGGGAGGTTAGGCCATCATTGTCTTTTCCCAATTAGGCAGTGCTGCTTGAGGCCTTGGCAGCTTCTTTTGGCTTGTCTGTTGCAGGGGTGGAGTTGTTTTCCCTCTGTGGGCAAACTTATTGACATGTCCCAGAGAGTATCTCAAGATTCTGATAATACAGAGCCCTATCCCCAAGGAACCCATCTAGGTACTTGTCCGTTCCAGGGGTTAGATAACATTTTAGTAGGGGTCCTGCAGTGGACTCTGTTTATGCTATTCGTGTTTTACTGTTGCATTCATCACACTTGGGTTATCTGCCTGCAGGTAGCCCTCAGTCGGCCCAAATACCAGAGACTTAGTATTTCTGCGTCGGTTGCTGTCACTCCAGGGCTGATGTCAGGTAGTCAGGGGTATAAAAACAGGCAGCCAACGCCATTACATCAGTCTTTCTTGCAGAGGAACTTAAAGCAGTTCTCACGAGTGCCGGTCAGCCGCTACTTGAGTTTTCTTTTGTGAATTGAATCATCCTGAAGACTTCTAAATCTAAGTACCTCATTGGGGATCCTTCTTTCTTGCTCTAACCGATGTCAGAAAAAATTAACAATTGTCTTGCCTGTGGAAAGCAAATACCACACCGAAATTTTCATTCTTACTGCGTCACCTGTTTAGGCCCAGACCACAAAGTACCTCGCTGTCTGTTTTGTGCCTTATTTAACGCCTGAACCATTCGTTGGGCCTTTTTTGTCACCAGATACTTTCGTTTTCGATCTCCGTATTCTGAAATGACTTCAGTAAGCCATCCGACTACCGATATTCCAAAAAAACTTAAGGATAAAGACAGAGGCAGACCGCACAGGTCCAAAGCTGCCGACGATGCTTCCGTTAAGCTAGTCGCCATTTCGCCAGTACTCAGTGAGGCACTTTCACAGACACTGATACCGAGACCCGTTCGGAGTCTGGTATACCACGAGGTTCTTCTTCGACTATGGAACCTGCGGATGTCTCTACCTTGGATGGGTCTGGAGCCGCTGAGCAGGCACCGGCTTCTGAGGAAGTTCTTCGCACTACCGATGTTAGACACAAACCGACGACTTAAGTTCTTTCTAAAACTACCGAGTTTCTAAGGCCAAAAGTATGCGCTATGCCTAGAAAACTGACAACCAAAGCACATGCACCTGCACCTGCTCCCTTGCCACAACATGAAATGCTCAGAATGGCAGAAGACCGTATTATGCTGATTAGGGGAAGTCAGCCTTCCCCTCCCAAGAGAAAGAGATCAGTCCCCAGCAGCTTTAACAGACCAAGAGTCTGACAACTCTGAGGGTTCTGATTATGAAGACATGCCCTCATCTGTTTGAGGATTCTGATGCAGAGGAAGTCCATTCCCTCTGCCTCTCCTTCAGAGGATTTTTCTTTTGGTGAAACCTTACATGAGAGCATTTCAATTGGGAATGCTAAGACTATCCTCAGTCCAGAAAGAGACTCGGAGAATTTCTAGACTTGCCACACAACATAGGCCTTTAGCAATACCCCCAGTCCTGTAAGTTGATTATGATGTCTTTATGGAATCCAGTCTTACTCCTGATACTTTACCCCCTGCTCCTAGAAAACCAGACCGGTACTAGAGAGTACCCGACTCTCACCTATTCCTTTTAAAAAATCCTACTGCTGACCCAGCGGTCATTTCCCAGGGGCCTAAAGGTATCGAAGCAACTGCAGCTAAGATTCCCACCCCTTCGGACAGGGATTCCAGAGCTTTGGATAGATGGGATAAGAAAGTATATACCTCTGCAACTCTTGCCACTAGGGCTTTGAATTGTCAGTTTCACATGCTAAAGTATCAACAACATATTATGGAACTTAAGCAAAAAATAGCTACCTTTACAGACTGTGCCAAAAATAAAGAATTGCAAGAGCTTATGCATTCTGCAAGCCAAGTCAGCAAGCATACATTGCAGTGTGGCTTTGATGCCCTAGAAGCATCTTGCAGGGCAGCAGTCACTAGTTCTGTACTGAGAAGGGTTGATTAGCTTAAGGAGCAGACCTTGCGAGATCATGTTAAATCAAAGTTATTAGACACTCCTTTGAACAAGGACAATCTGTTTGGCACCAAAGCAGAAGGTGTTCTAAAAAGATTGAAGAAAAAGCTAAATCTATGCAGACAGTCAAAGAATTCTTAAGAGTACAGCCTCCTAGATTCAGTAGGCATTGCCCCTTAAAACACTGGTCCTTTCCAGCCCCCTCAAGGTCATCTCAAACTAGACCCAGGGGAAGCGGACCCCCCCAGACTACATTCCCAGGGTATGCAGAGATCTAAGCAATGGAGTGCCAAAACTTGTAAAGCTGGGAGTGCTTAGCCCCACCCCCTTACGTAAAGAATTCCCAATGACTTCTCAACTCCACTCCCCGCCTCTGCCTAACTGCTTGTGCCCCTAGGAGGAAAACTTGCCCTTCATGCGAAAAACTGGATTTCCATCACCAAAGATAGAAGGGTCCTCAGCATTGTATCCCAGGGGTACAAATTTTACTTCCACTTGCTGCCAGCCCCGAAAGGGTTCCCAGACCTTCCTCCAAAACCAGTGGGCAGAGGCACAAAACCAAGTTCAATTCCTGCTCTTTCTAAGGGCAATTCATCCTGTTCCTGCAGAACAGATAGGTCAAGGATTCTATTTCAGACTTTTCCTGGTACCTAGAAAAGAGGGCTCTTGGCACCCAATCCTAGATCTTTCAATTCTCAAGACCTTCCTGGTGGTACCAAAATTGAAAATGCTCACCCTGCAGCAGCTTCTACCTATGCTAGCCAAAGATGCCTGGTTAGTCACCCTAGACTTAAAAGAAGCCTATCTGCATATCCCTGTAAGGGAGTCATGCAGAAAATATCTACGTTTCAGGGCAGGATCTATGCATGATCAGTTCTCTGCACTTCCCTTTGGCTTATCCACTGCTCCCAGAGTATTCACAAAATGCCTGGCTCCAGCCATTGCGTACTGCAGACAGGGAAATATTCAAATTTACCTGTACTTGGATGACTGCCTGATTCAGGCACAGTCAGAAAATGTTGTTGCAGCACCTGACATTTGTAAAAAAAAAAAAAAAAAAAAAAAAAAACTAACCTCCCTTGGGTACACCATCAACGAAAAGAAATCATAACTAGTTCCCAGTCAAAAAATTGTATTCCTGGGAGAAAGCTTGGACACAGCATCTCAGATGGCATTCCTCACTCCAGAAAAATAACCTATCTGACAGACAGACTATTTTACTCAAATGGCCACCAGAACCCAGCTATCCATAAGGAAAATCGTGCAGGCCCTAAGGTTCATGGCCTCATGCATCCTACTAATTCCATATGCCAGACTGCATATGAGGAAACGTCAGTGGTACTTAAGTCTTTGGTGCCAACATTCTCAGGCCCAGGAAACAGTCATTCTTATACCCTAAGGACAGAGTTTCTTTGGTTTGCAGCAGCATGCAACCACAACAAGGGAATGCCCTTTACTTAACCCCATGCCACCCAGACCATAACCACAGATTTATCAGACTATGTCTGGGGGGCACACATAGACAAGTGCATTCAGGGCCACTGGTGCCCAAGTCAAATCCATCTGCACATCAGCCAAAACGAAATGCTAGCTGTGCAGCACGCTCTGACAGCTTTCAGATCCCTATTCTCACCAGGACACCTGTTAATAAAAACAGATAACACCACAGTTGTGTGGTACATCAACAAGCAGGGAGGAACCCACTCTCACCCACTCTGCAGGCTAGCCATGGCCCTGTGGAACACAGCCTTGGACATGCAGGTCCATCTGCAAGCTCAGTTCCTGCCATGCAAACAAAACTTATTGGCAGATGACTTGAGCAGATATCTCCTAGACCTACACGAGTGGCAATTACAGCCCAGTGCCTTCTTCCTTCTGATTCAGAAATGGGGGACCTCAGAGGTGGATCTCTTTGCCTCCCCCTGCAATCACCAGCTCAGCAAATTCTGCACCAGGATACCTCACAGCAGGGCCTGGAAAGTGGATGCCCTAGCCTTCCAGTGGGTAAATCTCTCAATCTGTGTCTTTCCCCCTCTGCCCCTTCTCTCATAGGTTTGTAGGTTGGTACTAGGCTATCGGCCATAGGGCCTATACAAGCCTAGCCACAACAATTCCCTGGTTATTTCTTCCCACAGTATTTACTTCTCTGGACCCCTGTCTAGCAGGGCGACTGACATGATCCCCGGGGTGAAGTTCCTATCTCCCATCCAATTATCAAGGTTCCTTTTGAAGAGGGCCAGAGGCACTCTGCTTGACATGTATGGGCAGTGTATTCCAGAGTCTGGGGAGTCTCTGGGTCAGGAACCTGTTCCTCCAGCATGTTTTGTTCATTGTGATGACTAGGTTTAGATCCCTGGAGCGTGCCTCTCTGAGGGATTGGGATTTCTTTAAATGTAGCATGTCCAACAGCTCTGGGTTATGTATGTTAAGCAGCGGTAGTCTCTGAGTAGACGATGTGACAGAGTATAGGTGGAGTTTTTTTTAGACGGTCAGCATAGGGCATCTGCTTTAGGCCTGTGATTCTTTTAGTGAGGTATTTCTGTGGGCTTTCCAGTTGTTGCAGATGTCTTGAGAGGTACATACCAAACTGGGCATTGTATTATTTAATGGGTCTAATGAGGACAGAGTACAGTGGGACAATGACCTCCTTTTTTTTCTGGATGAAAAGCCCTTAGTGATGAGGTGTGCCACATAAAAGGATTTCCTGACTGTTGTGGCGATGTGGTTATCGAAGGTGAGACCACTGTCCACCTGTGCCCCTAAGCTGTTCTGTCCCTAAGATATTCTTAGTCTCCCATTGCTGCAGTCCTTACATATGGGTATTCCGCTGTCCACAATCGGCCCGAATACCAAAGGGCTAGAACCGGCGTCGGTCATCGGCGCCCGAGACTGATGTCAGTACGTGCCACTACAAATGCGCATGACCGACGCCATAACCTCAGTCTTTCTTGCCGCATGGTCCTAAGCAGAAGCAGCATTTGCAAGTGCCATTCGGCGTTCTGGAAATTGTCGGTTTTCGAGTTTCAGACCGGAGACCAAGTTGGGCTAAGTACCCCGTTGGGGACACTTTTGTCTTTTTCTTGCCTCAGTATTGACGGATGTCAGAAAAAGTTAATAACTGTATTTCTTGTGGGAAACAGATTCCTCATAGGGATTACCATTCACTCTGCATTCCTTGTTTGGGGCCTGAGCACGACGTTGTTGGGTGTCGCTTTTGTGCTACTTTTAACAAGCGTACTATTAAACGTCGGTTGGACTGTGCTAGGCTGGTGTTTGGTAAACGTTGTAATTACAACATGCCGTCGGATTCTCCGACGCCTGGTTCTTCTAAGAAACGCAAAGAAAAGTCTTTGCGGTCCAAACAGGATGAGTCGTCCACTCCGGACGCCGGTTCTGTAGAACCATTGACTACTTCAGCGGCTCCTTCTGAAAGTTTACCTGAGTCTCAAGGGGAGCCTTTGTTACTACAGGAAGTGGCTTCTCCTGTGTTAGGCCAGGCTGAGGGTGCTTCTGTGTCAGTGGTTCCCTCCCCTCATAGGGTAGTTAGGCCTCCTCCTTCTCAAAGCAAAGCCCATTCTAAGTCTAAGTCTGCCCCTGCTGGTGCTAGTCCCCAGGGTCCAGCTCCTAGGAAGCACATGTTAAAGATGGCTGAAGATTTGATTACTTTAATTAGGGGTTCTATGCCCCCCCCCCCTCTGAAGAGGCCCAGGGTAGAGACAGAGTTGGAGGGTTTGGTTCAGTCTTCCAATGAGTCAGATTCCTCTGTAGAAGAACTTCAGGATTTCCCTCCCTATTCTGATTCGGAGGCTGAGGATACTACTCCTCTCGTCCCCTCCAGAAGATTTTTCTTTCTCTGAGACTTTGCATTCCATGAGGGAACATTTCAAATGGGAGGGCCAGGATTATTCTGATTCTCGTAAAAGGCTAAGAGAATTCTTGTTTTTGCCTCAGCATAGGCCCTTGGCTATTCCCCCTGTACTGGATGTTGTTCAGGATGTATTTTCTGAGGCTGCCCTTAACCCAGATTCTCTGCCTCCTGCCCCGGTTAAACCAGATAGATACTACAGGGTTCGAAGCTCACAAGTACTTATATAAGAGTCCTAGGGCTGATCCAGAAACTATTACTCAAGGCCCCAAAGGTGTTAGGGCTTCTGTGGTTAGGAATCCAGTTCCTCTGGACAAGGATGCTAGGGCCCTGGATAGGTGGGGTAAAAAACTGTATACCTCTTCTACTTTGGCTATGAGAGCTTTAAATTGTCAGTTTCATATGCTCAGGTATCAAAATTATTTGCTGGGCCAATTGAAATGTAAAGTAGATGCTTTAGCTGAAGGTATTGAATGTAAGGAGCTTCAGGATTTAGTGAATGCTTCAGACCAAGTTGGTAAGCATTCTTTGCAGTGTGGTTTTGATGCTTTACAGGCTCCTTCCAGGGTGGCTGCTACTAGTTCAGTTGTTCGCAGGCATGCCTGGCTTAAAGATCAGACCTTGTCAGAGCATGTTAAGGCTCGAATTATGGATGCTCCTCTACAATCTGATGTTCTTTTTGGTCCTCCAGCAGAATCAGTTTTGAAAAAAATGGAGGAAAAAGCTAAGTCTATGCAGACAGTTAAGGACTTTTTACAGGTTCAGCCCCCTAAGTTCAGTAGGAATTGGCCTGCTAAGGGATGGTCTTTCCCCTCTTCGGATTATCAATCTAGGGGCAGGTCGAGGCGAGGTAGAGGTAGGGCTTCCTCTCAGGGCCCTGTTACTTCTAGGTCTTTGAGTTCTTCTACCCCTTCTGCTGGGGAGGGCAGGGGTCAGTCCTTTCAGAAACAGACCCAATGACCTGTGTCTTCAGCTGCCGGACTCTGCCTTGCTGGCAGCTCCTCTAGGAGGAAAACTGGGACTTTTCAAAAGGAATTGGCATTTGGTTACCAAAGACAAATGGGTATTGGACATAATAAATCGAGGCTACAAATTTTATTTTCATACATTCCCTCCTTTCAAAGGTATGCCGGATGTGCCTCATCAGCAAAGACTGGAAGCACAGACACAAATTTCTTCTCTGCTTCAGTTGGGAGCAATACAGGAAGTACCTTCTGCAGAAAGAGGCACAGGGTTTTATTCCCGTCTTTTCTTAGTGCCAAAGAAAGGAAATACTTGGAGACCAATTCTGGATTTGTCCATTCTAAACACCTTTCTAGAAATTCCAAAATTCCAGATGTTAACACTGCAACAGCTGTTACCTATGCTGGGCAAAGATCACTGGATGGTGACTCTGGATCTGAGGCCTGTCTTCACATTCCTATCGGGCCCAGTTGCAGAAAATTCCTGAGATTTCGGAATGGGAATTTGCATTATCAGTTCTCTGCATTGCCCTTTGGCTTGTCTACTGCGCCCAGGGTATTCACAAAAGTCCTGGCTCCAGTAATAGCTTTTCTCAGACTAACAGGAATTCAAATTTATCCTTATCTGGATGACTGTTTGATTCTGGCTCAAGGCAAGCACGAACTTCTTCAACATCTGCAGTATGTAATGACAGTTTTAAGATGCCTAGGGTATTCTGTGAACGAAATAAAGTCCAGTCTAGTACCCACACAAGAGATGTGTTTTCTGGGTGTAAGACTGAATACAGCTGCTCAGATGGCATTTCTTACCCCGGACAAACAAAGAAATCTTCACCTATACTTCCAACAGCTATCAGTAATGTCCAGGCTGACTGCAAGGACAGTCCTTCAAGCCTTGGGGTTCATGGCATCTTGCATTCTAGTACTTCCCAATGCCAAACTGCATATGAGGAAGCTACAATGGTATCTCAAAAGCGTTTGGACTCAACACAGCCACGATTTGGACACTGTCATTCGGATTCTACCTTGCATTCAGAAAGAATTTCTGTGGTGGGCTCAGGAATGTCCCCTAAACAAGGGGCTCTCTGTGACCCAACCAGAGGCAAGTCAGATATTGACGACAGACGCCTCGGAGTCAGCCTGGGGATCTCATTTCAGAGGAAAATGGATTCAAGACCTTTGGCCCCCAGAGCTACTTCACTTGCATATCAACATGAAAGAGATGCTGGCAGTTCAATTTGCTTTGGAAGGATTCAAGAGCCTACTTCAACCAGGACTGGTGTTGATTCGAACAGACAACACAACTGTCATGTGGTACATCAACAAGCAGGGGGGAACTCATTCTTACCCTCTTTGCAGACAAGCAATGCTGTTATGGGAAACTGCTTTGAGTCTGCACATCACTCTTCGAGCACAGTTTCTGCCAGGAGCACAAAATTCTTTAGCAGATGTTCTGAGCAGACAGATTGTGGATCCTCACGAATGGAAATTGGACCCTCAACCCTCAGGTATTTCTTCAGTTGACCATGGCTTGGGGAACTCCAGACATAGATCTGTTCGCTTCTCCTCTGAATTTCCAACTGCCACTGTTTTGCACAAGGCTGTTTCATCCAAACGCCTGGAAAATAGATGCACTATCCTTCAGTTGGAGCAACCTTCACGTGTATGCTTTTCCTCCTTTGCCTCTTCTTCCAAAGGTGCTGTTGAAAGTCAGGAGGGACAAACCTTGCATGATCCTTATAGCACTGGATTGGCCTCGTCAGCATTGGTACCCTCTGTTGAGGAGCTTAATTCATGGAACACCTTGGCCATTACCACAGATTCCTCACTTATTGTCTCAGGAAAACAATCATTTTCTCAATGTCAGGGTGCCATCCCTACACCTGACAGCCTGGCGCATTCTGTTTTAGAGAAGGAGGGCCTTCAGCTCCCTCAAGTTTTGGATGTTATTTTGGAAGCCAGGCGTCCTAGTACTCAAAGTTTATGCTGATAAATGGAAGAGATTTTTTCTTTGGAGTTCAGCTAAAGGCTTTGATGTCAAATTGCCTAATTTGAGTTGTACATTGCAATATTTGACTATTTTATTGGACAAGGGTTTGTCCTTCTCTTCTGTAAAAGTGCATGCTGCAGCTATTTCTGCTCACTATGATTGTGACCCTCCTTTATTTTCACATCCATTGGTTAAACAGTTTCTTAGAGGGGCAAAGAATATAAGACCCCCACGGAGGGCTCCTACTCCTACCTGGTATCTTAATTTTGTTTTGGAAAAACTGACTCTGCCTCCTTTTGAACCTGCAGCTACAGCTGAATTGAAGTTGTTGTCTTGGAAGACTGCTTTTTTATTGGCTGTTACTTCTGCTAGAAGGGTATCTGAATTACAGGCCCTCATGGCGGTGGAACCTTTTCTGATTTTTCACAAGGACAGAGTTTCCTTGCATTACTAATCCTACTTTTCTGCCTAAAGTGATTTCTAATATGGCATTGAACCAATGTATACATTTGCCTACTTTTTATGCTAACCCCAAAATGAAGGGGAAAAAGTTTTGCATTCTTTGGATGTACATAGGCAGTTAAGGTATTATTTGAGCAGAACCAAAGAGTTCAGAAGATCTCAACAATTATTTGTTTCTTTGCTTTGACTTCACGAGGGAAGGCTGTCTCGAAACAAACTATTTCCAAGTGGATTGGCCATTGTATTGCTTTTTGTTACTCTCATCATGGAAAGGATGTTTCAGTTGGGATCAGGCCTCATTCTACTAGGGCTACGGCCACCTCTACTGCTTTTTTGAGAGGGGTAGCTACTAAAGACATTCTAGAGGCAGCTACTTGGAGTTCTGTACATACCTTTACAAAGCATTATCATTTACCTCTTTATTCTAGGTCTAGGGCTGGGTTTGCCACTGCAATCTTACAGGGCATGTTAACAGCTCCTAATGCTATTTAGTTGGCCAGCCTCCCTTTTTTCCGTTGCTCTGGGATTCTACCCATATGTAAGGACTGCAGCAATGGGAGACGAAGAACATAGTACAGTTTTGTACCTACCATAAATGTAGATGTTCGAGGATCTCCATTGCTGCAGTCCAATTTTCCCTCCCTCCTTCCCCCCTTTTCTTTTTAGGTTGGGGTTTGGGTGGTGTTTTTTTTTTGCATTCTGACGTCTGAGGCAAGAAAGACTGAGGTTATGGCGCCGGTCATGCGCATTTGTACTGGCACGTACTGACGTCAGTCTCGGGCGCCGATGACCGACGCCGGTTCTAGCCCTTTGGTATTCGGGCCGATTGTGGACAGCGGAATACCCATATGTAAGGACTGCAGCAATGGAGATCCTCGAACATCTACATTTATGGTAGGTACAAAACTGTACTTTTCTTATCACACTTTCAGTGTTTAGTGTACTGCCACTTATGTGGTAATTCACGGGTACATGGTTTTTCCCAAAGGGGATTAATGTACATTTCTTGGCATTGAGCTTGAGCCCATGGCTCTGGCACCAAGCATCTCTTTCTGTAAGGCCCTTTTGTAGAATATCCACATCATTTGGGGATTCAGTAATGGCTCCCAGTTTGCAGTCATCTGCAGACTTTGTTAGCCAGAGTCCCTTAGTGTTGGCCTGTACTTCAGAGAAGTAGATGCCAAACAAGAGCGGTCCCAGGACTGAACCCTGAGGTACTCCAGTTGTCACTTGTCATCTGGAGGTGGATTTGGAGTCAGCTACCTTTACAGTATGGGTTCTCTCAGTAAGCCAGTTGACAACCCATCGAATGACGTAGGGATTTATGCCCAGCTTAGTAGGTTTATCTAGGATTCCAGAGTGAGGGATGGTGTCGAAGGCCTTGGCAAGGTCCAAATAGGCTGTGTGGACCACCTTACCCTTGTCCACAGCTCTGGAGACTGATGCAAAGAAGTCAGTTAGGATCAGGAGACAAGATTGGCCCTTCACAAACCCAAACTGCGTGGGGTCCAGTGTTTGAAGGTTGCCAGTGTCTTTGTTTATAAGTTCCATGATAATACGTTCCATGGCCTTGCAGATCAGACTCATAAGACTGATGGGGCGGGAGTTCCCAGGATCCAAGGTGGATCCCCTCTTGTGGAGTGGGATAACTATAGCTGTGCGCCACTCGGTGGGCACGAAACCTGAGATGAGGCTATGATTAAACTTGACACTTAAGTGAGGTGCCAGTTAATTTTGTAGTTCATGTAGTACACAGCCTGGGATGTCGTCTGGTCCCACGGATGCTGTATTCTTAGCTTTGGAGAGTGCGTTTTTTACCTGTGTGGCCGTTACCAGAATTTGGCATTCTTTTGGTATTGAGATGGGCCCTTTAATGGGTGTGTGGGGGGGTGAAGTTTGCACTGAATCAATCTGCCAGGATATTGGCAATATCCTTGGGATCAGTATATTTAATGCCATTCTGTTGTAGCTCAGAGCAGATCTGAGCATTGCCATTTAGATTCTTGACATAGCTATAGAATGCCTTGTGGTGGTCTTTGAAATCTTTGGCAGTTTTATTTTCGTAACTAGCTTTGGAGGATTTTATCAAGATAAGACAGGACAGACTAAGGACAATTCTGTTTGCCCTAGACTGGCCATGCCAGCACTGGTACCCACTACTGCGCAGCCTGTCACCGGTGCCACCCTGGCACCTACACCAGAACCCAACCCTGCTCTCTCAGCAAGGGGGACAGATCTTGCATCAGCAACTGTAAACCCTAAATCTTGCGGCCTGACTTATTTTTTGAATTCTCCCCCAGTAACCAGCCTAAACAAGCAGGTGCTAAATGTCATTCTTGAAGCCAGAAAACCCAGTACAAGGAAATCCTATGCTGATAAGTGCAAAAGGTACTGCTCCTGGATTCAGTCTAAAGGAGAGGAGATAACCCTGCCCTCCCTGCCTCTAATCCTGAATTACTTAGCAGATCTACTCCACAGGGGCCTATCCTTCTCCTCCATTAAGATCCACGCCGCTGCCATTTCAGCTCATTACAACACTGAGCCACCTCTCTCCTCACTCTATCGGACAGTTCCTGAGAGGGGCAAACAACTTAAGGCTGCCAAGGAAAGCACCCATCCCTGTTTGGGACCTTAACTTTGTACTGAAAAAGCTCACACTTCCCCCCTTTGAGCCTGCAGCGTGAGCAGAATTAAAATTCATCTCTTAGAAAACAACCTTGCTTTTGGCCATCACTTCAGCTAGAAGAGTGTCTGAGCTACAGGCACTTATGCCTGTGGAACCCTTCATTATTTTCATTGCTGACGGTGTTTCCATCAGGACTAACCCTTCCTCTATGCCTAAAGTGGTGTCCAGTGTGGCTTTCAAACAATCTATCCATTTGCCAACTTTCTTCCCTAATCCTCAAAATAAAGGGGAAAGGCTCCTGCACTCCTTGGACGTGCACAGACAGCTCAGATTCTGCCTTGATAGGAAAAGCCCTTTAGGAAATCTGACCAGTTACTAGTCAGCTTTGCACCAGGGGCAGAGGGCAAGGCCATTTCAAAACAAACAATTTCCAAATGGATAGCACACTGCACCACGGGAAACCAACCCTTCAGGGGGTCAGAACACATTCCACTAGGGTAGCTTCTATCTCTACAGCATTCCTCAGGGGAGTCCCTACCAGAAACATCCTGGAAGCTGCTACCTGGAGTTCTGTACACACCTTCAAGCATTACCACCTACCTATCTTTTCCAAATCCAGGGTGGGTTTTGCAACAGCAGTCCTGCAAGGCATACTAGCCAGCTCCAACTCTTCTTGACTACCTCCACCCTTCAGCTTTGGGAATCTACTCGTGTGTGATGACTGCAACAGTGAAACATGAACATAGTACAGTTGTGTACACTTATCATAAATGTAGATATTAGAGTGTATTCACTGTTGCAGTCCTGGTTTCCCTCCCTCCATTCCCCTTGTCTCTCTCTCTCCCCTCTCTATGCCTATTACTCACCCCCTTCGGTGGTATTGGTGTTTACTTTTTACTGGTGGTGTTTTCCCCACCATAACTTAGCTCCCTATTTGGGGCGCTCCTGACATTTGGGTCAAGAAAAACTGGCGTCGGCTACCTATTTTTGTACCCGTGACGTCAGTCCTGGAGCGACAGCAACCGACGCAGCAATACTAAGTCTCTGGTATTCGGGCTGACTGAGGGCTACCTGCAGGCAGATAACCCAAGTGTGATGACTGCAACAGTGAATACACTTGAACATCTACATTTATGGTAAGTGTACACAACTGTACTTTGTGGCTGCAGCCTCATTGGAGCATTATGAAGAAAGTGCCTCAGTCCACCCCCTAATAGGGAATCCATGACTCTGGACTGTTTTGGGAAGTGGGTGCATGCGTCAGTGACCTTCTCCCTGTGTACATTAAATTACATTTCTCATTTGACTTGGCTCTAGGGAGATTTATCTGAAGAAATGACAAAGCCCTGACAGAACCAGTGACCATCAAGATTAAGAGGTCCATGGATGCTGAATTGGCAACCGTGCTGACAGTATCCATTGTGACCTTGCAACTGGTATCTAATACAGCAGATTGAATTTCCAGGGCAGTGGGCACAGAAGTTAACTGTATGCTGTCATGCCTGGCTGAGTTTGTGTGACTTTGCAGACAATTTCAAGGAGTCCTTTCTGAATGCCACACTTCTCTACTTTGAACCCAAGGTGAAGGAGACCTTAATTGGAAGTGAACTGGATGTTAAAATGTTGTCTGCCGTAGTAATCCACTTCTATATCCCTACTCTTTTCCCAGAATAGAGGCGAAAGCAGCAAGTTTGGTTGAAAGAATCTCAGCAGTTTGCAGTAGACTCCTCTGGTGACCTGGCCTACTGGGGCAGGGGTGGAGACCATAATGGACATTGCCCCAGGCACAGAGGTAGTCTACAGAATCAAAGGATTACAAGTGCATTCACCGATGAACCTTTCCTAGCATTCCAAAATCCTTGCTTGACTGTTCTGCTCTGGAGGCAGTCAAGGGACACTTGTCTTTTCACCCACAAAACCAGGAGGTCCGCACCAAAGAATTGTTTGTGAAGAGAATCATTTCCATAGTCTTTCACTCCCTTTGCTGCAAGGCCAGCAGTAAAACACAAGAAACTTCCAGATGTGTCATCCAAAAGAGAAGACCAGCAGATTAAATGGCAAAGGTGCTTGAAAGAAAGAGTAATCAGGAGGTCCCATCAGAATGGCAAAGCTGCTGGAAAGAAGAGAGTAATCCATGAGGTCTCACCAGGCCACAGAGGATCTGGAGTCTGCTCAAAATTCCTTTTAGTCCTTAAAAAAGAACAAGGACTTCAGGCCAGTTCTGGACCCACATAAGGAGAATGTTTTCATGAGAGATCTTTCCTGATCGTCATGTTGTAGTCCATTCTACCTTTCTTGAGAAAGGGTTGTGCCTGCATTTTAAGATAAGGGAGGGAACAAGTTTGCTTAATTTGTTCATTGGCTGAAGTTAATTGATCTATTCATTCAGGGTTTTTTATTCGCTGGGTAGAATTAGAGTACATTATATATTTTATTTGGTTTACTGTTCTGATGAAGTCCTTAACTTTTGGGACAAAAGTGCTCAACAGTGTTTAATTATTAATTTGGTATTAAAACGTATTGAGACTTGATTCCTGCGTGGTGCTTATTGTTTTTTTTTGAAAAAGTGCAACTGAATGTGTTCTGTGTAGACCTTTAGGTTACATGTTGCCACATAAAGATTGCGTGAAAGTCCAGATGTTATCTACACTTCCAGTTGGGATCCAGTCAATTTCAGTTCAGAGCTCTGCTGTTGGGTCTCACACTTGCTTTGCTGTCTATCCTGGGCTTTTTTGGCCTTTTTTAAGCTGGTACTAGTTACTCTAACGTTAAATTTCAATTAGCAGCTGTCTCTAATTTTCTCATAGGTGTTGACATTTATCTATTGTCTCTCTTAAAGTTTCCATAGCCTTCCTGAAGGGAAGCTTTCTCTTGCGAGCACCAATTAAGGATCCTTTTCCTCCTTGGGACACAATTACACTGCATAATCTTGCATAACCTTCCATTGAACCCATTACCTCAAATAGGCATCTTGGAAGCCTATTTCTAATAGCCATCACCCCAGGCAGAAGAATTTCAGAGCTTCAGGTCTTGGCTTGTTTTGTAGGCCTCCGTACTTGATTTTCCAGAAAGATAGGGTTTCTGTCAGAACCAGTCTGTCTTTTCTGCCTAAAGTAGCTACAGAATCGGCTTTGAACCAGTCCATTCACTTGCCAATATTCTTTCCAAATCATTCTAGCATAGGAAAATATATTCTTCAAAGATGTGAGAAAAGTTGAACATCTTTTTGTCTCTTCCCCAAAACTAAACTAGGTTCAGTGGTTTCCAAGATCGCTTTATCCAGATGGCTGTCCGACTTTCTTAACTTTGTTTATACCTTTAGAGGAATGCCCCTTCTACCCAAGTCAAGGGCTCATTCTGAAAGGTCTGTCTACTTCCACAGCCTTTCTCAAACGCACTGCCAGGGATGGTATTGCGCAGCAACAACCTGGTCTGCTATAGATACCTTTGCAAAATATTACAAGTTGGATCTTTAGTCCAGATCAGGGCTTCTTTTGGCTCTGACATACTCAGAAATGTTCTTCCGTGAAATCCACTCGGCACCATAGTAGCTAGAGGATCTGTCCCAACTGTTGAGATGGATGGAAAAGACATTGGATACAGAAGTTATATACTTAGCATAATGCTAGATATTCATTATATTTATTATTGCTGCAGTAGCCTTAGCTGTATGGGTTATATCCTGAAAAAAATGCAACTGGTACCCTGAAGCTTTGGAAGCTGGCCAACTTCCACACACCCAAATCATCAGTCAGATCGAGCTGAGCTGACTAAAAATACAGGTGTTGGGCACCAAGCCCTTCAGAGCTTTACTGCCACTGAAGAGTATGATCATCGTGTTTCACTGTTGCAGTCATGACTGTAGGGTTCTCCCCTGCCGGCAGGCAGCCCTCTGTCGGCCAGAATCCCAAAGTCTGGGTCTGGCGTCGGCTGTTCAACCACGCTCCCTGACGTCAGAGCGCCAGGAGTATAAAGCTGACAGCCGACGCCATCTTCTCCAGTCTTTCTTGCCGTGCGGTGATAGCAGTTCGCAAGTGCCGGTTGGCTGACTCCTGACGAATTTTACTGATATACTTCGGTCTGAAGACTTTCTTCTCCACTCAAAGCTAAGTACTCCATTGGGGAAACTTTTTCCTTGCTCCACTCCGATGTCAGAAAAAGTTAATTGTATTTCATGTGGGAAGCAAATACCTCATAAGGATTTTCATTCTTACTGTATTCCTTGCTTGGGCCCTGACCACGACGTAGCTAGTTGTCGGTTTTGTGCTAGATTCAATCAACGTACAATTAAGCGAAGGTACGATTTTGCTTTTCATTACTTCGGTAGGCGCTTTAACTACAAAGGCAAAGACTCCTTCAAAATCAAAGACTTCTACACAGGCCTCTTCTGAACTGGCTCCCAAGTCACAGAAACAGTTACTCAAGATGGCAGAGGATTTACTTACCTATGATTAGGGGTTCTCATCCCCTCCAGACAAAAGGCCAAGGCAGGATGTTTCTTATGATTCCTCTGATCAGGCTTCTGTTTCCTCAGTTTCTTCTTCTGATCAGGAATATTCTTTCCCTCCTTATGAGGATTCTGATGCTGAAGAACCCATTCCTTCAGCTTCTCCCCCTGAGGATTTCTCTTTTGGGGAAACTTTGCATGAAATGAGGGAACATTTCCACTGGGAAGGACAGGAGTATTCGGAGTCCAAGAAAAGACTGAGGGAATTTCTTCTTCTTCCCCAACATAGACCCCTGGCTATTCCTCCTGTTTTGGATATTGTGGATGATGCCTTTTCGGAGGCTAATTTAACCCCTGACTCTTTTCCTCCTGCTCCTGTTAAGCCTGATAGACATTACAGGGTTCCTGATTCCCATCAGTTTTTATACAAGAACCCTTCTGCTGACCCTGAAACCATTTCCCAGGGTCCTAAGGGAGTTAAGGCCGCTTCTGCCAAAAATCCTATTCCTACTGAAAAGGATTCTCGATCCTTGGAAAGATGGGGCAAAAAGGTGTACACTTCTGCTACTTTGTCCATTAGGGCTTTAAACTGTCAGTTTCATATGTTTAAATACCAGCAATTTGTATTGTCTGTCTTAAAACAAAAGCTTACTTCCATTTCTGCCTGTGCAGATAAGGAATTACATGGCTTACTGCATGCCACTGAACAGGTTGGGAAGCATGGTTTACACTGTGGATTTGATGCCTTGGAGGTTTCTTGTAGGGCTGCGGTCTCTGGCACAGTCATTAGAAGGCATGCATGGCTAAAGGAACAAAATTTACCTGAACAGGTAAAGGCTAAATTATTGGATGTTCCTGTTCAGCATAATGTTTTGTTTGGATCAAAAGCTGAAGAGGTGATTAAAAAGATGGAGGATAAGGTGAAATCCATGCAAACAGTTAAAGATTTCTTACAAGTACAGCCTCCTAGATTTAGCAGGAATTGGCCTTCAAAAAATTGGTCCTTTCCCACTTCAGACAGGCCTCAGAGGGGTAGATATAGACGTTCCAGAGGGAGGCCTCAAACACAAGCTGCTTATAGACAAAGACCAGTGGACTGCTTCCACTCCTAGGGGAGGAGAGGACAGGTCACAATCTCAAAGGTAACAAACCCAATGACTCCCACTGTGGGGCTACAGGAACTTCTTGCCTGGAAGCCCCTCTCTGAGGAAAACTCTCACATAGACCTCTTTGCATCCCATCTCAATCATCAACTACAGACCTTTTGCACCAGGTCTTTCCACAGAGAAGCTTGGAAAGTGGACGCCCTGTCATTCAGTTGGAGGAACCTCTCGGGATATGCCTTTCCGCCTCTTCCTCTTCTTTCACGGGTTTTACTGAAGATAAAACAGAACAAGCCCAAGATGATAATCTTGCTGGCTCCAAATTGGCCTCGGCAGTTTTGGTATCCAACTCTAAAAAACCTATGCCTGGAGCCCCCTTGGGTTTTACCTCCATCTCCGAACCTTCTGTCCCAACATCAGGGTCAGGTTCTACACTCTCATGTCAAAACTCTCTGCCTGGCGGCCTGGTTAATCCAGGGCCTTTGATTTCTTCTTTACTGCCCAAGCAGGTTATGGATGTCATTTTAGAAGCCAGACGTCCTTGCACTAGAAAATCTTATGCAGGAAAATGGAAAAGATTTTGTTCCTGGATGCAGGCTCAGGATTCTGATCCTCTTCTTCCTAACATTACTTTAATTTTACTTTACTTGACAGATCTCTTACATAAGGGTCTCTCTTTCTCTTCCATTAAGATACATGCCTCTGCTATTTCTGCTCATTTTAATACAGACCCTCCCATCTTCTCACCAGCTCATGCAACATTTTCTCAGAGGAGCTAAGAACTTAAGACCTCCTAGATCTCCTCCTATTCCTGCTTGGGATCTCAACTATGTTTTGGAAAAACTAACCTTGCCTCCTTTTGAGCCTGCTGCCTCTTCTGACATCAAGTTTTTATCTTGGAAGACAGCCATCCTGTTAGCCCTAACCTCTGCCAGGAGAATTTCAGAGTTACAAGCTCTTATGGCTGTGGAACCTTGTATTATTTTTCATCAAGACAGGGTATCTTTGAGGACTAATCCTACCTTCATGCCTAAGGTGGTTTCCAAAGTGGCTTTAAATCAAACTATTCACTTGCCAACCTTTTTCCCCACTCCTCAAAATAAAGGGGAAAGGATCTTGCATTCCTTTGATGTACACAGACAGCTACGTTTTTACCTGAACAGAACCAAGGACATCAGAAAATCAGAACAATTGTTTGTTTCTTATGCTTCGTTCCCAAGGTAAAGCCATTTCAAAACAGACCATTTCTAAATGGATTGCTCGTGGAATCAGATTTTGTTATTCTCACCATGGAAAGCAAATCCCAGGAAGTATACGGACTCATTCCACCAGAGCTGCTGCCACTTCTGCAGCCTTCCTCAGGGGAGTTCCTACCAAGGACATTTTGGAAGCTGCAACTTGGAGTTCACTGCATACATTTTCTAAGCACTACAATTTACCTCTCTACTCTAAGTCTAGGGCAGGCTTTGCCTCTGCAGTCTTGCAGGGCCTTTTAGCCGCCCCTTCCTCTTTATGACCACCTCCCGTTCTTTCAGCTTTGGGATTCTACCCTACAGTCATGACTGCAACAGTGAAACACGATGAACATAATACAGTTGTGTACACCTACCATAAATGTAGATGTTCGAGTGTCTTCACTGTTGCAGTCTGGGTTTCCCTCCCTCCTGTCCCCTCTAATTTTTACTTTTGTGTATTTCCTTTTTTCACCTTTCTTCTGAGGTGTATTTGCAAAGGTTATGGGACCTTTTTCATTTTGGAACTCCTGACATCTGGGGCAAGAAAAACTGGAGAAGATGGTGTCGTCTGTCAGCTTTATACTCCTGGCGCTCTGACGTCAGGGAGCATGGTTGAACAGCCAACGCCGGACACAGACTTTGGGATTCTGGCCGACCGAGGGCTGCCTGCCGGCAGGGGAGAACCCCACAGTCATGACTGCAACAGTGAAGACACTCTAACATCTACATTTATGGTAGTTGTACACAACTGTACTTTCCTGTCAGGCTTTCAAGGATCATTGGTTAGCTTGTGCTGTCCCTTTGGGGAAAATCCTTCTGCTTTATAGAAATTGATATTTTATTTTACTTTCCTTATTTTAGGAAAATTATGTTTAAGCTAGGAGTGTATGTTTTAACACTGTCATGAGACTTGTGTATTTTTAAATGGGAGCGCTCTTCTTTCCTGTCAGTTTAAAAGTCGTTTAAAGCAATTGAAGACCATTTTTTCTGTGCAGAAATTGTGTTCATTTTACTTTTGGGGGCTGGCAAAGTGTTTTAAAGTACTTTTAACGTGAATTTGTGGGGGAAGTGACTTCTAAAGACTTCAAACTTTTACTGTCTTTTGCTGCCTCTTTTGTCTGGGGAAGAGGCACAATATTTGGCTTGACCATGGAATAAACTGCCAGTCTCATGGTCAGTTCTTCCATCCTTATAAAAAGTTAAGCAGACCGCCTTTGTCACTACAGAATGTTGGCAATTTGCCTCAGTTGCTGGTGGGTGACTGCAGCACCTACAGCCATCATGAACCGGGGGTTAGCCAAATCTTCTGTAGCTGTGTGGGTCTCAATAGGCAAGGGAGAGCCACTCTCGTTTGTCCTGAGACAGGGAGCATCGAAGGCTTCCCTGTTGTGCCCATCCTGGGGGAAGCTGCTGCTGCCATTAATAAAACTATTGTACCCATTTTGCGTACCAAAAAGAAACAAAGCCAAGTCACAGTCAAACTACTCCTGTGGCCAGGAGGTGTGTAAGGCCAGCTGCTAGGACTTCTTGGTGCTGATTGGAATGAATCTTCCTGGATCGTTCCAGTCAGCACCAAGAGGTCCTTGCAGCTGGCCTTACACACCACCTGGCCACAGGAGTAGTTTGAGTGTGACTTGGCTTTGTTTTTACACCTTCTTCGGGCAGGGAAGGCTGCACTCAGAGAATTCAGTTCCCCAGCTAAACTGTTTTTGTTCTACCAAAAAGAAACGGAAAACTAAACCTGCATCTATTCCTCCTCAAATTTCCTTAGACAGGAGTAGTTTACTAGGTCTGGCTCGGGGTTTAATTCAGGCTGTCTAGCCTTATTAATAATATGGCTTTTGGTAAAAGAGGGGTACCTCTTTTCCTGATGGCATTCAAGAGTTTCTGTTTAAGAAGATGAAGGGGTAGATAACGGGTTTATCCTCAGTTTTCTGTTTCAGACTTGGGGGAGAGCTCTGTTTCTGATTCTTCATGTGGAGTTTATTTTTCTCTGACACTGTTTCTAGAATGTACCAGGGCTTTCTGTTGGAGAATACTCTGGTTTCTCAGTCCCTCAGAAAATACTATGAACTGTTACAGAAGGAATTTCCAGAACAGTCACCCATTCCCTCAGTTCTGTCAGCTCTGGAGGATGTGTAACTGCCTGCAATTGTCAGGCTCATATTAAGTTTATTCTGACAAACTATGAAAAATATGAGAAATGTTTTGTCTGCGGTTTTCTTCTTGAGACAAATATGCTTTAAATAGTTTAAACTTCTTCCATTGTACAAATCAGTACTCCTTGTTTGCAATGTGTGAATGACTCTGTTGATACTTCCAGGGATATAGCCAATGGTACTAATTTGGAGAGGTTTGCCTGGATGATGTCTCAGAACCTCCCCAGATTGAGGAATGAAATTTTAAAGTCTACTTTAGAGAGTGATTTAGATGTTCGTGTTTCACTGTTGCAGTCATGACTGTAGGGTTCTCCCCTGCCGGCAGGCAGTCCTCAGTCAGCCAGAATCCCAAAGTCTGGGTCCGGCGTCGGCTGTTCAGCCATGCTCCCTGACGTCAGAGCACCAGGAGTACAAAGCTGACAGCCGACGCCATGTTCCCCAGTCTTTCTTGCTGTGTGGTGATAGCAGTTCGCAAGTGCCGGTCGGCTGACTCCTGACAATCTTTTCTGAACAAACTTCAGTCCGAGGACTTTCTTCATCTACTCAAAGCTAAGTACCCCATTGGGGAAACTTTTTTCTTGCTCCAGTCCGATGTCAGAAAAAGTTAATTGTATTTCATGTGGGAATCAAATACCTCGTAAAGATTTTCATTCTTACTGTATTCCTTGCTTAGGCCCTGACCACGACATAGCTAGTTGTCGGTTTTGTGCTAGATTCAATCAACGTACAATTAAACGAAGGTACGATTTTGCATTTCATTACTTCGGTAGGCGTTTTAATTATAAAATGTCGTCAGATACGGTTCCGGCTACCGGAGTTCACAAACGACGCAAGGACAAAGACAGGCCTCCGAGGTCCAAATCTGATGATATCATACAAGCAGAGCCAGCTTCAGGTTTGGCCGTAGTCAGTGAGGCGCTTTTGCAGCCCCTGTCGTCTGCCATTTCGGAACCGATGGCCGAAATGGACTCCCACGAGGAGCCAACTAGGCCTTTGAATATTTCTGTTGCAGGACCTTCGGACAATGCTCCTTCAGATGGGTCCGGAGCCGCTGTGCAGGTACCGGCTTCCAAAGGGGTTTTCAGTGCTTCTCAGCTTCTAATAAAGGCAAAGCCAAGGACAAAGGCAAAGACTCCTTCCAAATCAAAGACTGCAACACAGGCCTCTTCTGATCCGGCTCCCAAGTCACAGAAACAGTTACTTAAGATGGCGGAGGACTTACTATGATTAGGGGTTCACATCCCCCTCCAGATAAAAGGCCAAGGCAGGAAGTTTATTATGACTCCTCTGATCAGGCTTCTGTTCAGTTTCTTCTTCTGACCAGGAATATTTTTTCCCTCCTTATGAGGATTCTGATGCTGAGGAATCCATTCCTTCAGCTTCTCCCCCTGAGGATTTCTCTTTTGGGGAAACTTTGCATGAAATGAGGGAACATTTCCACTGGGAAGGACAGGAGTATTCGGAATCTAAGAAAAGACGAAGGGATTTTCTTCTTCTTCCCCAACATAGACCCCTGGCTATTCCACCTATTTTGGATATTGTGGATGATGCTTTTTCGGAGGCTAACTTAACCCCTGACTCTCTTCCTCCTGCTCCTGTTAAGCCTGACAGATATTACAGGGTTCCTGATTCCCACCAGTTTTTATACAAGAACCCTACTGCTGACCCTGAAACCATTGCTCAGGGTCCTAAGGGAGTTAAGGCCACTTCTGCTAAAAACCCCATTCCCACTCAGAAGGATTCCAGATCTTTAGAAAGATGGGGTAAAAAAGTGTACACTTCTGCTACTTTATCTATTAGGGCTTTAAACTGTCAGTTTCATATGCTGAAATACCAGCAATTTCTCCTGTCTGTTTTAAAACAAAAGCTAACTTCCTTTTCCGCCTGTGCAGATGATAAGGAATTACATGACTTAATGCATGCCACTGAACAGGTTGGGAAGCATGGTTTACACTTTGGATTTGATGCCTTGGAGGCTTCTTGTAGGGCTGCTGCCTCTGGCACAGTAATTAGAAGGCATGCATGGTTAAAGGAACAAAATTTGCCAGATCAAGTAAAAGCTAAATTATTAGATGCTCCTGTTCAGCATAATGTTTTGTTTGGATCTAAAGCTGAAGAGGTGATTAAAAAGATGGAGGACAAGGCAAAATCCATTCAAACAGTTAAAGATTTCTTACAAGTACAGCCACCCAGATTTAACAGGAATTGGCCTACAAAAAATTGGTCCTTTCCCAATTCAGACAGGCCTCAGAGGGGTAGATACAGACGCTCCAGAGGAAGGCCTCAAACACAAGCCTCTTATAGACCAAGACAGTGGACTGCTTCCACCCCCTAGGGGAGGAGAGGACAGGTCGCAAGCTCATAGGAAACAGACTCAATGACTCCCTCTGTTGGGCTGCAGGAACTTCTTACCTGGAAGCCCCTCTCGGAGGAAAACTTTCTCTTTTTCACCTCAATTGGACTCGTATGACCCAAGACAAGTGGGTTCTGGATGTGGTTTCAAGAGGTTACAAATTCCATTTTCATACCCTACCAAGACCAAGCGGATGGCCAGATCTTCCAAAACAGCAGTGGACAGAGGCCTTAAACCAGGTGGAAGCTCTTTTGGCTATGAAAGCCATCAAACTAGTTCCACTTTCAGAGATGGGGCAAGTTTTTTACTCAAGGCCCTTTCTAGTCCCCAGGAAGCAAAATTCATGGAGACCCATTCTGGATCTGTCAGTCTTGAACACTTTTCTAGAGATACCAAAATTCAAGATGCTTACTCTACAGCAGCTACTTCCAATGCTGACCAAAAATGCATGGATGGTAACTTTGGATTTAAAGGAGGCATCTTTACACATTCCCATCAGGCAGGAACGCAGAAAATACCTCAGGTTCAAGGCCGGATCGAGGCACTTTCAATTCTCTGCACTGCTCTTTGGATTGTGTACTGCGCCCAGGGTCTTCACCAAATGCCTGGCTCCAGTAGTAGCTTATTGCAGACTCAAGGGAATTCAAATTTACCCTTATCTGGACGACTGTCTTATTCAGGCAGAGACAGCAAGGAGGTCTTACTCCAGCATCTACAGTTTGTTCAGAATCTTCTCAAGTTCCTGGGATTCACTGTAAACATAAAGTCAAATTTGACACCCTCACAACAGATAATTTTTCTGGGCGCTTCTCTAAACAACAACCCAGATGGCATTTCTGACATACGAAAAACAGTTACAGCTGGCTTCAACTTTCAAAACCTTGGCAATTTTAACTCCGCTATCTGCAAGGAGATTCCTGCAGGCTTTGGGTTACATGGCCTCCTGCATCCTTCTCGTACCATATGCAAGACTACATATGAGGAAAATACAGTGGTACCTAAAAAGTGTATGGTCTCAGCATTGCCACAGTTTAGACATACTGATCTCCGTCCTGCCTTGTCTTCAAAAGGAATTCCTTTGGTGGTCCAAGGCATGTACTCTAAACAAAGGAAAACCCTTCTGTCTGCCTCCTGCCACTCGGATACTAACCACAGATGCCTCAGATTATGTATGGGGGGAGCCCATTTTCAGGGCAACTGTCTGCAGGGCCTTTGGACAAAGGATCAGAATCACCTGCATATCAATTTAAAGGAAATGTTAGCCGTTCAGAAAGCTCTATTGGCCTTCAGGAATCTTCTACAACCAGGACAACTACTGATACGGACAGACACAACACCACAGTTGTGGTACATAAACAAGCAAGGGGGATCTCATTCCTACCCCCTTTGCAGACTAGCCATGGATCTATGGAACACAGCTCTAGCTTGCAATCTGGACCTTCAAGCTCAGTTTCTACCAGGGAAGCAAAACTTCCTGGCAGACAGTCTGAGCAGAAACCTTTCGGACCCACACGAGTGGATGCTGGACACCAAAATATTCAGGATGATAACAGCAGTCTGGGGATGTCCTCACATAGACCTCTTTGCATCCCACCTCAATCATCAACTACAGACTTTTTGCACCAGGACTTTCCACGAACAACTTGGAAAGTGGATGCACTATCATTCAGTTGGAGAAACCTCTCGGGATATGCCTTTCCGACTCTTCCTCTTCTTCCACGGGTATTATTAAAGATCAAACAGGGCAAGCCCAAGATGATAATCTTGATGGCCCCAAATTGGCCTCGACAGTTTTGGTACCCAACTCTGAAAAACCTATGTCTGGAGCCTCCTTGGGTTTTACCACAGACTCCGAACCTTCTGTCCCAACACCAGGGTCAGGTTCTACACTCCCATGTCAGAACTCAGCCTGGCGGCCTGGTTAATCCAGGGTCTTTGATTCATTCTCTCCTACCCAAGCAGGTTATGGATGTCATTTTAGAAGCCAGACGTCCTAGCACTAGAAAATCTTATGCAGGAAAATGGAAAAGATTTTGTTCCTGGATGCAGGCTCAGGATTCTGATCCTCTTCTTCCTAACATTCCTTTGATTGTACTTTACCCGACAGATCTCTTACATAAGGGTCTCTCTTTCTCTTCCATTAAGATACATGCCTCTGCTATTTTTGCTCATTATAATACAGACCCTCCAATCTTTTCCCACCGGCTCATGAGACAGTTTCTCAGAGGAGCTAAGAACTTAAGATCTCCTAGATCTCCTCCCATTCCTGCTTGGGATCTCAACTATGTTTTGGAAAAGCTCACCTTACCTCCTTTTGAGCCTGCTGCCTCTTCTGACATCAAGTTTTTATCTTGGAAAACAGCCATCCTGTTAGCCCTGACCTCTGCCAGGAGAGTTTCAGAGTTGCAAGCTCTTATGGCTGTGGAACCTTATATTATTTTTCATCAAGACAGGGTGTCTTTAAGGACTAATCCTACTTTCATGCCTAAGGTGGTTTCCAAAGTGGCTTTAAATCAAACTATTCACTTGCCAACTTTTTTCCCCACTCCTCAAAATAAAGGGGAAAGGATCTTGCATTCCTTGGATGTACACAGACAACTATGTTTTTACCTGGACAGAACCAAGGACATCAGAAAATCAGAGCAATTGTTTGTTTCTTATGCTTCAAGTTCCCAAGGTAAAGCCATTTCAGAACAGACCATTTCTAAATGGATTGCTCATGGAATCAGATTTTATTATTCACACCATGGAAAGCAAATCCCAAGGAGTATACGGACTCATTCCACCAGAGCCGCTGCCATTTCATCTGCCTTCCTCAGGGGAGTTCCTACCAAAGACATTTTGGAAGCTGCAACTTGGAGTTCAGTGCATACTTTTTCAAAGCACTACAATCTACCTCTCTACTCTGTCTAGGGCAGGCTTTGCTTCTGCAGTCTTGCAGGGCCTTTTAGCCGCCCCTTCTACTTTATGACCACCTCCCTTTCATTCTGCTTTGGGATTCTACCCTACAGTCATGACCAACAGTGAAACACGATGAACATAGTACAGTTGTGTACACTTACCATAAATGTAGATGTTAGAGTGTCTTCACTGTTGCAGTCTGGGTTTCCCTCCCTCCTGTCCCCTCTCATTTTTACTTTTGTGTGGTTCCTTTTTTCACCATTCTTCTGAGGTGTATTTGCAAAGGATATGGGACCTTGCTCATTTTGGGACTCCTGACATCTGGGGCAAGAAAAACTGGAGAACATGGCGTCGGCTGTCAGCTTTGTACTCCTGGCGCTCTGACGTCAGGGAGCATGGCTGAACAGCTGACGCCGGACCCAGACTTTAAGATTCTGGCCGACCGAGGACTGCCTGCCGGCAGGGGAGAACCCTACAGTCATGACTGCAACAGTGAAGACACTCGAACATCTACATTTATGGTAAGTGTATGCAACTGTACTTTTTTTGATTCCTCTGCTGCAGAGGTTATCAAAGCTTATTAAAGGGCCAAGTTGAGACAGGGAATCTCAAGATTTTTTCAGGCTTCCATTTCCGATTTTGTAAAAAAAAAAAAAAAAAAAAAAAAAAAAGTCATAAAAGAATGCTGGCAAACAGATATTTAAGAAGAAATGGTAGGGGAGGGGGTTCCAAAAAATTCAAGACCCCTCCTCCCCAAAAAAGCAAGGACAGTACAAGAAGTCGGATTACTATTAAGGGACCCCCCCCCTTCGTCAGGTCCTTTTCCCATTCAGAAAGTCTGAGTCTTCTCTACTGTTTGTGAACACACAGTTTCAGACAAATGGGTTTTGAAGATCATCCGTCAAAGTGGGTAGTTGGGAGGAAGTTCCTCCTTTTCTGGGGGTAATTCCTCACCTACCAGATCAGACCTTTTTATTTCCACCTTATTTCAACACATGCTGTTCCAGGGAGTGATGGAACCAATTCCCTCTTCCTAGGTTAGGAAAGGGTTTTTTTTATCAAGGATGTTTTACTGACAAAGAAAATGCTTGGAGACAAGTTCTGGATCTTTCTTTTCTAAGCCTGTTTGTGATGCTGCCCAAATTCAAAATGATGTCAGTTCACAACCTGTTACCTCTTCTTCTTTATTCCAGTTTCCTGGAAACACAGAATCTGAAGTTGTTAATCTTCTTCCTGTTCATCACTGATGGGTTCGGTTCCGAGCCCTCTGAACAAAGTTGGCCTTATACCAAGCTTGCCTGCACCAAAAACTCTCGAGCTAAGCTGCTACCCACAATGCCCTTCATGTAGTTACCTCAGATCTCGTTTGCCATGCAGCCATATAGCAGTGTTTCACCAAGCTCTCCAGCTAAGTGATTTATCTTTCTAAATTTACAAGTTTTTGTGGAATTTTTTTCCTGTTAGTTACTAGTTCTTTGGTATCTTTCTACACTCATCTCTACCCACAAGTATCCCTTTCGTACCATTGTTGGTATTGGCCCTTCTACCCTTGTGGTATCCCAATACTATTGTTGGTATTTCCTCTTTTCTTCACTTTTTCCTTTTTTGTGCGAGTGTTCGTTATCATGTCTGAGAATAAGGGAACTATGGGGTTTAAACACTGCTCTTGCAGTGGTAAACTCCTGAATATTGACCTTCATGAAGAGTGTGTGTACTGCTTGGGGGTTCCGCATTTGTCAGCGAAACCTCCATGTGTTATTTGTGCCAACTTCAGTCAGCGGATGCTGAATGAGCGACGTAATAAACTGATCCTAAAGGGCCTGCTTTCTTCTCCTTTTTCGGAGGCTGTTTCTGCGACGGAGGTCTCATTCCCTCCTGTGAACAAGAAACGTCCTCGCTTGGATCCCTCTTCACTAGCTGATGACAGGGGTAAAAGCCATAAGCACAAGGCCCATAAGTCCTCTTCCGACCACCGTACTGCCTCCTCTGTTCCGACCACCTCAGCTCCGAGTTCGGCTCCAGTGATGCATACCGATGTCGCCTCGTCAGCACCTACTATGGCACCAACTACAACCTCTGCTCCAACCAGATTGTCTGCCTTCATCTCGGCACTGATATCCGCCATCTCTGTTCCGACAAATACTTCAGAGCCATTCTTAACCTCCACCCCAACTCTGACCTCTGCTCCGAGCCCGTTCTCAGCTCCAACTATTCCTTTGTTACCGGTTTCCAAGCTGGAATCATCGGTGCCGTTCTGTGATACACCACGGACCCTGTGGACCCGTTTGCCGGACAAGCCTGCAGCCCCTTTTTGGACCGGCCTGATTTCCCCTCAGGGGCATCGGTAAGATCCACCAGGAGCCTTTCAGAACTGGATGCAGTGCGCTTTTTTGACCAGCTGCTGACCGCCAGGGAATTTCAAATTTTCCTAGACCCCATCCCATTCCGGGCTTTGGGTCTATTACACCGGCAACCCCTACATACTCTCCTCCCTTGGATCCCTCTACCTGATGTTTTCAGGAGGACCCCCCTTCCTCTGCACCAACAGTAGTGTCTGAGGCCAAAAGGCTCCTTTGGGTGTCAGTTCCGTCGGAACCCACCCTTCCTCAATCCCATGCTTGGGGGGGTTGAACCCTCGGTTCCGGCCACGGTTCCGACCGTGTTGTTGGTTCTGTCTTGGGGTCTGTGGGTGACTACCGCCCCGAGTTTACTTGAGGCTCCTTCCCCAGGGGCTGACTGTGGGGAGCAAGGTGTGACCCCGGTTCCGATATTGTCTTCAGTTCTGGGCTCCCATTCCTCTTCAGGTGGGCCCACTTTCTGGGTGATGGAGAGGGTGTTTGCTTCTAGCAGTTCTCCTACGTCGGTCATCCCTCCAGTTTCTTCTGAGCCACAGCTGTCAAAGGCCACCCCCCCAGGACTCAGAGAATGCAAGCTCCAGGAATCCCCTGTCCAGGGTCGTCTTTGGATGCTTCCACCAAAGAACCCCCTCGGAAATGGGCATGTAAGAGGAAACACATGGACTCCCCAAAGGAGTTCCTCACGGAAGATACGGACTACTATGATGGGGAAGGATTCCCACGGTAACCCCCTGACTATGTCTCTTTTGGAGACATTTTGGAAATATTGAAAGAGAGGGGTGACTGGAAGCCCTCCACTCCTTCCTCGAAGGAATCTGTATTCCTGCAGGACTATCGCTGTCGGCCCTCTACTTCTTGGGTGACCCCCCCCCCCTGCCGATGAGTTGGTTAAGCTCATCGTGCAGCGTGCTTGGAAGAACCCGGACACCACTGAGGCCATCCCTAGGAGATCAGATAAGGTACTCCCCCCCCCCCCCTCCGGAGGATCAACCCCATTGGTCTAAAGGTTTGCCAGTGGACATTATGGTGGTGGTAGCAACCACGAAAAAAGACCTTGCAGAAGAGTCCTGCTGTCCACCCGCTCTACAGAGTCCTGGGTGGGGGACACAGGGAAGTGAGTTTTTGCATTAGCGACCTTTGCAGTTAGGTCTCTGAACTTTTTGGCACATTTTACGAGACTCCAGGG
Source organism: Protopterus annectens (assembly GCF_019279795.1). Classification (NCBI taxonomy): domain Eukaryota; kingdom Metazoa; phylum Chordata; order Ceratodontiformes; family Protopteridae; genus Protopterus; species Protopterus annectens. The sequence goes on from NC_056749.1 coordinate 717,579,725, forward strand.
AGATCTCATCACTGAACTCTCTGGGACCCTCACGGGCCAAGTTTCAGATTGAGCAGGTGATAATGTTGCTTCCCAACTTGCCACCCTAGAGTCAATATCCAACTCGTCCATGAGGTTGCTGTCCCACGCAACTGAAGGAGCGGCTAGAGCTGTGGGTGCAGGCATAGTCATGCGATGTCACGCTTGGATGCACATTTGTGACCTCGCGGACTCCTTCAAGTCTTCCTTTTTAAATGCCCCTATCGAACCATCAGCTCTGCTCGGTGCTAAGGTCAAGGATACATTAAACAGGTGCGAGCAGGACGGGAAGACCTTGTTTGCCATGGGCCTATGCTTTTCCAAACCCTAGCTTTCCTTCTCCAGGAACCAGAGGAGCAGGAAGATGTGGCACAAGAAGTCTCAATGTCCTTTCCATGACGCACATGGTGAAGACTCCCCTTTTGGAGTAGAGGGGTCCCCGGAACCAGGATTCCAGAGATTCCTTCTCGGGGAGACCATATCAGCACTCCTGAAGCACTGCCCGATTGCTTAACTCTGGAAGCAGTTGGGGGGCGTTTTTCTCTGCACCAAGCTGCCTGGCTCCCTCTTACAAACTATCTATGGGTGCAGAGAATCCTTACCAGAGGCTACCATATTCCCCTATTATCTTACCCAAGATCTCTGAAATCCCTTTCCGATGTTCCACCCAGTCAAAGGGAGGCGGCAGCTTCCAAAATACGAAAGCTATGTCAAAAACGAGTCATCCAACAGGTCCCCCTAGACCAGTGCAGATCAGGGTTCTACTCAAGATTCTTTTTGGTGCCAAAGAAGACAGGGTACTGGAGGCCCATTCTGGATCTCAGCCATCTAAACAAATCGGTAGTTCAGACCAAGTTCTGCATGGTCATGATTCAATCCATCCTTCCCTTTCTGTGGGAGGGTGTGTGGATGTGCTCATTAGATCTCCGGGATGCTATCACCACATCAAGATGGACAAGCGCTCCTGGAGCCTCCTTCACTTCCGGTTGGGAGTCCATCACTACCAATTCAGAGCCCTGCTATTCGGTCTCACGATGGCCCTGAGAGTATTCACGAAATGCCTAGCAGTGGTAGCTGCTCATCTGAGACTTCAGGGATTCGAGGCGTTTCTGTACCTAGACAATTGGCTCCTCTCCGCCCCCACCAAGCGTCTACTGATCAGGGCCCTCCGTTACACTGTAGTTCTAGTGAGGTCTCTGGGCATCACCATCCACTTGCAGAAATCCAACCTTCAGCCCTCATAACAATTGGAATTCATAGGGGCAATATTCAGCACTCAGTCAAGTCTGATCTCTCTTCCTCTTCACAGGCTTCAGAGATTAAGGGCACAAGTTCAAGTGATACTCTGTCAAAGAAAGGTGTCTGCAAGGGAAGTCTCCAGGCTCTGGGGTCTATGGCTGCAGCCATCCCTATTGTACCCCTAGCCAGATTGCACATGAGATTACTACAATGGCTCCTTCAGTCCCAGTGGATATCCAATCTTCACCCCCTGAGCTCACAGATTCTCATCACCAACACTTGCAAACAAGACCTCCTCTGGTGGATGAGTACAGATGAAAATCTTTGGTGTTGCCAATTCCAGAGAAAGTCAGTCCAAGGCACGTGGCCCAACATATAGAGGTCAACTTGCATATCAATGTCCTGGAGTTAAGAGCAGTGCCATTGGCGTTGCAAGCCTTCCATCTGGAACGATTGCTATTCAGTCGGACAACATGTCCGTGGTCTGGTACATAAACAGGGAGGGACCAAATCCTATCCCCTATGTCGCAAAGCCATGAAAATCTGACAGTGGGCGATAGCTTCCAAATGCTTTCTGATCCCAATGCATATCCCGGGGAGCTCCAACGTGATTGCAGACAGGCTAAGCAGATGCATCCTCGGTCTTCCTGAGTGGTCTCTGAGTGTGGTGGTGGAAATTTTCGGCCGTTGGAGCCAGCCATGCTGCAATCTTTTCATCTCCCCCTCAAACACGAAATGCAGCAGCTACTTTGCCATCTTTTCCCCTCACGGGGAGTCAGAGAGATGCTTTGATTCATGATTGGCCTACAGGTCTCCTTTATGCTTGTCCTCCGATTCTTCTGATTCTCCTTGTTCTAAGGCAAGCTATTCGGTTGAGAAGCAAAGTGATCCTCAGTTCCCCATTCTGGCCTCATCAAGTATGGTTTCCCTTCCTCCGACCTCATCTGCTACAACCTCACTGGATCCTAGACACTCGTCAGGACCTCTTATCTCACCCACAAGGGCCGACTCCCCCGAGTCTGTCCACTCTCAAGCTGATTGCTTGGTTTCTCCACTTCTGTTAGTTGCCAGGCAGGAATCCCTCTCTTCATCCCTCCCTGATATTATCTTGGCCTCTCACAAACCATCCACCAGGAAACTTTACAGGAACAAATGGAAAAGATTCTCTATTTGGTCACATAAATGGAAGCTAGATCCGTTCTCTGCTCCTGTAGGCTGTATTCTTCATTACCTGGCTGAACTGTTCGACAATGGGGCGTCAGCTTCCACAATTCAAGTCCTAGCAGCGGTTTCCAACTTCCATAATAAATCAGATGGAATCCCGCTTATTTCCTCTCGCCTTTGCAAGACTTTCCTCAAGGGTATTTTCCACAGCAGGCCTCCCAACAGGCAGCCGAAGGAGACACGGAAGCTCTCCTGGGTTCTGCAGTCTCTTTTTCTGCCCCCTTTTGAGCCTGCTGCGACATGTGATCTAAAATTCCTGTCATGGAAATCCTTATTTCTGGCGGCTGTCACCTCAGCCAGATGAATTTCTGAATAGCAAGCATTATGTATCGAGCCCTTATCTGATCTTTCATAAGGACAGAGTATCACTTTGTACTAACCCATCCTTTTTTCCCAAGGTGTTTTGTGACTTTTCGATTAACCAGTCCATTGAGCTCCCTGTATTCTTCCCAAATTATTCAAACAAGGGAGAATACTGCCTCCATTCCTTGAATGGTCATAGACAATTACGTTTCTACCTGGACAGAACTAAATCCTTTTGCAAGTCGGACCAGCTTTTCATTTCCTTTGCGGGTCGTAGAATGGTAGGTGCAGTATTGAAAGTTACTTTGTCTAAATGGCTCAGGGATTGCATTGTCTTCTCATGTTCGCTTACGAATGAATCGAAGCCTGGCCAAATCAAAGCTCAATCAACTAGGGCTATTGCAGTATCGGTTGCCTTCCACTCTAGGGCCTCCGTGGTTGACATTTGTGCAGCTGCCATTTGGGCTAAGCTCCATACATTTATCAAGCATTACAAATTGGATCTGACCTCCAGGGGAAGAGCGGCCTTTGGTTCAATGGTTCACTGGAATGTTCTTCCATAAGGGCCACCCAGGTTCTCCAAGTAGCTGTGGGGATTCTGTCCCATGAACAGTAAGAAAATTAACAACTTCAGATAAAGAAGTTATGTCTTACCATAACGTTCCAACTGAGTTGTTGATCTTTTTCCAGTCATCACACCCTCCCACCGACCCCCTCCAAAGGTTCTTGGTGAATCTTCTGGGTCTTTGTGGTGTCTTAGGGTTTCTGCGCAGAGATGACCTCTGACTTGTTGTTTCTTCTATATGTTGCATGCAAACTCTGTCTGAGGTAAGTGAGTGAAGGGTATTGTGGGTAGCAGCTTAGCTCAAGAGTTTTTGGTGCAAGCAAGCTTGGTATTAGGCCAACTTGGTTCCAAGGGCTCTGAACCGAACCCATCAGTGATGACTGGAAGAAGTTCAACTCAGATGGAACGTTATGGTAAGACATAACTTCTTTTTTAAAGATGCTCGTCATCGCATCTCTGTTCACCCAAACTTCAGGCATTTAAGGTTTTGTGTGTCTGGATGACATTTATCAGTTCTCTGCCTTGCCCTTTGGACTTTCCACTGCACCAGGAGTGTTCACAGAAAGGGTCTTGCTCCAGTTATAGCTTATTGCAGCTAATAGGGTATCCAGAATTTTCCATATTTAGACAACTTGCTTATCTTTGCAGACTCTAATTTTTCAAAGTGTCAGGAATCTCTCACTTGCGTGAGAAATCTCTTAAACTAGGATTTCAAGAGAAGGATCAAATGTCTTTTTTGACTCATCACCTTATTGTTTTCTTGGGGTATCTGCTAAACACCTCAGTTCAAAGAGCTTTTCTTCCACAGGAAAAAATAGATCTATATCTAGATGTATTTCTGAGTTTTTTTTTCACCTAGGCTGTATATATATAGAGATATAGATAGAGATAGAGATGTATATATAGATATACACACACACACATATACATACATACACACACATCCTGGCAAGACACCACATGAGAAAGATAGTGGTATCTGAATTTTTTTTTTGTGCCCACACCGCCGCTGGGGGTTGTCAGAAAAGAAATCACTTGGTAAATGTACCATAACAGTAGATATTCAGATGAGCAGTGCTGCAGTAGCTGCTCACTCCCTCTGTCCACCCACTTGTTTCTTAGTGTGTCGTTCATGCCATGGTGTGGACATTTATTTTTTTTTTGTTCCAAACATTGTCCTTTTGGAGCTCAGCCTCACTCTCTCCATTGATATGAAAGCTCTGAAGGGCTTGGCTCCCAAATCTGTCTTTTTTTAGTCAGCTAAGCTCAAGCTGACTGTTTAGGTGGGTGGAAGATGCTCTGAAGCTTTGGAAGGCTATAACTTATATAACTAAGGCTACTGCAGCAGTGATCATTCAAACCTCTACTGTTATGGTAAGTTTACTTACAAAAATGTTCTACTCTCCCTGTTGTCCTCGTCCATCTGGCTCGTCATCCCTCCTTTCAGATGGTCATCTTTCTTTATTCTTATTTGTGGAGGACTGTAGTGGAACTGCCTGAAGCCTTGGGAAATAGCCTGCTGGCTGTTAGTTTTATCTAGGCAATATATTAATTTCCTTCTTTCACAACTCTCCTTTTGCTGAGGAGCAAATGCAGTCTGCTTGGGTTGTGAAATGTTGTGCATTATGGGAAAGGAGCTCAAGCTTTGGAGAACCACTGTGATATTGCTAGCATCAAATGTATTGAGATCCGTATAACCCAGCTGTTGAGGTGGATGGAGGAGGACAACAAGGATCTAGCTTTATGGTAGGTACTTAACTTTTGTTTCCATAACTCTGTCTGTATTGTTAGCCGATAGCATGCTGCTGAGTAAGCTGTTAGTCAAACTTCCTTTCCAGTTAATGCCAAGGCAAAATGCTATTGAAATATCATTAAGTCCAAAATCCACTAAGAGAAGATTTCTTGCCATGCCTGAGCACATCCAGTTGCTTTTAGAAAAAAAGTTTAAGTATATAGTGACCTGCTCCCTCAAGGTCCATGCAGTTGAAGGAGAAAGTTACTATTTCTGATCAACTGCTTTGGTCCGCTTCCCTGTCGCATACTACATATTTCAAATACTTGCTACAAGTCTGTTGCTGAAGAAATCTGCTGAAAATTGTGTGATGACATTGCATATAGTAAAGTAGTTTAGTTTTATCCGAAGAAGGGGTGTGAGATACGGCCAAGATGGTGATGAGTTGCAGTCGTAACATTGTTTTATTAATCATTATCAAGGTAAATTATTTTCTTGTAGGCTGCTGCTGGTAACCAGAGCTTCTTCGTAATTTACCTTTAGTTTATCAGTAGGGTTGGAAAGGTCCCATCTTTCCTGACTCTTGGCTGAGGCATTGTACATTTTTACTGTTTTGTGGCTGTGGCAGTATATCTTTTTCATCTTGGACTTTGTGGCTTTGGGCATGAAATAGCAATTTTTCTGTCCTGAGACTAGTGTGATGTCACAGAATTTGACACTTGTGTTTTTCCCGTTCCTATTATACTTTTTGGTAGCATTGACTTTCGTATTACAAGCCTTTGCTGACTCCATTATGTTTGCTGTCATTGAAGCTTTGCTGTTAAATGGGTTTTTTTAGTCTTTTACCTCTTTGATGGTTTGGCTGTTTAGGTTTGCAGCGTATTCCATCATGCTATTTAAATTTAAGCGCCATTTAGGTTGTCTGATACTCATTTTATCTAAACATAGCCGACTGAAATAGATTTTCAAGTAAGTCACAGAGATGAAGCCCCCCCCCCCCCCATCACTGCTGGTTTTTATATGTTTATGTATTGTATGGAAATTTTGAATGGTTTGTGTATTGGATCATTTTAAGTGAGCTTAGTCAACATGCAGCCTTATATTCTATGCACCTAGGGTAAACAAACACCACTGTCCACTTTGAAATGGTTTCTGCTGTCTTTATTGGTACTCTTGCGCCTCTTTGAGATGCACTTTTTCTGTGACAGTGCCCCCCAAGGTGTCTCCACATGGAACTGAATGTCATTGTGATGGTCTGAAATTCTCTTGCTCATTTTGTTCATCTTCCCCTTCTGCTTTTTTACTTTCATCTGCCATGCCCATGTGTGTTTGTGATGCTTTGTCAAAATCGTAGTCTTTCCCTTGAGTGTAATGATAGCAGCTAGTTCTTATCTTCCTTTTCAGTATGGTAACTACTGTTGTAAAGTATTTTTGTAATCCTTTATCTTTGCATAAACTCTTCCGGATTGCATCTGGTTTTCCTTTGAGTACAAACTTTCAAAGATGCTGTCAGTAGAATACTGTAGTCTGCAGCATCTGTCCGAGTAGTTTCTCCTCTTGTCATTTTGTTCCAGACTTTTTTTATAGTCTTGTACCACTTTCTATTCAACTTGCTCCAGTAGCTCGTTCCAGTGCCCCACCGCCCTCTCCAAAAACTTGCAGTTGTCATCACAGCTTGTTCCTTGGCATTAGCCCTTTCTCCAAGCCCATCCCCACTGTTCTCCTTACTGTCCTTATCTGCAACTCTTGAGTTGCATCTCCCCATCTCTTTTCACCATCAGGAAGAATATAGCCAGCTCTGTTAGTTGCTACTGCATTTCCTTAGCTGTTCCAGTCCATACCTTCTCAGTCTGTCATGTTATGCCTCCCTCAAACCACAGAAAAGTCATTGATCCTACTCTGGATGTTTGAAAAGTGCTGTGGGCTACCTAATACACAACGCATATGCAGCATTATGCAGAAGCAGATCTCACACACAAATACTTGTGCTAGCATGTGTGTGTATTTTGCGTAACTAGGATTTGGTTTAGTGTGTTGTAACTTACTGAACTGCGTTTAAATGCACTTATTCATTGACTGACATCCTTCCAGATGTTCATCATGTTACACTGCTGCAGTCATTACACTTGGGTTACTCTGCCGTCAGGCGGTCCTTCAGTCGGCCTGAGTTCCAAAGTCTTGGTCCGGCGTCGGTTGCTGTCACTTCTTCCCTGACGTCAGTGCGACAGGGGTATATAAGATGCAGCCAATGCCATTTTCTTCCGTCTTTCTTGCCGTGCGTTGTCCGAAGCAAAAGCAGTTCGCAAGTGCCGGTTGGCCAACTCCTGAGATTTTCATTCCGAATCCAGAATCGAAGTCTTCTACAAAGCTAAGTACCCCATTGGGGAAACTTTTTCTTGCCTCAGACCGATGTCAGTAAAAGTTAATAACTGTATTTCTTGTGGGAAGCAAATACCTCATAAGGATTTCCATTCTTATTTTATCCCATGCCTAGGCCCAGACCACGACGTCACTGGTTGTCGGTTTTGTGCTAGGTTTAACAAGCGTACTATTAAACGTCTGTTTGATTTTGCCCGACATTATTTTGGCAGAAAATTCAATTACACCATGCCGTCGGAACTACTGACGACTGGAATACATAAAAAGCACAAAGACAAGGACAGGCATCCGAGGCCCAAAACTGACGACAAAGCCTCTTCTAGGCCAGTCGCCGGTTCTCCGGTTTTCAGCGAGGTGCCTTCTCAGCCCCTGACAACCGCTTCTTTAGAACCACAGGCCGCCTCTGACTCCCACGTGGAGATGGCTGGGCCTTCAGATGCACAAGATTTTCAGCCTACCGAGATTAACCCTTCAGAGGGATCCGGAGTAGCTGAACAACCCGAAGCTTCAGAGGATGTTTTCAGACCTAATCAGTTAACCATTAAATCTTCTGCCAAGTCTAAACCTCCTTTAAAAACAAAGAAACAAATGCAATATTCACCATGCCTAAGAAACAAATGCTCAAAATGGCCGAAGACCTAATCACTCTGATCAGGGGGTCCCATCCCCCTCCTGATAAAAGGCCTAGACAGGATGCAGACTATGACTCATTCAAACAGATATCCATCTCTTCAGATTAATCCTCAGACCTAGGATACTCTTTACCCCCTTATGAGGATTCTGATGCTGAGGAATCAACTCCTTCAGTCTCTCCGCCTGAGGACTACTCCTTTGGGGAAACCTTGCATACCATGAGGGAGCATTTCCATTGGGAGGGCCAGGATTACTCAGAATCCAAGAAAAGGCTCTGAGATTTCCTTTTATTACCCCAACACAGACCCCTTGCTATTCCGCCAGTGTTAGATATTGTGGATGATGTGTATACTGAATCCAGTTTAAATCCTGATTCTTTACCTCCTGCTCCAGTTAAGCCAGACAGATACTGCAGAGTCCCTGACTCTCACAAATTTCTTTATGAAAGCCCTGTTACTGACCCTGCAACTATTTCTCAGGGCCCCAGAGGGGTAAAGGCCTCTTCAGCAAAGAATCCAGTTCCCTCTGACAGAGTCCAGAGCATTAGACAGATGGAGGAAGAAAGTATATACATCTGCAACTTTAGCAATGAGGGCCTTAAATTGCCCGTTTCACATGTTAAAAATATCAGCAATATTTGATGTCTTAGTTGAAACAAAAATGCTTCCAAACTCAGATCCTCCTAATTATAAGGAAATGCAGGATTTATTGCATACAGCTGAACAAGTGGGAAAACATACTTTGCAATGTGGTTTTGATTCATTAGAGGCCTCCTATAGAGCAGCAGTTACAGGATCTGTCAGAAGACATGCTTGGTTAAAAGCACATACATTACCAGATCATGTTAAAGCAAAGCTATTGGATGCACCTTTGCAGCAGGATGTGTTATTTGGAGTTAAGGCAGAAGAGGTATTAAAGAAAATGGAGGATAAGGCAAAATCTATGCAAACGGTGAAGGATTTCTTACTGGTTCAGCCTCCTCGATTTAGCAGAAATTGGCCAACAAAGAATTGGTCCTTTCCAGTTACAGACAGACCTCAAAGGGGCAGATACAGACGTCCAAGAGGTAGAGGTCAACCACAAGGTCCTTAAGGCCTCGACAATGGGGTGCATCAACCCAGAAAGAAAGGGAAGACAGGCCCCCAACCTTATAAAAAACAGCCCTAACTACTTCCCACTACAGCTGCCAAATAGTTCTCTCTTGGCAGCCTCCTTGGGAGGAAAGCTGGCACTTTTCTATCACAATTGGCATATGATCACCAAAGACAAATGGGTTCTCAACATTGTATCTCAAGGTTACAGGTTCCACTTTCACACTCTGCCAAGGGTAAAAGGAATGCCAAATATGCCACCATATCAATGGGCAGAGGCTCAAAGACAAATTACAGCACTCATGGACATGAGAGCAATTCATAAGGTACCAACACAGGAACAAGGACAAGGATTTTACTCGAGACTCTTTCTGGTTCCCAGAAAGGACAAAGCCTGGAGGCCCATTCTGGATCTTTCTTCTCTAAACACTTACCTGGATGTTCCAAAATTCAAAATGTTGATACTACAGCAGCTTCTTCCCATGCTGGGCAAGAAAGCTTAGCTCATAACTTTAGACCTCAAGGAGGCATACCTGCATGTCCCTATCAGACAAAACTGCAGAAGATACCTCGGATTCATAGCTGGTTCAATGCACTACCAATTCTCTGCACTGCCCTTTGGCTTATCTACTGCGCCCAGGGTCTTCACAAAGTGCCTGACACCAGTAATTGCATTTTGCAGACAGAAAGGAATTCAAATTTATCCTTACCTGGACGACTGCCTGATTCAAGCAGAGAGCAAGGGCATTCTTTTAAAGCATCTGGCGTTTGTAAAAAAGTTAAGTTGCCTAGGGTACACAGTAAACAAAAAGAAGTAAAAACTAGTGCCCTCACATATTCCTGGGTGCCAGCTTGAATACAATGGCCCAGATGACTTATCTCACACCAGACAAGCAAGGACACAACTGACTCAATATTTTCAATTGATGGCAACAAAGACCCAACTCTCTGCAGGCCTTGGGTTACATGGCATCTTGCATACTATTAATTCCATATGCCAGACTGCAAATGAGGAAACTACAATGGTACCTAAAGAGTGTCTGGTCTCAACAGTGTCAAAATTTGGAAACCGTAATACGACTAATTCCTTGCCTTCAACAGGAGTTTCGATGGTGGGCTCAAGCTTGTCACCTCAACAAGGGACAGCCTTTCACTCAACCCACAGCCAGGCAAACACTGACAACAGATGCATCGGATTACACCTAGGGAGCACACATGGCAGGAAAATGTATTCAGGGCAAGTGGCCCGCAGAACAAAGGCATCTTCACATCAATCAAAAAGAGATGCTGGCTGTACAAAATGCTCTCATAGCTTTCAAGGACCTTCTGCGTCTAGGACAACTACTACTAAAGACAGACAACACCACAGTTATGTGGTACATAAGCAAGGGGGGACACTCATTCTTATCCCCTCTGCAGACAGGTCATGACCTTGTGGAACACAGCCCTATCAAGTTCCAAAGACATGCATCTGGAGCATTTCTCCCCGGGCCTCTGCTGAAAACAGGCTCTGTGGAACCTAGTCGGACTTTCCCGGTTAACAAATGATAAATAAAATAAATAAAAAAATAAGTAAAAGTTCATCTGCAAGCACAATTCCTGCCAGGAGAGAAAAACACACTGGCAGACGACTTAAGCAGAAACATCATGGATCCGCACGAGTGGAAGTTACATCCACAAATATTCAGAATGATAACACAAAAATGGTGGAGCCTGGACATAGATCTGTTTGCATCCCCAATGAACTGCCAGCTTCAGAAATTCTGCACAAGGACTTACCACCCACAAGCATGGAAAGTGGATGCCCTCTCATTCAGCTGGAAAAACCTACAAGTATATGCTTTCCCACCACTACCTCTCCTTCCAAAGGTACTCATAAAAGCCAGGCAAAAGGAGCCAAAGATGATCCTGATTGCCCCAGACTGGCCACGCCAGCACTGGTACCCCATATTAAAGAACTTAGCACAAGGTCCACCCTGGATTTTGCCTCAAATCCCACATCTTCTGACTCCGCACAACAATCAGATATTTCACAGCCAGCTAAAGACTCTAAACCTGGCTGCATGGAAGATTCCTTAGTCAAGCAAGCAATGCCTCTCTCCAAAGCTGTTATGGATGTCATTCTGGAGGCCAGAAGGCCTAGCACCAGGAAAGCCTATTTGGATAAATGGAAGAGATTCTGTGCCTGGAACCAGGCTCACAACCTTGACCCTCTTGTCCCAAATATTCCTCAGCTGCTACAATATTTAACTGAGACGATGGACAAAGGCCTCTCCTTTTCATCTCTCAAGATCCACGCCTCTGCCATCTCTGCTCATTACAACACAGACCCAACAATTTTTTCTAACCCCGTGCTAAAACAGTACCTCAGAGGAGCAAAAAACATAAGACCGTCCCGTAGAGCACCTACTCCAACTTGGGACCTCAACTTCGTGTTGGAAAAATTAACTTTACCTCGTTTTGAGCCAGCTAACACAGCAGATTTAAAATATGTCTCCTGGAAAACTGCTCTGCTCCTGGCAATAACCTCAGCACGAAGAGTTTCAGAACTACAGGCACTAATGGCAGTGGAATCTTTCATCATTTTTCACCAAGACAGGGTGTCTTTAAGAACAAACCCTACTTTTATGCCAAAGGTGGTATCAAGTGTGGCTCTAAACCAAACTATTCACTTGTCAACTTTTTCTCCAAACCCACAGAATAAAGGGGGGAGACTTCTGCATTCTTTGGACATACACAGGCAGTTACGTTTCTACTTGGACAAAACCAAAGCTTTCAGAAAAACTGAGCAATTATTGGTAGCATATGCTGCAGGAGCACAGGGAAAAGCCATTTCAAAACAGACCATTTCAAAATGGATAGGACACTGTGTATACGTTTCTGCTATACACACCATGGGAAAACTGTACCTAACAGCATTAGGTCTCATTCCACCAGGGCAACAGCCACTTCAACTGCCTACTTAAGAGGAGTACCTACCAAGGACATTTTGGAAGCAGCAACTTGGAGTTCTGTACATACCTTCAGCAAGCATTACCATCTGCCTCTTTTTACTCTAAATCCAGAGCTGGCTTTGCCACTGCAGTGCTGCAGGACCTTATAGCCACCCTTAATGCCTTATAGAACCAGCCACCCTACCTCAGCTTTGGGATTCTACCCAAGTGTAATGACTGCAGCAGTGTAACACGGTGAACATAGTACAGTTTTGTACCCACCATAAATGTAGATGTTCAAGTGTATACACTGCTGCAGTCCAGGATGTTCTTCATTCCACATTGCTGCAGTCCTAACTATTGGGTAGTCCGCTGTCCAGTCGGCCCGAATACCAAAGTATATGGCTGACGTCGGTCAGGGCGCATTAGACTGACGTCAGTACATCAGGGTACTAATGCGCATGACCGACGTCATATCCTCAGTCTTTTTTGCCGCATGGTCCGATGCAGAAGCAATTTTGCGAGTGCAGGTTGGCGTTCTGAAAGTTTCTGAAGTCAGAGTTTCAGACCGAATCAAAGTTGGCTAAGTACCCGTTGGGAATATTTTGGTTTTTCTTGCCTCAGTATTTAACCGGATGTCAGAAAAAGTGAATAACTGTATTTCTTGTGGGAAACAGATACCTCATAGGGATTACCATACTTTGTGTATACCTTGTTTAGGGCCTGAGCACGGCGTTGTTGGATGCCGCTCTTGTGCTAGATTTAACAAACGCACTATTAAGAGAAGGTTAGACTGTGCCAGGTTAGTTTTTGGGAAGCGTTGTAATTATAAAATGCCGCCGGATGCTCCGGCGCCTTCGACCAAAAGCGCAAGGACAAGGAAGTAAAGGCTAGGGTGGAAGAACAGACAGTCCCAGACGGCGGTTCTTTAGAAGGCTCAGTGGAGCCGAAGGTTCTGCCAGGAGTTTCTTTGGAGTCTCAGGAGAGACTTTACTGTTACAGGATGTATCCTCTCAGGAAGTAGGCCAGGCTGAGGGGCTTCTCAGGTGGCTGTTCTTCCTCTCTTCCTAAGGTGGTTAGAGCCTCCCCTTCTGTTTCCAAGGCTTCTTTGAGAGGCAGGCCAAGTTTAGCTTCAGTGGGGGTTTCTCCTAGTGCTTCAGGGTCTTTGCCTAAGAAACATATGCTTAAAATGGCAGAGGATTTGATTACTATGATTAGAGGTTCTATGCCCCTCCTGATAAGAGGCCTAGGGTGGAACCTGAGTTTGAGAGTTTTGAGCAATGTTCGAGGCTTCTGAGTCTTCGGCTGAAGACTTGCAGGAGTATCCTCCTTATTCTGATTCTGATGTGGATGATTCTACTCCTTCAGCTTCTCCTCCTGAGGATTTTTCTTTTCAGAGACTCTGCATTCCATGAGGGAGCATTTTAAATGGGAAGGTCAAGATTTCTCTGATTCCAGGAAGAGGCTTAGGGAATTCTTGTTTTACCCCAGCATAGGCCTTTAGCTATACCTCCTGTTCTGAATGTGGTGGAAGATGTTTTTGCAGAGGCTTCCTGAATCCTGATTCTTTGCCTCCTGCCCCAGTTAAACCGGATAGGTACTATAGGGTGCCTGAAGCTCATAAGTATCTTTTAAGAGTCCTAGGGCAGACCCGAAACTGTCTCTCAGGGGCCTAAAGGTGTGAAGGCCTCTGTTGTTAAAAATCCTGTTCCTCCTGATAAAGAGGCAAGGGCTTTGGATAGATGGGGAAAGAAAGTGTATACTTCTTCCACTTTAGCCATGAGGGCGTTGAATTGTCAGTTTCACATGTTAAAATATCAGAATTATCTCCTTTCACAATTGAAATCTAAGGTGGATGCTCTGGCAGAAGGTATTGAGTGTAAAGAGCTGCAGGATTTAGTTCATGTGTCTGAACAGGTGGGTAAACATTCCTTGCAGTGTGGTTTTGATGCTATGCAGGCCTCCTCGAGGGTGGCTGCCACTGGTTCTGTTCTTCGTAGGCACGCCTGGTTGAGAGATCAGAATTTAGCTGAGCATGTTAAAACAAGGATTTTGGATGCTCCTTTACAGTCTGATGTGTTGTTTGGTTCGCCTGTGGAAGCAGTTTTAAAGAAAATGGAGGACAAGGCTAAGTCTATGCAAACTGTTAAGGATTTTTTGCAGGTGCAGCCTCCAAGTTTAGTAGAAATTGGCCTACTAAGGGATGGACTTATCCTGCTTATGATTCCCAGTCTAGGGGTAGGTCTAGGCGTGGTAGGGGCAGAGCTCAAGGTTCTTTTAGGCCTAGGACAGGGAGTTCCCCTGCTCAGACTTCTGGTGAGGGCAGGGGTCAGTCCTTTCGTAAGCAGACCCAATGACCTGCCTTTTCAGCTGCCAGTACATTCTCGCCTGGCAGCACCTTTGGGAGGAAGGCTGTCTCTTTTCAAAGAAAATTGGGATTTAATTACCCAAGACAGATGGGTTCTGGATATCATTCACCACGGTTACAGGTTTTATTTCCATACCTTGCCTCCTTTCAAAGGCATGCCAGACATTCCTCCTCTACAAAGAACAGAGGCTCACAAGCAAATTTCTCTGTTGCTCCAAATAGGGGCCATTCAGCCAGTTCCTGTGCCAGAAAGGGGCCTAGGATTTTATTCTCGCCTGTTCCTAGTACCAAGAAGGGGAACACGTGGAGACCAATTTTGGATTTATCTATCCTCAACACTTATCTGGACATTCCCAAGTTCAAAATGTTGACGTTACAACAGCTTTTACCTCTGCTGGGCAAAGATCACTGGATGGTAACTTTAGATCTCAAGGAAGCTTACCTTCATGTGCCTATAAGACTAAGTTGCAGGAAGTATCTGCGTTTTCGAACTGGAAATTCTCATTATCAGTTCTCTGCATTGCCCTTTGGCTTATCTACTGCGCCCAGAGTATTCTCAAAGGTTCTGGCTCCAGTGATAGCTTACTTCAGGCTAAAAGGAATTCAAATTTATCCTTACTTGGACGACTGCCTGATTCTGGCTCAAGAAAAGGAAGACCTTCTACAGCATTTGGAATATGTCATAGCAGTGCTAAGATGCCTAGGGTATTCTGTGAATGAAATAAAGTCCAGTCTAGTACCCTCTCAAGACATGTGCTTTCTGGGTGTGAGACTGAATACAGCAGTCCAGATGGCCTTTTTAACCCCGGACAAACAAAAGAATCTTTCCAGTTACTTCCATCAACTATCTCTTCAGTCCGGGCTGACTGCAAGGACAGTCCTTCAAGCCTTAGGGTTCATGGCATCTTGTATTCTGGTGCTTCCCAATGCCAAACTGCATATGAGGAAGCTGCAATGGTATCTCAAAATGTATGGACACAGCACTGCCAGGATTTGGACACTGTCATTCAAATAATACCTTGCATTCAAAAGGAATTTTTGTGGTGGGCTCAGGAATGTCACCTAAACAAGGGACTCTCTGTGACCCGGCCAGAGGCGAGTCAGATTCTAACGACAGATGCCTCAGACATTGCTTGGGGAGCTCATCTAAATAGAAAGTGGATACAAGACAAGTGGCCTGCCAGACTACAGCATCTACATATCAACATGAAGGAGATGTTAGCAGTCCAGTTTGCATTAATGGCTTTCAAGGAGTTACTTCTTCCAGGGCAGGTGTTGATTCTAACAGACAACACAACTGTCATGTGGTACATCAACAAACAAGGGGAACACATTCTTACCCATTGTGCAGGCAAGCAATGATTTTATGGGAGACTGCGCTCAGCTTGCAACTAACTCTTCAGGCAAGGTTTCTGCCGAGCACAGAACTCCTTAGCAGATGTGTTAAGCAGACAAATCATGGATCCCCACAGTGGAAACTGGATCTTCATGTATTTCAAAATTGACAGTGTCATGGGGAACTCCAGACATAGATCTGTTCGCTTCTCCACTAAACCACCAGCTGCCAAAGTTTTGCACAAAGAGGTTTCATCACACAGCTTGGAAAGTGGATGCTCTTTCTTTCAGTTGGAAAAATCTTCATGTGTATGCTTTTCCACCTCTGCCTCTTCTCCCAAAGGTGCTTCTAAAGGTCAGACAAGACAAGCCAAGGATGATTTTAATAGCTCCAGATTGGCCTCGGCAGCACTGGTACCCATTACTGAGGAGTCTGGTAAGGAAGCCTCCATGGCCTTTACCCTTGATTCCACACCTGTTGTCTCAGAGGGACGGTCACCTGCTCAATGTCAAGCTTCACTCTCTTCATCTAACAGCCTGGCATATTCTGTTTTGAAAGACAGCAGGTCTCAACTTCCTCAACAAGTTTTAAATGTGATTATGGAAGCCAGAAGACCTAGTACAAGAAAAGTGTACGCAGAAAAATGGAAGAGATTTTTATTTTGGAGTGCAGCAAATAATTTGGAGATTTCTGAGCCTAATTTGAGTGTGGCTCTTCAATATCTTACTGAGTTATTGGACAAAGGTTTGTCTTTCTTCCATTAAGATTCATGCTGCAGCAATTTCAGCTCACTATGATTGTGACCCACCATTGTTTTCGCATCCTTTGTTCAAGCAATTTCTTAGAGGGGCAAAGAATATAAGACCCCCGAGAGCTCCTACTCCTGCTTGGGATCTCAATTTTGTGTTGGAGAAACTTACTCTACAACCTTTTGAGCCTCGGCTACTGCTGAATTGAAATACTTGTCATGGAAGACTGCTTTTTGTTGGCCATTACTTCTGCAAGAAGGGTTTCTGAGTTGCAGGCCCTTATGGCGGTAGAGCCTTTTTGATTTTTCATAAGGATAGGGTATCTTTACGTACTAATCCTTCCTTTATGCCTAAGGTGGTTTCTAGTGTGGCTTTAAACCAAACTATTCATTTGCCTACTTTTTATGCAGATCCCCAAAATAAAGGGGAAAAGATTTTGCACACTTTAGATGTACACAGGCAATTGCGTTATTATTTGAGCAGGACTAAGGATTTTAGGCAGTCTCAGCAGTTGTTTGTTTCTTTTGCTTTGAGTTCGCAGGGCAAGCCTGTGTCAAAACAAACGATTTCTAGGTGGATTGGGTTTTGCATTGCATTTTGTTATTCCCATCATGGCAGAGATTCCAGCTGGGATTAGGCCTCATTCCACTAGGGCTACTGCCACTTCAACAGCATTTCTAAGGGGGGTGGCAACTAAGGATATTTTGGAGGCAGCTACTTGGAGTTCAGTGCATACTTTCTCTAAGCATTATCACCTTCCTCTCTACTCTAAGTCTAGGGCTGGTTTTGCCACAGCTATTTTGCAAGGCATGTTGTCAGTTCCTGCTTCCTTATGATTTGCCAGCCTCCCTTACCTCTGCTTTGGGATTCTACCCAATAGTTAGGACTGCAGCAATGTGGAATGAAGAACATAGTACAGTTTTGTACCTACCATAAATGTAGATGTTCGAGGATCCACATTGCTGCAGTCCAATTTACCCTCCCTCCTTCCCCTCTGTGTTTAGGGGTGATTGTGTAGGTGAGGTTATATTCTGGTAATTTTGTATATATTGTACATAGTTTTGGCCTTATCTTTTCAGGGTCTTCTGACATCTGGGGCAAGAAAAGACTGAGGATATGACGTCGGTCATGCGCATTAGTACCCTGACGTACTGACGTCAGTCTAATGCGCCCTGACCGACGTCAGCCATATACTTTGGTATTCGGGCCGACTGGACAGCGGACTACCCAATAGTTAGGACTGCAGCAATGTGGATCCTCGAACATCTACATTTATGGTAGGTACAAAACTGTACTTTACCCTCCCCTCCTTCCCCTCTTACTTGATGGCACGTACATAAGTTTTCTACCCTTTACTACCTATGGGGAGTATTTGCTGGTAACTGAAAGTTGTTGATTGCTTTTCTTATGTATGTTTTATTAGAAATTTGCATTGCCTACCTATTTGGGGACACCTGACATCTGGGGCAAGAAAAACTGAAGAAAATGGCATCGGCTGCACTGACGTCCAGGAAGAAGCGACAGCAACCGATGCCGGACCAAGACTTTGGAACTCAGGCCGACTGAGGGACCGCCTGACGGCAGGGTAATGCAAGTGTAATGACTGCAGCAGTGTATACACTCGAACATCTACATTTATGGTAGGTACAAAACTGTACTATTTAGCCCTAGTGTAAGCAGATGCAAAAAGAAGCTAGACTCCTATTCAAGAGAAAAAAGATCTGATTAGTTTAATTCAGGCTTCCTGTGCAGAGTACAAAGATCACAGTACCAGGGGGATTCATTTGTCGCAATCTAAAAGAAGCCCCCCCCCCTCCCAAGCAAAGTTCTCAAGTGAAAAATTGCGGCATATCTTTATAAAATAGTTTTCTGTAATTCACTTTCAAGGAAAAAGTGATGAGTAGACACTGTGGTATAAACCAGAACAAAATGCTGTAATTGTGTCTACCAGGAACTAGTAACAAAGCAAAGTGGTGAACTGAGACATTCCTGAGAATTTTATATTAGCTGCACTACCATCTAATTGTAGAATAGTGTCATGCAGTTTCAGCCCTGAAATGTTGTCTTGCAATAAGATCTATCCATTTAAGCATAAACAAAGTATATTTTAAAAGCATGTTCTTTACCTACTGGCAAGAGAGAAAAAAATTCTCATTCTTTTCAGAAACATTTTACATACAAGATCCTGAATTTAAGAGACAGAGCCAAAACTAAGAGGGGCAAAAGCCTAAAATCTATGACAGTATTTTACATATTACAGTAATTTGCTTAAAAAGTTAATAGAGTATTTTCTGAACAAAAGAAGTGTGACATTGTATCTGCCAAAGTTGAGTGACTGTAATCCTTGCTGATTTACAAGAAAATCCGAATTAAAAAAATAATTAACAAGGGATAGGGCAAAATCGGGTACAGTTGGCAAGTATGTTGCCCACCTGTTAGAACTAATTAGAACTTCACTGAGGCTGAGTTTTCATTCTACAGGTTATGATGAATGCCAGGTTGAGTAGCCAGTAGTGGAAGATTATGTACTGCTAGGGGAAATCTGAGCTGAGCGAATACTCTTTGTTAAAATAAATTTGCACATAAAAAAATAGCAGTGATGAAATTATCTCCATGTGTTTAGCAAGGAAATACTATTTTTTTATCAAAGCACAGAAAGGTATGTTTAAATTAAAAAAAAAAAAAAAATTTTAACATTTTATTAAAGTTTGCAGTTGTGATACCTGGCTATCCATTTTAAAGCTGTTCACATTTGTTTCTTAAAGGAATTTTAAGTATTTAGTTAATCGGCTGGGATGCATGGGTCCATTTTTTATAGCTTGGATCTTCCTGGAAGGAGTAAAAGAATTGGTAAGAAGCTGTTCATCTTTGGTAATTGGTAGAACTGCATGCTACAGATGTTAAGACTGCTCAGCACCTTGAAGCTCTCTTCAGGCTGATTACTCCTTTCCTAGCTCCCAAGTGTGATGTTTGGCTCCCACTTCTCTAGTTCTTTGTCACCGTGCATCAAGTTTGGTCACAAAGAATTGCTTTCAGGTGTTTACTCAAGTTGTTTTATAAAAATATATATATATACTCCCAACGGTGCCCAGTGTAGAATTACTCAAGATCATTTAGGTTAACCCCCGTTCTGATGTTAAATTTGACAGTTTTTTCTCCCCTTGCTTCCTTTTTAGTGTACAAGTTCATCTATCAGCACCATTCCAGAACTATTATTCATACCCTGGTCATTGGGCCCATTACACTAAATGACTGGCATTTTGTTTGTTTTGCTTAGACAGCAGCATAGCTCTACAGATTGTCCAACATACAACAAGCATGCATTGATCTAAACAACTAAGACATATACATAACCGCCTTTGAAATAACCGTTCTATAGTAAAAATAAAATAAATAAGACTTAAGATGAGGGTCGTACAGTAAACACAATTATAGTTCCTTAAAATCATCGATATATTTTGAATGTAAAGTTTGTCCACAGTGACCATTTATATGTGACCTTCATACTGAGTCTTCATCTGGAAGTGAGAGTTCTAATGAGGAGGGTTTATTCATTAGTATTGCTAAACCATGGCATGAGGGTGGGAGGGTAGATACCCAGTGCTTGTTAATGCACTTTTTTAGTTACAGTTAGCAACCAGTTCAGCAATCGAAGATGAGAAGAACCCAAAAGGAAAAGCAAACAAATTAGTTTATGGGATTTTAACCGAATCATTATTAAAATGACATTTCAGAAAAGCTTGTTACATACTTTATGAAAATGATGTTGTCTACGCCTCAGAGATTTCCTACCCTGTTTTGGACTCTGAATCTGGCCTGTCATTTCTTTTTGCAAGAGGCCAGTAAAGCAGATCAGGGCCCTGATTAATAATTTTTTTTTTTGCATCAAAATTAACCTGCAGGCTGGCTTCAACACCTGAAGTCTCCCAATCCCCAACTTACTTGGAAACTGGTCTCGTCCTCTCTACAGTGACACTAAAGTCAACACAGGTAAAGATGGATGTGCTGCCAAGTCTGCATGTCACAAGACCAAATGGAGAGCCTGTTACCGGAACTCTTCCCCTCTAAACTCAGTCAGACTAGCCAGTAAAGTGCCTCTGCACGGACTTTGGTGTGACAAGAAATGAATAACAGCCACTTAGTCTCCTGTTCCTTGAACAAAGTGGTGTGGAGAAAAGTTCACGGAGCTGTCAGCTTTTGCCTCCTTTCTGCTGCATTCTTCTTTTACAGCCACATGTACACAGGATAATGTTGTTGGTGATTAAACTGTTGGATTGAAAGCCTACTGCCCAGCAACCATTTTACAGGCTGCAGTGCTATTCCTCAGGCAGGTCAGCATGTAGTCAGCTCCATGCCAGCCTTGATACTTGATGGCATCAGGTGTGTTGAGCAGATAATTCCAGTGCTGGTCTTTCTTGGCATTCTTTTCTCAACTCTTACCCAGCGTTTAAACCACAGCCTACACATTCTTGGTACTAATGTCCCAGTTTGTGTCACAGCAGATTGTCAGAATGATGCTGACTGAGTTGATGGTGCAGCCTTATACACACACTATATATGACTGTATAGTAGACTGTATCCATAGTGAAGCTACAGCAGACTTGGTATATAATCTCATTGGTGAATGCACATACTGCATTAGATCAGACTGTGCCACAGTGATTTCCAGGAAGTCCTTTGCAGTTTTCCCTGGTGCCAGACACATTCTTAAGTGATTCACCGTTGTAGTAGTCTGAATGGTATGGGTTTACCTCTCCTTTGTCAGCCAGCTTCTTAAACCTTCGGTGTCTTCCTTGCACTCCACCTGCCTTCTGGCTTCAATGTTCTGTTAATGTTGTTAGATGTGTGCCTCCCCTCAGCAAAACCACATTAATCCATAGCTGTCATTTGTGACAGCACCCTAGCCATGCTCTTAGCTAGTATAGACTTGAGCACTTTATACTCGTGGTTCAAAATTTGATATTGGTCTATATAAAGCAGAGTGAGGGGTCGTTACCTACCACAGCTTTCTTCAAGATGCTGGTGCTCTTTCTCATTTTAAAATATTTTTACAGTACTTTCCAGATCATTATCACTTTCACCCCTTTTAACTTCAGTACTTCACAGGAGTACATTGTGTTCCTGGAGACTTCCCTGTTGATTATGTATCACTATTTTTATTTTATCCCTCCTGTCTTGGGCATTAATATTGAGCCTCATCTTCCTCTAACCTTGGTGTAGTCAAGTGTTCTATAAATGTTTCCATTTGTGGCTTTTCCTAGGTTACCCATACCTCTGCTTTACACATACTTTAATAAAAATTGTGAAACCTCTTTGTACCTCTGTAGGGTCTCTGGTTATTTTTCTTGTCAAAGGCTCCCTACGTTTGGCAACTATTCTTTCTATTTTGTCATGCCCCAGTCTTTGTGCCAATAGGCTTTGTACTCTGGAGTTGTCAGAAAAAATCCTTACTCGACAACAACCTTTCTAAACTAATGCATATTATCCAGATGTGCCTTTGCTTTCCCATTTGCACTCAACAATTGCTTCTCTTCTTGTTCAATAAGTTTCATCTTTGTCTGCAGTGATTTTAACTTTGATAACCCCACTACATCATTCCTGTTACTTTTTCCTACATTACCACTCTCTCATATTGCTACCATATTTTTAAATTCTATTTTCATGTCTTCTGTAGATACAGTATCCCTCTGAAGAAATTTGCATCTTCCCTAATAACGCTTGAATTATTTTCACTATCCATTCCTTAAAATTCTTCTTTTTATCAAATAATTGGGAACACGCCAGTGTCTAACTTTCACTTGATTAGCCTACTTCTTTATCTGAAATAGTTATTGAATATATTTCAAAGCTTGAATATATTTCAAAGCTTTCAATTAAATACTCATGCTGCTGTAAAATTTAATATTTATCAAGTCTAACCCAGTTGTTTTACTTTTGGGAATAATATGTAAATTCTGTCTCCGTTCCTGCTAGTAAGTTCACATCTTCCATTCCAAGTATTCTCCCTACTTTTTCCAGACATCTGCTCTCTGTTATTTTCTTCTGTGTCCCCCTGTCTCTAATATATCCTGTCTGTTGCAGATCAGTTTCCAGTCTCCACCCTTGAATAATCATCCCTGCTGAAAGCTAATTACTGATGCAGTAATTTTGGCAAGCACCTTATTAGTAGTTTAGGTGGAATATAGGTATACATGTGTAATCCTCTGTCCCTGCCAAGTAGCCTGTTATTGCCGCTGTTATTGCATTTCTTCTCCCCTTTTATCACAATGGGAGCCCCTCTCACATTGTGTTATTACCTCTTTTTCCTTTGTCATTGATCATCTGTTGAATATCCATTCTGAAATCCTTTCTTTGCCAGTTCATATGCTCATTTCTATCCAGGTGTGCCTACTGTGATTTCAGACACCAAGTACTAAGAAAGTAGGCTAGGTGTAAAGAAACATAATTAAAAAGGAAACTACCACCAACAGCAAGTCTCCAGGAAACTGTAAACAGAACTGGAGGAGGAGTCCTATTTAAGGATTCCAAAAAGTTAAAGCTCCTTACAAAGTGACCATGATCTCAACTGACTAGCAATCAATATGTTATCTGCCTTTTTCCTATCTTCTACATGGGGTCTGGGTGTCATGTCAGCATTTACCATTTCTCTCTATTCAGTGCCACTCTTGCCTACCACACAGTCCATGCACCACTTTGCAGGATGCGCTCGTTTCCTCTTGCCGCCTTCCTGTTGGTCCCAGATCTTCACACCAGATTGTCTTCTGCTTTTCTGCACATATGCCCGAGCCACTGTAATCTGTTCTCTTTGAGCTTTTGTGCAACTAGAGCTACTTTGGCTTCTGCTCTTGTGCCCTCATTTCTTCATCTGTCTTGCAGTGAGAATCCTACCACCAGTCTCTGGTACTTCATCTGCATCACATCTAGCTTCCTCAACTAATCTGTCTTTGCTCCCCAGTTTTCTATACCATACAGTAGTACTGGTGGCATTACCGTTGTGTACACCTTACTCTTCGGCTTCTTGTGTATTCTCTTGACACATACTACACCTGACACACTGTGCTAAATGTCAACAGCCCCTCTGATTCTGCTGTTAACAAGCTCTTCAAGGAAGAGCAACCCTGCCTGGTGGATAACCACCATTAACAGGCTTTACAATAAAAGGAAGAAACTGCTATCTAAGAGTAAGAAGGAGCAGGTGTTAAAACTGGAGACACTCCCTCTTCAGCTTAAATAAGCAAATAAGATTTATTGTTAAGTCCTCCAAGGCAAACTTCAAATCCAAGTTAGCTTCCTCAACAAAGGACAACCATAAGGCATTCTTTAGTTACATCTGTATCTTAAAAGGTAAGGCCCAGATATGCACCGAACTGGTAGTTAATGGTAGCACACATACTGAGCCAGTGGACATAGCTAACCTGTTAGCTGACAGTTTTGGTAAAAACTTCACTCCCCTGTCCCCTGCCACAAGAGCCTCATGACATCCCTACCACTTGTCCCCTACCTTGTATCCCTAAAGAGCACGTTGTAAATGCCCTCTTTAAGGCCAAAAACACAGCATCAGTGGGACCCGATACATAGGCTCAAACAAGAATTAGCATCACCATTGGGTACTCTTTTCAATCAGTGTAAGCACTGGCTTCATCCCAGGTGAATGGAAAACAGCCACCGTTATCCCCCTGCACAAAGGTGGTGTTTCTACTGACCCTGGGAACTACAGACCTGTTAGCCTGACTAGCCTTATCTGCAAGGCCATGGAGAGAATCATCATGGGCCTTATCAACAAAGATGTAGGTAATCTCTGAACACTACATCCTACCCAGTTTGGATTTGTCAAGGGGAGATCATGCCTGTTAAACATGGTGGACGACTTTGAGACTGTCACCAGGGCTCTGGAAGAGGGAAATCTGTGCATACAGCTTACCTAGACCTAGCCAAGGCATTTAACAGTATCCCTCACTCAGGCATCATTGATAAACTCTCACAGCTAGATATTAACCCTTATATGGTAAGGTGGGTGGCAAACTGACTCGCTGATAGAACCCATACAGTCAAAATAGGGGAATCCACCTCCAACAGGAGACCTGTAACCAGTGGCATTCCACAGGTATCGGTCTCCGAACCTCTGCTGTTCGGAATCTATTTCTCCGAAGTACAAGCTAAAACCAAGGGACTGTGGCTGACAAAGTTTGCTGACTACTTCAAACTGGGTGCGGTCACAGAATCTCCAAACAATGTCAACATCCGTCAAGAAGGTCTTACGTAAACAAACGACTGGTGCCAAAGTCATGGCCTCAAACTCAATGGAAAAAATGTATTACCATCCCTTTCGGTAAGAGCCATGTTCCTGCAAATTACCACATCCATGGCAATACAGTAAGTACGCACTCTGTGGTGAGAGATCTGTACACTCAGGGTGACCACAACCTTGTCTTTGATCATGTTTTCATAGTGGTAAGAAGGGCATTCTTATATGGCTCATCTCGTAAGGAAGGGCATTGCCTCGTGTAAAGGAGAAGTTATCACCTTCCTGTACTCTTCCCTCATTAGGCCAGGAATTGAGTACAACACCCCTTTTGGTATGTACTTTTCAAAGCAACTGCAGCAATTGGAGAGACCACAAAGGTTCCTCATAAGGAAAATTCAAGGTCTTCAGCAGCTATCCTATGTGGATTGGCTGAAATCACTGTCACTTTATTCTGTTTCATACAGACTATTCAGAGGTTATCTCTACCTTGCATGAAAGGTAATCTCTGACCCTGCTTTATTGGAAATGCTGCACGTCCACAAGTCAAATGGCACATGGGTTACTTGCTCTAGGGACCTGAACCTGGTACGAGGCATCAGTAGAACCTGCTGGAGGGACAGAGTTTTCTCCCAGAAATTACGACACCTTTGGAATAGACTCCCACCTCACGTCAAACAGAACATCTCACTGGCCCTCTTCAAATGCAGTGT
Organism: Protopterus annectens; assembly: GCF_019279795.1. Classification (NCBI taxonomy): domain Eukaryota; kingdom Metazoa; phylum Chordata; order Ceratodontiformes; family Protopteridae; genus Protopterus; species Protopterus annectens. Next base: position 717,605,250 of record NC_056749.1, read on the forward strand.
GGAGGACTGGATGGGTAACTGTAAATTCACCCCAGGGGTTCTACCTGTGTCTCTCTTGGACAGGGGCAATAGGTGCTGATTGTGGTAACAAGGGTAAATTTGGCTAGGCTTGCAAAGGTCCTCAGGCCATTAGCCTAGTAACTTCCTATGGTCCTATGCATTTTTGAGGTGCTGCCATTCTTCCTCAACTCCACCTATTTTCTCTTCTTAAAGTGCTAGAGTCCCTCAGTCAAATTATCAATACATCATGCTCCAAACTATCTCAGCACAGCAGCAGCGTACCCTCCCCACCAGCAAATCCAAACAAAATAACCAGTATCACAGATGATATGCTGAAGTCCTCCAAGCCATTCAAAAACATCTTAGATTTAGAAGGGTAAACACCAAGACATTAACTACTTTACAAACATTTGACTAATACAATTTAAAAAGCTCACCAGACCCAACTTTAAAACTGGTCTTTCTTCACTGTTCAACATTGTAATCCATTTCAGTCTCAAAGCTATATCTCTCAGTTCACCATTCTACCCCCCCCCCTCCCCATCAGCAATCATTACCCAATTATTCTAAGAAAATTCTACAAAAAAGAGACTGGACCAACACCCATTTCTTTTCATCCACAAACTGAAAGAATGAAAAATAAACAAGTCGTACATAATGAGCCCCTGTCAAAACTGGACTCAAATACTTTCCTTCCTTGAGCCAAGGCTGCAACCAAAATGATCTGTTCATGTTACAAAAAAATTTCCCCAAGGCAACCAGCCTGCAAAATCCCAACCAAAACATATGGTTCCCAAAAGAGCTAGGAACATTACACAACCTAAGGGATAAAGTATGGACTATATGGAAACCGTATCATCACTGGATAAGTCACCCTGTAAAACTAATTTGGCAAAACAGGCCACGTAGTGCTATAAAGTTAACTTGACTGACTCACAATTAGAAATAAAATAACCCAAATCTAACAAGATAACCCCCATAAAAGACCCACTAATTCCTGATGTATTGTTCAAAAATGGAAATCCTCTACCGTAACTTTAAAGCTTTAAATGACTACTTCCCCTGCATATGAAACAGACTGTCTTTATCAAAAAGAACAGGGACTGGTCATATTAATCATAATATATGAGCCTCTTATAAACATGCATTGTAAACTTTTTTGTTTAAAAGAGAATATTAGCCCTTATTATATATCCGAAGATATTGAGCCCCATAAAAATGGGCATAGCCTCTCATTTTACAGTGATAGACTGGAAAAAGTTCTGTAATAAAGCTTTCATACTTGGCTCCAAGGAACATGAATCTCACTGTTGCAGACAGCCTCTCAATTTTACACGTTACAAAACAGACTGACTAGCCTCATAAATGAGGGCATTTTCAGTTATCAAAGTGGGAAAACACTGTTAGATGGACCTGATGAAACTCGGACGAAAGTGTTTTGTTAAATATAGTTCTGTAGTTGTAGCTCATAGTATGTTGTCATGCTTTGTTAAAAATAAAACCTATTAACTAAGAATGAGGTTCCATAGGCTACTGAGCTGGTAAACATTCACAGGTCTTTAAGGAATATTCAGATAAGGGACTAACCCACTAAGCTTTGGGATTGGCTCCTTGTTTTCCATCTCCCAGATTTTCCTTCAGTCAGGTCCCATGGAACCTCCCACCATTGTCTGAAACTGCCTTTAAATAACTGACCTGTTGAATGTAATATATTAGAGCAAGAACACTCGCCCATCTACCTGCTTAATTGAATAAACTACTGCAAACTTCAAAAAGGTGTTTTTATTCCTCCCACAGCGAGGGTATCAGAGAGCATCTCCTAGATCTGCTAGCTAAATTAACTTATAAGACCATCTAGACTTGGCACTGATGACGGATTTTTTTTACAAGGTATTCATGAGCTTATTGATATTTTTTGTATACAAGGGGTTATGGTAGATATAGACTGGAAGTTACTGCTAAAGAAATTACTTCTAAAAGGGCTGAGCAATTTGGCCCTATATTAATAGCTGGTAATCCCCAAAAAAGTTTTAAATCAGTCTAACACCGCATTTCAAAATAGCTTTTTTTTTTTGCAAATGACTATGGATAATACTGTAATGAATGTGATTTCGAATAATTGGAAAACATTATAAGGAAATGCGGATTTTGGAAAAATGACACAAAGTGCCCCCTGTAATTACTAATAAAAATAAGAGTATGTGTAGGTGTGGTTTTTGTAGTGCTTGCAGTGTTTGTTGGAAGGACCTAATATGAATCTTTTACATTTGAATACAACTAGAGAATTAAGGGAACATTTCAAATGTAATTCTTTTGTTCTAGTATATATTGCAATTTGCTCTCATTTAGAGGGTTTTAATGTGGGTATGACTATACACAGATTGTCCAAAAGAATTAAAGAACATCTGTATTCCATCAGCAGGAAGGACGAAAATTATGCTTTAAAGCACATTAGGTCAAGTTCTTCCTTTAAAAAGTTTTACTTTAGTGTATTGTATAGGGTATCCTTGGATTACAGGGGTGGTCACTACAAGAATTATTTCAAGAAAAATGAAATATTACGACAGATTAGGTTACAAGATAAGTTTTCAGGGCTTAATGAAAGTATTAATATTAAATGTTTTTTAAGGGATAGAAAATTTGTTAGCTAGGTAGTCTGTTTGATGGCTATCTAGATTTTATTTTAATTTATTATTTTATCTTGCTCTGTTTGGGACAGGGGGAACTTTGTTACATTAAATTAATAGATTTAAATGTAATAACGTTTTATTAAATTGCCCTTACAAATTTAATATGTTTAGTATAATGTGGTTTATATTTGTATCTCTTATTTCAGTGCTTATATCTTATTAAAATTATTTAATTGAATATGTTGATGAACTATTAGTGCTTGTTGGTTATTTACACTTTAAATATGATGTCATGTAGTGGGTTGGTATTCTAAAGAAGTCCAGTATTGATTTGTGAATGAAAGCACTTGTATATCCAGGGGAGTGCATGTTGAAGTCAGAGGTACCTGTTTTGATCCAAGGTTCTGAGATAGCTAGCATTTTGGGAGTGAGTGGTTGGGGGGGGGGGGTACTGATTTTAATTTTCTCTACAGTGAAGGGTTAAATGTAAAAGTAGGAGATGGGGACACAATATTAGTGCTTTGAGTGAGTATCATGTTTGAAGATTGCATGCTTTGAGTAATTGCTGAGGAGAATGTGGTTGTGGTGAGGGGGGTTATTTTGAACTTGTGGAGTTTTAAGCAGTGTGTTGTAGAGAGAGGTGTGTTTTGTTTGGAAGAAATAGCATTGAGAATAGAGACAAGTGGTGCTTAATTTAATTTTCATGTTTTAGAGGGAAACATTTTCTAACTTTGTATGGAATTGTCAGTAGAGTTGGGGAGAAAAGTAGGTGGGTTTTTTTATGTTCTCATTCCTTTATTTTGTTTTCTTAGTCTACTTCCACTTTCGTTTTGTCTTTATACCCCCCCCAAAGTCTGTCTTGTATACTTTCTTAAATTTTATTTTCTTTTGTATCTGTGTCTGACCCATGCTTTCCTTTTTCCCTTTCCTTTTTATTGTTTTTAACCAGCAATTCATGTGGGCAAGGTAAGGTTATATAGGTTGGCTGATTGTGTTCCGAAGGCATTACAGTAAGTAGCTTTGTTCAATAGTGTAGTAGTGCTATTAGGTTTTGGGAGGATTTTTTTTTTTTATGAACGGGTACACAAGGGATTGGAGTTGCATACAGATTACTATTGGGAGTGTATTCAAATATAGTGCTAAATTGGTACCTGTATGGGGTGATTCTGTGTAAAGAAATGCAGTTGCGAGTGATATGTTTTTTTTTTCTACGTGCATATTATCTCAACCAGATTCTCAGCTACTCAAGGCTGCTATTTTCTGGCAGCGCTTCAAGCTAAGATTTTGTTTGGGAAACCATTTACAACAGTATAGCAGGCTTCAGAAAACACGTTTTAAACTATATGCTTCTTCGTCCTCTTTGCTTGTAAATGAAGTACATATGTATATTTTTATCAAAGTTTTGTTAATGGTAAATGCTTCAGTTCTCCGGCATCTACATTTTTCCGTATTTTCGCAGAATGTCCTGATGTTTACCTCATATTTTTCGGGTTGTTCCTAATAAAATGTTGGGTTTTCTGGCAGTTGTTGAGGATTGAAGTCCCTAAATACTGACATACCTTTGAATGTACATTTCATATCATTCCACAAAATGCATGTGAACAGAAACCATGTAATTGTTGCAACTTTCCAAGTTTATAAGAACAATGTAATGTTTAAAAATCTGTGCCTGATTTTATTATCTACCTTGTCCCCCACCCTTATTGTTTTTGTCCAGTTTTCTTGAATGCGGGGGATTTGAGGTATGTGTAACAGTCTTGCAAACGTACTGTTGCTCATCCAAAACCTGAAATTTTTTTTTTATATTGCTCGAAGTTCTAGATCATACAGTGTGACTTGCATGCTAACATAACGTTTTAAAATATGATATGTTTTCAATATCCATATGATTTGCGTAATAAACATTATATCCTAAAAAAAAAGTTTAATTTCCTTCCCAAACAAAACAATAGCTTGAAGGCCTGCCAAAATATGTCGGCAGTGAGTCGTTTAGAATCTGGTTGTGATAATATGCAAGTACCGTTTTTTCTTTTGTATATTTATCTGGTGAGATGTTTCTTTAGGGGCAATAGTTTTTCCTGTAAAGTGTATTCAGTTGGCTGGATGAACATTTGACCTATTTGTAGCTCAGGGGTGGGCTGCTGTAATTGATTGTAGGATGGACAGGAGTTGATGAAAGTAACCTAATCCTCTCTACGTATACAATATTAACTGTATGGTTTCCACACTGGTGGGGGGGGGGACCAAAAATGGGAATGAGGGGAGCAATGGGGGCCACTAATCAGCAGATATGGTATTCAGTCTGGATGCGTCTGCACATTAGCATACCCATTAGGAGGATGGCACCAAAACAGGCATGTCAACACAGGTGGCCAGCTGCAACCAGCAATGTATAATAATAGCAAACCATAATGTCTACTAGAGGCTACCATTCACGTTAGTGCAATATTATGGGAATGCAGAATAACCACATATCTGGCCATAGTGCTGTGAAGGAACACCACATGGCCAGAAGAAGAGAAAGAGAAAAGGAAGCAGGGAAGCAATTAGCAGTTGGTGCAATATATTTAGTTTTTGTTTTAAATGCACAGAAACAAGATGCCAGCAGACAGTCTTGATGGGAGGCTGGAAGTGCAGTTGGGGGATTCCTCATTTCAGTAGGTGGACAAAGGTAAAGCAAAACAGTAGTCTGAGTGTATACATATAACAGTGTAGGTGCATTAGAAAGGCTTCCCAGCCAGTTACCTTGGGTAGGGTGAGGGGGTACATGATCAGTTCATTTGCAGTAACTTGTATTGATTGTGAAGTATTCCACATTGTATCATTTTCTTCTGAAAGCATTTTTTAGAAGTTAGACCAAATCTAGTGATTGCTGCCATTTGTGCAGGGCCTCATGTATTGAATGGTAGTCCTCTATTCTTCTAGTCATTCTTAAAGCAAGTATTTATTGTTGTAACCATTTGTGACGTAGTATTATGTAAACCAAAAATGCTGCAGTATCTGCAATAAGGTATGTGAGTGAAACTGTCAAAAGCTATGGTTAAGTATATGAAGAAGAATTTTGTTACTTTACTGCTGTTCATTTGATTGTAAGTGTAACTGACAATATGAGACCAGTGGAGGTGATTTGGCTTTTGATAAAGATGCATTGATCAGCATAAAACACGTTATTTTGCTCCAGCTGATGCCTCATTTTTATTGAGGTGACTTCCCCAGCTGAACTGTCTGTTAGTCATTAGCTCCCTCTTGGCCATTTTGGCTTATTTGCTCCCCATCACCAGGTAGCATTCAAGAGGATCATAATTTAAACAGTCATCAGGGGTGGCTTCAGGTTATTCTGTTTTTACAGCTTTGCCCCCAACATGCATTTGATTATGTACTGACCAGAGAAGACCTCTCACTTCTGTAAGGAGCACTCCTTTCAGGCCAACCTGCCCCTCCCAGCAAAGTACAAGTAATGGTTTCCTAGTCCACACCATAGAAATCCTACCTCCCCGCAGTTGTGGGCAGGACACGCCTCTTTTGGAGATCATAGACAGGACCAATAACAGGTTTAAGTGATCTAAAGTATTTATTTTGTTGTTGTGGGCAGTGGTGAGACCATCGAACTTCAGAGATAAATAACAAGTAAATGGAAAAGAAAACGGAAAATTTGTCGTTGGCAAGGAGAAAAAAGTGTGTAAATTATACACTTTGGTATAATTGTTTATACATTAATTGTATTCTGACAATTTATGTAAAAAAATACCTGTAAAAGGAAGTAAGACCATTTGTTTTAAGGACTTTGTTCTATTAAGCAGTTTCTGTGTTTTGAACTATTGTACAGTATTTTTTAGCTTCTTGAATACATACGGTAAGTTGTGTTTGAACATTCAGATTGGATTTAAGGACTGTGATTGTCAGTGTAGGTTAACACCCCACACTAGCCCTTGTAGCTACCACTGCTGTGTTTTTTGTTAGCAGTAGTTATTGCTATAGTAGTTAAAGTAACATAACTTGTTGGAAAGACATCATTTACTCATCTGCTTCAACAAGACATGTTGTATGTTGTTTTTACAGAACTGTTTCATTTGTATTTCTTTTTTTTTCTTCTCTTCCAGAATGTCTTGATAGTGGAAGTAAGTGTTTTATTCTTCTTGTACCCTGAATTTTCTTGAAGACCAAATTGATTAATAAATACAAAACAATGTTGTAGTGTTCACACTGATTAATTTGGAAGTAGCAGGACCATGTGTCCACACTGCTCAAGTAGCGTTCAGACTTGATAAAATTTTTGCATGAGATGCACTTGTTCTGCTACCATAAGTTCAGCTGAGCGTTCAAGCAACTGTCTGCACATTGCCCAGATGCATAAAACATTTAAGCTGCAGGTGCTTCATACGACATGGGTTGCTGCAATTCGTCAGGATTTGCTAACGCAATTAATGTAAATATGGCAGCAAATATTTGTGCATGTGTGTTAAATGTGTGATAGCTGACTGAATAACTTCCTTTTCTTGTATGCTTTCCTTTAACTTCATCAGTGGCGCAATAAGGCACGTCATGTGCAGATGTTCTTTGTGTTTCACCGTTGCAGTCATCACACTTGGGTTATCTGCTTGCAGGTAGCCCTCAGTCGGCCCGAATACCAGAGTCTTGGGATTTCTGCTTGGATGCTGTCGCCTCTTCCATGATGTCAAGTCATCAGGGGTATAAAACATGCAGCCGGTGCCATTACATCAGCTTTTCTTGCCGCGCGGGAGCCCAAAGCAGAAGGAGTTGGCAAGTGCTGGTCGGCCGCCACCTGAAATATTCAATGTGAAGTTGTTAAATCTTGCCGTTTATTCCCACTGATGGGTTTGGAGCCGATCCTCTGCTCCGACACGGCCTATAGCAAAGCTCAAGGTTTGCCAGTAGCTCGAGACCAAGCCCCTTATCCCATGATGCACTGCTGGAATTACCCCAGATCTCGTTTGCCGCGGCACAGATCTCGGTGTTCCAGATAGCTCGGACCATTATTAATAAATAGATTCTTCTATTTGCAAGTTTAAAAACTTTTTTTCTTCACTTCTTTATAGGATAGTGAGTGTATATATATATATATATATATATATATATATATATATATATCTATAAAATCTATAGACTTTTAGACTTGGTTTTAGATTAGTGCCCTGTGTTGGCTTCTGTTTTTCTATAGTGTTGGGCCTAAGAGTTGGCCTTGTATTTAACCTTAGGTGTACTTTGATAGATAATTCTAAGGGTGTTTAATTCTTTAAAATTGTTTAATCTGATACAGAAATGTCTGATGAGAAAGAGAAGCCTCATCCAAAATCTGACTTTAAGAAATGTCCGGATTGTGGACAAAAAATGTCTGTCACTGACTGGGCATGTTCAATGTGTTTATTGTCCGGGGGCTAAACACCTCCAAGACGCTTGCAGTATATGTCACTCTTTCTCCTCCAGGGTACTTTTGGAGAGAAGGAGAAAATGAGTAGACAGGGGTTTACTTCAGCACCCTTTCTCCGAAGTGCTGGGTGACCAGGATGGTACTAGTAGATCCTCAAATTCTTCCAAATCCTCAGGTGACTCGAAAGCATCCAGAAAGACAAAAAAAAAATAGAGGGTGTAGGGTCATCGGTTCCATTGTCCTCTGAGCTGAGTGTCCCTTCTGTTTGGAGCCGGCTCACAATTTTGGAGCCGGTGTCTGAGATACCCTCATCTCCTGTGCTCCAATCAGCACCTTTGATGCACTCCTCGAAGTCTTCTGTCAGCCTGTCAGATATGGATATGGACCGGCTAGTGCAGAAGCTTCTAAGGGCACCAGGCCTTGCTAAATTGTTGTCGCCTCCGATGCCTTTGTCGAAGCCTAAGACCATTAACCCGGACTTGACTACTCCTCCTCTAAGCCGTACTGGACTTTCGGAGCTGAAGGAGGCTGACCTGATAGTTGTTGAACCTGTGGAGCTGAGACCTGCACCGGTGTTATCGGTTCCATCTACTCGGACGTTCTCTGTGCCAACTGGGGACTCTAGGAGTCGACACTCTCCAGTCAGGTCCGGGGAGGATAGTCGTACTGATTTGTCGGTGCCGACTCTTCCTCTTGGGGCTTCGGCTCGGATGAGCTCTGCTCCTACCTCGGGTCCAGAGCCCATGGCCTCTGTGCGGGAGGATCGGACGGTCCCTTCGGAGCTGTGTACCCCTTCTTGTCGGAGTCATGGTGCGTTCGATGCTATGTGGAGAGGCGTGTCTCCAAAGATATCATCAGCATCAGATCTGGCTTCCTCCTCCCCTCAAGCGCCTGTGTCCGCTCCTGCTTCTACCGGTCCACCCAAGCGTAGAGACCCTGACCCTCAAGTAGCCTCACAGGGCACCCCCTGCTCTTCTGAGACCTCCTCAGATCCCCCCACTGAGGAGGTACCCAGGAAGAGACTGTGCAAGAGGAGACACTTGGACTCCCCACAGGAGTCTTTGACATCTGAAACAGACTTGGATGAGTCAGAAGGGTCCCCTCGAGCCCCCTCTGAGGATATCTCCTTTGCAGAGATATTAGAGATCCTTAATCAGAGGGGGCGGTTGGCAGTCCAAAAGCCCTACTGAAGACAAGTCAGTGCTCTTGAAGGCTTTCGGGTCTCAACCTTCCACTTAAGTCTCCGCCTTACGATGAGCTCATGGAGCTGATCTCTCGTAAGGTGTGGGAGTCTCCGGAGGCCATGGAACCTGTCCCTCGGAAGCCAAGTAAGTTCATCTCTGCCCCAGTGGACAAAGCCTTTTTGACTAAGGGAGTGCCTGTTGATGCCATGGTGGTGGCTGCAGCCACCAAAAAGGAAAAGTCTGAGACATCCTCATCTATCCATCCTCCTAACAGAGATTCTAGGATCATGGATAGATATGGGAAGCGCTTGTTTAGTTGAGCGACTTTTCCCCTATGATCACTGAACTATTTAACCCATTTTACAAGACTACAAAGAGATCTCCTGAAAGAGGTAGGAGATACTCTCCAGGGTACGGTAGCTGCAGGGGATGCCAACAAAGTTAACACACAGTTCACTACCCTAAACTCAGTTGTGAACTCGTCCATGCGCCTCATATCTTATGCAGCTTGATGGTTCGAGTAGAGCTGCTAGTTCAGGCATTGCTCTGCGTAGACAAGCCTGGATGCGTCTCTGTTCCTTTGCGGAGCCTTTCAAGTCTTCCTTTATCAGCACCCCATTTGTTGGCTTATCCCTGTTTGGGCCCAAAGTGAAGGAAACTCTAACCAGGTGTGAGCAGGAAGGCAAGACTCTATTTGCCGTTGGAGTCCGTTTTTCTACCCCATACTCAGCCTTATCCCAAGGGTCCTAAGGGCGGAAAAATGTGGTTACAAAAAGCACAGGGAGCCTTTCAGGACACACGTGGAGAAACCCCCTCTAGAGGCAGAGGAGGAGGGGGTTATAATGGAAGATGCCGCCCGCGCGGCGGGGGGGGGGTCCACAACAGCAGGGTGACAAAGGACCTTTCTTTGGTCAGCCCTACCAGCTCTCCTGAAAGGAGACCCGGCTGTCTGGCTCTGGAGGCAGTCGGGGGTCACTTATCTTTGTACCCAGAAGCCTGGCTAAACATAACGTCCAGTACCTGGGTACAAAGCATCATTTCCAGAGGGTATTTCATATCGTTCTCTTCCACTCCCACTCCTGTAAACAGAATCCCAGATGTTCCACCCAGTCTCAGGGAACAAGCAACCATAGAGGTCTGCAGGTTGCTAGAAAAAAAAGTAATTGAGCCAGTCCCAGCAGACCAAGTTGGATTCAGAACTTACTCAAGATTCTTTTTGGTTCCAAAGAAAACAGGGGACTGGAGACCCATCTTGGACCTCAGAAGACTCAACCAATTTGTAAAAAAAAGAGAAGTTCCGAATGGTCACGCTTCAGGCCATTCTTCCCTTTCTAGGGAAAGGCGATTGGATGTGCTCCATCGATCTCAAGGATGCGTACTACTGCATAAAGATGGGCAGACGCTCCAGAGATAACCTGCGTTTCCGGCTGGGAGCCAATAACTACCAGTTTCCAGCCCTGCCCTTTGGTCTCACTACAGCCCCCAGAGTGTTCACCAAATGCATGGCAGTGGTCACGGCTCACCTGAGGCATCGAGGATTCCAGGTGTTTCCATATCTAGAGTATTGGCTCCTCACCGCTACCACCAGGCATCAATTGATTCAGGCAACACAATCTACTCTGACACTCTGCCACCACTTGGGTATTAGTCAACTTCAAAAAGTCTGCCTTGTCGCCATCGCAGCATACCGTCTTTGTAGGAGCAGAGTTAGATACCTCAACCACCACTCTGTCTTCCAATCGAAGGGGTCTCACTTCTTCGCCAACACCAACTCATTGGTGTCAAACAAAGCTACAGCCACAGAGGTCTTGAAGGTACTAGGTTTGATAGCAGCAGCAATTCTAGCCATTCCACTCGCAAGGATGCATGTGCAAATTCTTCAATGGCTCCTTATACACTCAATGGTCTTGCCAGAAGTTGCCAATGAACCATATGATTCTCATCACAAATTCTTGCAAGAGAGACCTTCAGTGGTGGTTGGCATCTCATGTCACAATAGGAAGACCCTTTGTGCTCCCCCCCCCCCCAGTAGCCACTATGACCACAGACGCTTCCCTGATAGGGTGGGGAGGGGGCATTTTCAGGGAATGACTGCACAAGGCACATGGACGGATCAAGAGTCACATCTGCATATCAATGTTCTGGAGTTGAGAGCAGTACTTCTGGCGTTACAGTACTTCCAGGACTCTCTTCCTCTAGGGACAATTGCAATTCAGACTGACAACATGTCAGTGGTTTGGTACTTGAACAAACAGGGTGAAACCAAGTCTTACCCCCTTTGTCGAGAAGCCCTCTGGGTATGGCAATGGGCTGTGTCATCCCAGCGTTTTCTGTTGGCACCGCGCATCCCGGGGGAAATGCAACATGATAGCAGACAAGCTGAGCAGGGCGATCCTGTTGCCTCACGAGTGGTCTCTCAACGAACATGTTGCGGACTTGATTTTCCACAAATGGGACCAGCCTTGCTGCGATCTCTTTGCCAGTCACATCAATACCAAATGCAGAAGCTACTTTGCCCTGATACCAACTCTGGGACATCCCCCGAAAGACGCACTCATACACAATTGGCCTCCGGGTCTCCTATATGCATTCCCACCTATTCCATTGATGCCCAGGTTTTTACAGAAAGCAAAATCGCTGGGAAGAACTGTTATCCTCAAAACCCCCCATTGGCCTCGACAGATTTGGTTTCCTTTCCTTCACCGTCATCTGCTGGAGGATCCATGGATCCTGGACTCAGTTCCAGACCTCCTGAAACACCCGTCAGGGGATCTCCATCCATCATTGCAGTCTCTAAAGCTGACTGCTTGGCTGATCCACTTCCTCAAATAGCCAGGCTTCATTCACTCAGATGACACAAGACAAATTCTATTGTCTTCTCATAAGCCATCCACCAGAAAACTGTATCACAGTAAGTGGAAAAGGTTCTCAGTTTGGACCAGTATACAAAATATTGACCCTTTCCGAGCTCCTCTGTCATGCATTTTAGACTTTTTGACCATGATTTTTAAGGAAGGAGTACCAGCGGCCACAGTTCGGGTTCAGTTAGCCACCATATCAAATTTCCACCTTGGATTCGATGGGTTAAATGTTATGGCCCACAAGTTATCTAAGATTTTTTTTAAAGGTGTTTTTTTACATGAGACGTCCTGTCAAAATCTCTTATTCTCCCTGGAATTTGAATTTTATGCTGTGTCAGATAATTCTTCCCCCCTTCGAACCAGCATCATCTTGTGATCTCAAATTTTTGTCCTGGAAAACTATATTTCTAGTGGCCATTACTTCTGCCCGCAGAGTGTCAGAACTTCAAGCATTATCTATCAGACCTCCTTATATGATTTTCCATGCTGCTAGAGTATCTCTCAGAACAAACCCCTCCTTTTTGCCTAAAGTCTGTTCCGAGTCAAATATCAATCAGGTCATTGAGTTGCCAGTCTTTTTTCCCAACCATTCCAACAAATTGGAATACATGCTGAACAAACTTGACGTATA